>NC_062569.1:2044750-2350125 GCF_022837055.1 Prionailurus viverrinus | reverse complement strand
GGCTTGCTCACCGGTGGTGATCCAGTGGGGGTTGTCAGCCAGAGGGCCTGCGCTTCTCACAGTGCGGCTGCTGGTTCTGAGAGGGTGTTCTAGGCCCTTGGAAACATCGGCTCTTCTCCCCTCCCCGCCGCACCCCTCCCTGTTTCATAGCCTGACTTGGCAATAGCACAGGTTCAGCCCAGACTCAAGCCAGAGGGGAAACAGACTCCATATTTTGATGAGAAAAATAGCAAACTGAGGGGTAGGCAGGGGTGGGGTGAGGGCATCGTTCTCAGGCAGAGGCATAGCTTGTGGCCGAGGAGCGCGGAGGAGTCTGGAGGATGGCCCCGCCAGACACGGTGGGTGAGGGGAGCTCCTACAGGGCTTCACAGAGGGGCGGCTGCGATCGTCTCTGACTTTTATGAAAGGTGCTCCCTGCCTGGGGAGAAACCCGTTTCAAGCCTGCTGGTTACTCGGGAAAGTGGTGGCAGGCCAGGCGCAGGAAAATGCGAGAAAGCATTCTGCGGCAGGCCCTGTCCCAGAGTGAAGGTTCGGGTTCAGGTTCAGGTTCAGGTTCAGGGATGATGGTGTTGGGGAACACAGCAGAGAGGCCCCTGACGAGAGATTTACCAGGAGAGGGAAGGGATGCTGAGTGGCACGGGCCGGCCCAGTTGGGGCTCAGTGCTGACTTGACTTCCCGCCTTGGCATTAACCCCCCCCCCCCCCCCCCCCCTGCGGTACAGGCAGCACACAGGTGGAGGACCCAAGTGTAAAGGTTGGGGTAACTGGCACTCCCTAGAGGCCCGTCCCGGGCGGGGCCTGCAGTTCTTGGCTTTGGAAGGTAGAGTGAAGGTATCTCGCTTTCTCCTGTGATAGCATTCTTTGTCTGGAACTTTTCCCCCACCCATTCCTATTATTACACTTTTAGACTAAAGTCTCAGACTTCCCTTCCTTCAGGAAGTCTGCTGGGATTATATGCCAGGCCCAGTGTTTCCTGGTTTTCTTCCCCCAGTCCTGTCATTGCTGACCTCTTACTCACTCCCCCCTCCTACTGGACTGTAACCTCTTTGAGGACAAGGGCACAGTGTGAGGGCTGGGAGTTCACGTGAAATGTAGAATGACATCTGCTGGTGGGGGTTGACAGAGGTTCATCTGACCGGCTGTCCGGCCTTGTGGCCAGGCAGTGTGGCCCCACAGGAAGTTGGGGATCTCTACAGGTCCCAGTTATCGTCCAGAACACTTTTTTCCAGTCTCCAGTTCCAAGAGAATGGAATCTCTCACATTCTTTTCAGCAGGCAGAGATGTTTGAGTGGATTTACGGCATTAACAGCCCTGCCTTGCAAACCTATTCCTGGAGTTTGGTTTAACCTACCCTGTCCCTTGCCAGGCCAGAACCCTTACATCAGGCTGCCTTCCCTGTCGTCTGTGTTACAGCTTGTATCTCATGCACTTTCTCTTACGGGTTCTGAACCACCAGCGGTGAGATTGTGTGATCCCCATTTTGTGGGCAGAGGTAGAGCTCAGTGAGCCAGCTTAAAACCAAAAGAGTTGAAGAAGGAAGGACCACGTTGACATTTGAGCTCCTCGACATGAGGCGGCCCCAGTTGTGCCCTGGTCTCTTTCCATGTCTGGATGGATGCCTGGACAGTCACCGTAGCCTGTGTCCCTGGCTCCCCGTCTCCTCCTCCTCCTCCGACCCATGAGCCTCCAGCTAGCCTTCCCCTCCCGTCTCCTCCACTCTTCCCTGGGTGCGGGCCAAGAGCAGCCGCGCTTCTTTGCTAACGCTGTTCCTTTTCGTTGGATTTGTAAATCTTCTCTCTGTCCTCCTGTCCCGTTCTTTCCCAGAAGCCTTTTCAGGTTTACCTGCCCCATCTCCAAGGCCATGCAACCACAATAGATCCCGCGAAGGGAGTCATGTTGTACAACTTTTCTGGATGGCAGTTTTTCCAAACTGCCCCCCAAGTATCACGTAATCTGGTTAATTCCTTATTTGTTGTACTGATCCTTTCTAGTGGGTTTCCAAACTGAGCCACGTTGGAGATTTACAGGGGGTGCCTGGACACGTGCACGTTGGCCCCGCCCAGATTGGCCCAAGCAAGATTTGTAGGAGACTGGAAGCTTCTTCAGTTTTTTCGTCTGTCTGTCTTAATCTCCCAAGGCTCTTAGCCCAGAGCCTTAAATCCAGTGTAAATAGTAAAAAAGAGCGGTAAACACAGCACACATCATAAGGGTATTGTGGACTCAGACTCGAGTCTGCAGCCTGAGTGCAGGCTTCCTCTGGAGACCAGGAGGGAAGTGTTGGGAGACCAGGAGGCTCTCCGCAGCTGACAGGAAGGAGGACAGTCCAGCCCGAGCGAGACTCCGGGCGGTGCCTCACGCAGAGTTTTCAGTGCGGTGGGGTTACTGTGGTAGAACAGAAAAGGAATAAAAAGCCCACCCGGGCCAGAACCTGACAGCACATCACAGCCAGTTACAGTCAACCCTTGCACAACACGAAACTGCACGGGCTCCCCCCCCCCCCCAATAGATACAGTGCAGTGCTGTAAATATTTTCCCTTCCTTATGATTTTTTTAGAAAGTTTATTTTGAGAGAGAGAGGGAGTGGGAGAGGGACAGAGAGAGAATCCCAAGCAGACCTCACTGTCCGTGTGGAGCCCGACGCAGGGCTCGAACCCACAGACTCTGAGATCACGACCTGAGCTGAAATCAAGAGTCAGATGCTTAACTCACTGAGCCACCCAGGTTGCCCCTTCCTTACGATTTTCTCGATACTGATTTTTCCCCTCTGCCTTTGTTGTAAGAACACAGTATATAATACTTGTATGTACAAAATATGTGTTAATCCACTGGAAGGCTTCTGGTCAATAGTAGGCTATATTAATAGTTAAGCTTTTGGGGAGTCCGAAGTTAGAGGTGGATTTTCAACCGTGTGAGTCATCAGTGCCCCTGAGCCCCGTTATTGTTCAAGGGTCAACTGTATTTAGATTTCTCCTGCCTCAAAGCTCACAGTTTCCCGGTGTAGGTGCTAGCCAGAACATGAGTGATTTTAAAGAACAACAACAAGAAAAAAACAACCCAAAACGCAACAACACCAGGCCAGACAAGGGAGTCAGGAATTTCAGGATCCAAGTAGAGACCGATTGAAGGGCTACTCTTTCCTTTTATTTTCCTCCTGAAACTTTAGGTCACATAACCGATACATACCCCCTGGTGCCTTGTCTCAGTGTTAGAGCTTGCAGATTTTCTTTTTTCCCTTTTCCCTCATCCGTGCAGGCCTGGCTTTCCCCCATCTGCTGAACTCGAGAGTGTCTGCTTGGGCTGTGGGCCCATCGGGGGGGTTCTGTCTCTCACTACTGTGTAGGGCAGGAGGTGGGGGGCCCCCGATTGCGTTACCTGCCGAGTCAGGGTCGGCCCGCTGCCCAGAGGTTGTGCCAACAGCACACAGGTACAGCGTGAGGAGCTGCCTCATTCCCACAAGATTTCCTTTATTGGAATAAAGTGGGATTTCTGAGGGAGTTCCGTATTTGAGACTTGAGAAAATGATGGTAATGAGAAATTGTTCCATCAGAGGAAGGAACAAAACAAAAACACCAGGCTTCTAAAGCGGAGCTTGACTCCAGTGGTGTTACCTGCAGCATCCCCACACCTGGATCTTTTTCCTGATTTTTATCTTCTTCCTAGTTAGTTGGTATTTCTCTGCCCCAGATCCTGCTGGCCCAGTGGTTCCTTGACTATCCCCAAATCCTGCTGTGATGAGTGCTTCTTTAAGAGCACAGCTGTTGGAAGAGCTCTGCACACTTGTGGGAAAGAGGACTGGGTGATTTTCCAAGGGACTAGGGCTTTGTTGGTCTAGGGGCCGGTCCTGGTTTGGCAGCCGAAGCAGTCCTTAAGGTTTATCCCTGTCTGTCCCTTGTGGTTCCAGCACAGGCTGGGCCCTTCTTACTCAAGATAGGAATCTGGCCTTCCTGTTCTTCTCCCTGTTGGACCAGTTTCTACTGGTTTGTCTAGGCTCCTGGTCCCACCCTTTGCTGCCTTTGGTTTCTGTTCCCCACACCCTTCTTTTATAAGGCCTTATATTTGTTAGTGGTCTCCATCTGAGATTTCTGCTTCACCTTGTTTCAGTAGCTCTCCTGCCCTACCTGTGCCCTACCTAGGGCCCCTAGATCATTGATAGAAAGTCTCCAAGAGAAGACCTGCCCTTTAAACTGGGAATCACAGAACCATCCCTGGTTCCTTGGGTGACTCCCAGCCCACATGGCAGGAGGCTGTCGATAGGGTTTTTTGTTTTGTTTTGTTTTTAAATGTTTATTTTTGAGAGAGAGAGAGCGCGCATGCGAGCTGGGGACAGGTCCGAGAAGGGATCCAAAGCTGGCTGTGCCCTGACAGCCGAGAGCCAGGCGTGGGGCTCAAACTCATGAACCACAGGATCCGTGAGCCGAGCTGAAGTCAGACGGTCTGCCCCCAGAACCACCTAGGTGTCCTGGCAGGAGGCTCGTTAAAGTTGGTCTCCTAGCTTGGCCTGGCTCTGGCCAGCCCAGGGCCCCCTTTGGCCTTTTGGGGGTGTCCTTGGGACCAAGTTTCCTATTGTTGGAGAAGAAGGAACGGGTGGCTTAAATTAATTACCTAACAAACTGCTACCTTGAAAAGGGTTTAAAAAGGAAATCCATTTCCTGGCCAGACTAACCCTTCCCCTTTGCCCCCTGCTGTTCCACTAGAGACCTGGCTCGCACCCCCTCTGCTCTTGCTCATGCTCTCTTTTTGCCTTTTACTCAGAGAAAACCGTGGAGAAAGGTTCTGGTGACTCCTGCGGTGGTGGGGGGAGAAGAGGTGCTGCGAGTTGTGTCTGTTTTAACGGGGATGGTTTGGAAAAGCCCACGCTTGCGCCTGGAGACACATCTCCATGCTTCAGACATGCACACCTTAGCCACTGTTTCCCTGGGCACTTGGATTGACAATTCAGAAGCCATCGGCTGCCTTCTTCTTTGGTCTCCTTCCCAATTTAGACACCTGCCTGCAAACAAGTCTGGATGAAAACGGAGTTTCTACCGTGATTAAATACTTGGTTAACCTTTCGATTTGGAGGCAGTGCCTGGTTAGCGAAACCCCGCTCTTAAAATTGTCAGTGATCGTGACCCTGTAACCTTGGGCCATCAGGAAAAGTGAGAGTTGGGCCTCTCTTACCCAGGGCAGAGTCATCAATGTGTTCGTCCAGCTACTCAGGAATATAGAACTTGATGGAATGGAGAGAGAATGGGAAATTTTTATTTTGTTGTGTTGGAGGGAGAAAATACGACTGGTAATATTTAAAAACCTTTTTTGTTATTATCTGAATCTTTATTTCTGCTTCCTCCCTGGGCTAATTTTCCCGGGTGATGAGTGACTTTCCTGGCTTTAAATTCACCTGTCCACATGATCTCAGCCACAGAGGCAATTGAAACCCCTTTTGCTACTTGAGGGAGTGAAAAGGTTTCAGGTGCACAATGTTGCCCACTGTTTAAGAGGTGAGGACTGAGTTACATGACCACCTACAGAGTCTGGCCATTTTATTAAGTCGGCCTCCCAAGCACTACCTACTTGGGTCCACAACACAACAGATTAAAATTGTGCCTTGCTTTTGTGACCTTGGAGGCAACCAAATCTATCTTTTCATGTCTGGTTTAAAAATCTATAATTTACGTGGGCAGTGATCTCAGTGTTGGCACAAATCTCTTTTATTTGCTGCTGGAAGCTGTGTGGGCCACTCATTAGTACATCAGAGGTCAGATGCATGCCGGGGCAGCAGCTGGGACACTGATGATTTCATATGGCTTTGCATGACCGCTGGCCGCCTGTGGTGCTGTAAATCGGGCTCAGAGTTCTAATTTTTTCAAAACCTCTGGGGGAGTTAGTCCAACACTTGCCTCTTGCTAGATAGAACTTAAGAAAAACAATACCTAATGGGAACATTGTGGGAAGAATGGTAGCAACCTATTAGAAGTCAATTACGTGGGGGGGCCATTGGAGTGCCTCATTGATGAGGCTGCACGAGAATTTGTTAGGTCCTCAGCTATGGGCGCCTCACCACCAAGTCTAGGCTGCAAACCCCACCCCTAGGTGGTCAGTGGGAGGGTTCCCCCCCCTTTTTTGGGGGGGTGTAACTTACATAAAATGAACATAATTGTACATTGTAAATTTTGACAGTTCTATACCTATGTAACCACCCCTTTCCTCAAGATAATAGAAGAACTTTCACCTGCAGCTTCTCTTCTGGTTTTTTGATCTTAGTTTTGCCTTTGTATAAATGAAATTATGCAGTATATTCTTTCTATTTTTTAACACTTCTGATTTTATTAAAGTTTTAGAAGTGTACTTGAACATTTCTAAATGCTTCATCAAACATTTCTAATGTCTTAAATGCTTAATAAACATTTTGAAAGCTTAATAAAAGATCACCGAAATTCTCTGTATCACCCCCTTTCCCCCCAAAACGTGGTTTTATTTATAAATTTATTTTAATGTTTGTTTATTTTTGAGAGATAGAGTCGGGGGGTAGGGGAGACACAGAATCTGAAGCAGGCTCCAGGCTCTGAGCTGTCAGCACAGACCTCACTGTGGGGCTCAAACTCCGTGAACCGCAAGATCATGACCTGAGCTGAAGTTGGGTGCTCAACCGACTGAGCCTCCCAGGCACCCCATCACCCTTTAATACCTAGTTTGTCCCCTTTTTTTTTTCTTAACTGTGTTTTTTTTCTTTCAAGTTTTTAACTCCAGTACTGTGAGCATACAGTGTGTAATGTTAGTTTTGGGTGTGCAATTTGGTGATTTAACAATGCCATACAGCGCCCTGTGCTCATCACAGCAAGTGCATTCCTTAAATCATATGTACATTTTTTCATTTTGATTCTGGCGTGTTCTGAAGTGTCCCTCAGTGCCATGTCATGTAACTTGGATCTGTTGGAGGACCCCCCCAAGCACAGGTGTGTCCCTTGGCAGTGTGGAGAAGATACTCCTTGCCTGCGGGCCCTTGTTAAAGCCTTCGGGAAGTGTGGGAGACTGGGCTGTGGGCACTGAAGCCTGTGGTCTTGGTGAGCATGGCCAGCCGGGAGTGTGCCTCAGGCCGCATGGGTTGGGCAGAGATAACAAGGCTCAGCCTGCAAGCTGGAGTCCGACCTGGAGACATGTGCAGTCCAGGAGTGCAGGTTGGGTTCCCCGGGGGCGGACGCTGACGAATGAGTTCATGAGCAGCTCCCTGTGTAACGCAGGGAGGAAGCAGGATGGAGGCAGGCCCAGCAAGGGCATGTCTGTCACTGGCACCTGAGGCAGAGCCTGACTATCTGTGTGCAACATGAGGGATAGAGCCCCGAGAGGGAAGATACTCCAGGCGACGGAAGCGGGGCGAACAGAAGCACCGCCACATTCTCTCCTCATCCTCACCCCCAGAATTGCCATGTATGTTTTCTCACACAATGTGATACCACGATTAAACAATTAGGGGTGCCTGGCAGGCTCCGTCCGAAGAGCACGTGACTCTTGACATCGGGGTTGTGGGTTCGAGCCCCACATCAGGGGTAGAGATCACTTTAAAACAAATGGGGAAAGGAACCTTTATGTGGCTTGGGGGGGTAGCACAGAAAACTCAGCTGAGCAGCACACGGCTGGTCCTGATCTTCAAACTAATTTCTGTGGTGGCACCAGCACCAGCATTGAGTCTGAAGCTGTTAGAGCCTGATGGCCCTCCTCTGTTTTCAGCGCTTCCTTTCTAAATTTGCCTTGTCCACGGAGTTTACAAACTTTGGTCTGGAGCTGAGCAGGCTGCTCTGACCCCAGTTTGGGCTGTTCTTGGATACCTGCCCCACCACTAGGCATAGTCTTGACTCATTCTGTTGCTGATTTCACTTGGAAATGGATTTCATTCGCCTCGTTGGCCAGACAGGCACTAGTATGTGTCCAGTTCGTATATCCTAACCCGTGCGATCAGATGTGCCTCAACATTTAAAATTTCCGATTTTAGAAAGTAAATATTGTACAACAACACAAGATAATGGGCATTCGCATTTCTCCAGCCAAGTGCTTGAACTCTTATACTAAATGGTATAGGTTAAAATCATAAATCATTTGCATGCCTGTATGGGTTTTGCTGACAAATAGCTTATGTAACAACTTTCAGTTTTGAGAGCCTGTTGGATTTTGGAATTGCAGGAAGAGCATCGTGGGTTTGTACGGGACCCCCAGTGTCTGTTTCACTGAGTGTTTGATAACCCCTGAGACTACTAAGTGCCGTTTTTATTCCTAACACCTCTCTCGCCGTACATCGCCCATCGCCCGAGACCCCTCACTGCCCACCTCTAGAGGTGTCTCCAGCGAGCAGCCCCACTCCCCCCATCCATGCCCTTGTGTTTAGGACAATCTCCTTAGCAGCCGTTACTGAGGATGCAGAATTCCCTGCGCTTTTCAGTCTCAGTGTCCACTGAAGTCTTCCAGCCAAGCAGAAGTGGAATCTTAACTCCCAGTCCCAACACGGACCGTCTCATCTGGTGTTCCCCTGCTGGCTTTTTGTGTACATTTGGTCTCATCGGGAACAGAAACTGGTACTCGACAGCCTTTCTCTCTTCACTTGACTTAACAGTTAGCAAGTTGGAGAATCCTTACTATCCACACTCGCAAGCACATTTGCCTTCCTGTACATCAAGTGATGTAGCAATTGTACGTATTACCAAATTGAAGAAATTGAGGTATATAAAGAACAAGAAAGTGTAACACTGAGTTGCTTGGGATTTTTTTTTTTTTTTAAATCAGGAAATGGCTTTAAAATTGTATCAGCAGGTACTAATTGAATAAGCCTGTGGTATATCCACAGGCAACATACCATGCAGGCATTTATAAAATGGGCAGCCTGAGCCAGAACATTCTCCAAGTTAATACAGCTTAAGAGAAAAAAAGCTAGCATAACATGCTTCTGTTTGTCTTTTAAAACAATTCACCTGTGCACAGAATGTAACATTTTTGGATGGTTGCATAAAGTAGAAACATTGAGAAATGGGGGAGATTTAAAAAAATGAT
Source organism: Prionailurus viverrinus (assembly GCF_022837055.1). Lineage (NCBI taxonomy): Eukaryota > Metazoa > Chordata > Mammalia > Carnivora > Felidae > Prionailurus > Prionailurus viverrinus. The sequence continues at coordinate 2,341,107 of NC_062569.1, read as the reverse complement.
TTGTACTTACATATTTTTTTCAGTAAAATGGCATATATGTTCCCTAAAATTTCTTCATGCTAGATTTTATTTTTAAGGAATCTCTACACCCAACGTGAGGCTCAAACTCAACCCAAGATCGAGAGTCACATGCTCTATGGACTGAGCCAGCCAGGAGACCCCCCTCCCCCAGTTTTTTTGTTTTTGGTTTTTTTTTTTTTAAATGCTTTGTGCCTCTCCTCCTCCGGCCCTGGCCACCTTAGCTTATCCTCAGCTGGGTTCTGCTGACCGGAGCTGGTAGTGATTGTGCATGAAAATCGGGCCAGATTCCTTTCCCCTCTTCCAGGGCCCCTGGGGCCCCCAGGTTGCAGCACGCGGCCAGGGTGCAGGAGGGACTTCTTCCTCGGGTTTGGATTGTGGGTTTTGGAGCACTGGCATTCTGCATAATTTTCCCTACATCAAGTAAAACTTGGTTCTGATGTTATTTAATAGACTTCGTTTCAGAATGGCTGGACTCCTCGAACTTGATTTAATGTTTTGCCTTTTTTTAATTGGCATACACACACAGGTAAGGCTTGTGGCCCAGCCATCCTCCCCTTGATTTCTATGCTGGGAAACTTGGAAACCCTCATGGGTGGTTGGTGTGACCTCCTTTTGTCCAGGCCGGAGTTTGAGGGAGGCCAGAGGTCCCCAGTCGTTTTAAGGGATGTGAAAAAAATCTCAGAAACGTCAGCATACAGCGGTTCTGTATTTCGGTTGGGGCGTTTTGACGACATCCTTTCAGTTTCCATTCTTCAGTGATCTGGGTCCTTGTATTTTAAACTGGAATCTCCTTTCAGATGCGTGGTGCTCTAATAGGAGTCGCGCATGTGTGTGTGGGGGGGGGTGTGGGTGTGTGTGCGCGCGCGCGCGCGTTGGTTCCCTTCCTTCGGTTCTTGTTGGATCACACAGGTGGTATAAAAAGTAGATTCTAGAAGTGCACACCCAGTCTTGTTCATTAACGCAGCACTTTATTTTAGTACCGGCTAAGGCCAACCTGCCTACTGAGTATTTTTATTTATTTATTTTTTCCTTAACCTCTCTCCTTCCTCTCCCGCTGGGCCCACATTCCTAGGTCTTTGTCTCTGCCTGGTATTTTAGAAATTATGGGAGAGGAAGGCAGTGGGTGGGGCGTTCTGGAAGCTGGGGGCAGGGAAGAGGGTGGTCACTTGCAAGGTCAGAGGTCGAGCCTGCTCCATTCAGCTGGGGCAGCCAGATTGTCGCCAGGCGAGGAGGGGGAGGGGTGGGAGGGGCCGAGGAGGGGCAGGGGTGGGAGGGGCCGAGGAGGAGGAGGGGGAGGAGGGGTGGGAGGGGCCGTGTCGTACATCTGCCCGGGAAACCCCTAACTGGCGGCTCCAGGCCCTAGAATTCCTGCCGCCAGAGGACCACTCCTTCTCCCCCTCATGGCCTCTGCCACTCTTCTGGTCCTTTGGAAGACGTGGGTTCCAGTTTATTCTTTTAAAACAATCTTCGAGCTGTTTCAGAGAGAATTGCACCCATGTGCACGCTTTCCTGTTGACTCCAAAATTGTGGGTTTTCGACCTTCGAAATTGCAGGTGGAGATACGGAGCTTCTAAATGGAGCGTGAAATCCTCCCAGAGTTTTATGCCGAACTTCAGCTAGACAGTTGATAACAATCGACCAGATTTCCAGTTTTTGGATACCGTTCTTTGAAAAATCAATAGCTCATGAATTGTAAGCGCCACTGGAGCTATGCTGTTCTACTCGCCCTTCTCGCCTTTAGCTTTTTTATTACCGACAAGCTGGGTGTCCCCCAGGGCCAGCCCCACCGCTGTGCTGTGCCTACGGTCCAGGACCGAAATCAGGTGCGCTCTGGGCACAGTCCCGGCGAACCGATGCCAGGCAGGACTGCATCAAGAGGGGCCCAGTGCCAGGGGCTCTGGGGAACCCTGCCGCTGCTTGTTCGGACCAGGATTTCTCTTCTGGCCTCTTCCTCAGCAGAATGCTTTAAAGCCTACCATTTGCGAGGTATCTCCTATGCGCATTATCCAGGCTGTGGATTTAAATTTAATGTTGATTTATTTTGAGAGAGAGTGAGAGAGCCATTGAGCACGCCCTCACGTGCGCTCAGGCAAGCAGGGAGGGGCAGAGAGAGGGGGAGAGAGAGAGAATCCCAAGCAGGTTCCGCACTGTCAGCACAGAGCCCAGCTTGGGGCTCCATCCCACGAACTGAGATCATGACCTGAGCTGAAATCAAGAGTCGGGCGCTTAACGGACTGCAGGCTCTGGATTTTTAAAAAACCCAGAAGAACCACCTTGGTTTCTTGCAGTCACGCAATTGGCACCTGGAGCCTGGCTTCCTTGCTCAGCCCAGAGTTATTTCAAAGGACTTTGGGTTTCTGGTGTTCAGTCCCCGAGGTAGGGTTCCCAGGATTTCAGGGATGGAAGCGGTCTCTGGAGGCACCTCGCTGGACTGCTTGTGTTTCACAGACGAGGCAAGCCCGGTCAGGTGACTGGGTAGACGTCCACGGCCAGATGGTGCCGGGCTCGGGCTAACAGCTTCAGGTTCTTTCCTACTCACTGCGAGTGAAAGCCGTTCTGGTCACAGAGACTGAAGAAAGCCAGGGGACCCTGGTCAGTCCACACAGCTGTCCAGAGAAGGGATGAAGAGGGGATTGCTTACTGTTCGGCAGGGGCAGAGAGGACAGAAGGTTCAGAGACCTGTCCCTTTCGAATTTCAAAGGAGCCTACAGATGGAAGGTTTTCACACTTCACATGAGCATAGGAGTGACCCCTTGATTCCCGTGACAGATGGAGGGAGCCAACGGGAGCCAACGGGAAGGCAGGAGGTTGAGTTGTTGAAACGGGGTGGGGGAGGGTGCTTTAGCCCCACATCATAAAAAGAGACTGTCCAGGAATTTCCCCCAAGTTTATCCGCTTTAGCATCTTTTGGTTAGCATTTAAGGTCAGCTTGAAAATTTTAGCTTTATCAGATTAGATGATCATTTCTAAAATGGTGAACCCGCTTTAAAAAGCGATTGGTCTTGGAGGCAAATTACGGTCTCCAAATTTCAGTCGCCCTCGGTTGCTGGGAAGGTACTGCACTGGCCCTCGTCTAGTCACAAAGCTGATCCCATTTCTCTCCTATAAAATGGGGCCCATAAACTTACCACATCGGAACCATTTCTTAGAAATAGGCAGTGGGTGGCTCAGTCGGTTAAGTGTCTGACCTCGACTCAGGTCGCCATCTCGAGCTCCACATCGGGCTCTGCTGACAGCTCAGAGCCTGGAGGCTGCTTGAGATTCTGTCTTCCTCTCTCTGCCCCTCCCCTGCTTGTGCATGTGCGTGCTCGCGGTCTGTCTCTCTCTCCCTCTCTCTCTCTCTCTCTCCCTCTCTCTCAAAAATAAATAAACATTAAAGAATTTTTGGGGAAAAAAAAAAAAGAAACCTAATCTAAGCCTTTCCCCGATTTCTGAGTCCAGCGGTCCCTAGAGAAGCAGCCTAAACCACGCAGGACCACACAGCCCCCTTCTGACTCCCTGCACCCTCAGCAGAGTCAGCCTGTGGCCCTGAGCTTGTCTGGGGACACCATCTCCCAGCGGATGTGCTCTGAGTGGCGTCTGGTTAGTTAACAAAACGACCTGAAGAGCAGACAGTCAGCATCCGTACTTTCGCCCGGGCTCCTTTCTGCGAGGGTCTTTCTCCTGGGAACGTCGCGGCCCTCCCTGCCCGTCTGCGAGTTGGGTAACGCTCTGCCTGCTCTGGGCCGGGCTTCCGCACAGAATCGCCTGGCCTCGGGTCTCCCACCCTGGACGCCACAAGACCTCGTAAGGTGCTCGGTGCTCTGGTGAAGAGCCAGCGTCTGGCGGGTCTTCCAGAAGGCTCGAGTTGGCCGCCCTGTTCTGCCCTTGCTTGCTGTGTGGCCCTAAGACGCCTCGACCTCTGGTCTTCATCTGGGGATTAAGCGTATTGTGTGCGGAAAAGCAGCCCCTCGGACACTGCTTCCCTGCCTGTTGCGTGTCGGCTGGCTTTTCCCCAAGCCCAGGTATGCCGGCGGCGAATGGAAGCCCTGCTCTCGAAAGCCGTCCAGCCGACGTTGACAGAGAGCGGTGCTAAGTGCCCTGCTCCATGGAAGGATACAGCTCGACTGGCCCAGTTTCTGTGCCAAGGAGCTTCCGCTCTTGAGAGCTCCTCATTTATCAGCAGGTGAAGGTTGTGCCAAGCCGTGTCTCCCTCCCGGCAGGCTGGGCCCCAGGGAGATACAGAACATCACAAAGCAGTTCTGTCAGCGCGGGCTGCCTCTCGGGGTCAACTCCTTGGAACAACTTGGCAGGAAGAAGAAAGACAAGAAGCTGGCTGACCTTACCACTAGCTTTTTGCCTTCGTTCCAGAAGCTTAAGCCCAGAGCTTGCCCGCGTGCCTGGGAGAACCATGCTTTGCACTTTGCACTAATCTCCTTGATGGGGGGGGACTGTGGCTGCGAGCTGCCCTGTGACGGTGATTAATACTGGCTCCTAACTGTGTTTCACACACCCAGAGGGTGGGGTGGCAAGACACATTTTTCTGGTATATTCTTTCATTCGGGCCACCAATCTCAGACTAGGGAGGTACAGTCTTAGAACTTTTCTGGGCAATTAATCTGAGACCTAGGGAAAATCTCATGCCAGGAGGATTGTTTTGTTTTGTCTTTGCCTTTGGAGTCTCGGTTAAAGTTCTGAATGAAACCGGAGTGGAAAGAGGGAATTGGTTGTTTTCTCCTTGAGGGGGTAAGAAAGGAGGGCACGCTGCCCGCGGTTGGCTGCGGGGGTGTGCTTGCTAAGTGGGAAGGGGGTGTCTGGGGTCTGGCATCCACAGAGCACCCCTGAGGCTGCCTCCCTCCCCGCTAGTCCCAAATCTCATTAATGCTTGTCCCCTCTCTGGTCCCCAGGTGCTGCACCTGTACTGTGACACCTGCTCAGTGCCCATCTGTCGTGAGTGCACGATGGGCCGGCACGGCGGCCACAGCTTCATCTACCTCCAGGAGGCGCTGCAGGACTCCAGGGCACTTACCATCCAGCTGCTGGCTGACGCACAGCAGGGCCGCCAGGCCATCCAGGTCAGTCCCCCCCTTTCCCTTGTTCTTTCTTGCACGTAAAACCTGTCCCACTCCCTTTCAGATGGCTTGTGTAGGTTCCCGGGCAGGCTCCGGTGTGTGGGGGCCTGGGAACAATGACCCACCGAGCTCCTGTGACCTCCATGCAGCAGTAATCCCTTGGGGAGGGTTTGGGTTTGCCAAGGGGGATGTGGCCAAAGTTGACTAGCCAGTCAGGGCTTGTTGCGCACACTTAAGCTCCCTCCCCTCCTCTGCCCTCCCCATCATCTGCCTGTTTCTCATCCAGCCCCCTCCCCAAGTACAAGTGGGCGTTAGCATACCTCCCCTGGGACTGCAGAAAGACTGGGCGCTTAATGCTTTCCAGGCAGATCTCTCCGCTGCTCAGATTTATTTATCTATAGGTGAGACAGAGGTGAGCAACAGAAGTTTAAGATAAGGTTCAGAATCTCAGAGTCTTTCCCAAGCAATAAAAAGTCGCTTCCTGGTGACTGAGACCCTTGTTTCTGTTGAGTCCCCCATCCCTTTGGGTTTAGGAAGGGACACATGTAACTTTGGGGCATAGAAAAGTTCTCTTACCATTGAGTGATAGCATGCCTGAATTGATTTAAAATCTTATTGCCTGGTCCAGATGACAAGGTTTTAAGAAAAAATCATGAGACGTTTTCCTTGTAGGAAAAGCTTGAAAGTCAAGGAAACATTGCTAATCATTGAGCAGAAATTGAATGAAAAGTTCACATTCTTAGAGCATTTGAATAAGTGAATTGTGTAAAAAATAAGACCTTTTTTGGAAGGGGTAAGGAATTGATCATGTGCTGTAAAGAAAGGGCAGAAGGGGGCGCCTGCCTAGCTCAGTGGATTCAGCATCCAACTCTTGATTTCTGCTCAGGTCATGAGCTCGCTGTTTGGGAGTTCGAGCCCCACATCGGGCTCTGTGCTGACAGTGCAGAGCCTGCTTGGGATTTTCTGTCTCTCTCTCTCTGCCCCTCCCCCCCCCCTCAAAATAAATAAAGTTAAAATCAGGAAGGGGCAGAAGGATAGTTCTGGGTTTTAATAAGTTTCTCAGCAGCTATCCTGTTCCTATGCATGATACTGAAGTGGTCTTTCTGAAGAGTCAGATTATCTGTTATTCAAGCCCTGTGATTAGAGGTTTGAGCGTCTGTTTCTGCAGTGACTACTTCTGGCATATTCTAACGCCAGAGCGGGCTGCTTTCTTCTCTATGCCTTCAGAGTGGTTCTTGGTTGCTCTTAAATTCTTGGTTGTCAGCATCCCCTTTAGCGCATAGTTGTATTTTATTTGTGTTCCGTTTTGGTGAGCTTGTGTCCCTGAGTGGTTGGTGGCTCCCCTTTTTACGGCAGTGGGGACTTCGTCCGTTGCCTTACCCTGCTGGTGTCTCCTGGACCTGGCTGCTGTCAGCATCACCTGGGGAGCCCCAAGACCTGCTGCGTTTGGGTCCTGCTGCCCCCCCCCCCCCCCCCCGACTGTGGCTTCATCTTATTAACCCCTTTCTGTCCTTGGAGATTGAGAACACTCTGGGGTCCTTGAGACATGATTCACAGAATTGCTGGTGCTCTCCACTTTCTGGGATCAGCCACTCTGGAAAGAAGAATGAGTTGTCATGATTCGCTAGAGACGTAAAGAGAGACCTGTGATCTGTGATTGCAATGATGAAATCTCAAGGAACTGGAACTTTGAGAATTTCACGGAGAGAAGTAGTCGGACAGAGGATTTTGTCTGCCATGCTTAACTTCCTGCAGCGAATACAGTCACTGTTAGCAGACAGTCTGCTGTGAGTAATAAGAAGAACCTAGGGGTGAGATTCAAATATCAGCAGTACTGCTGAGCTCAGTGGGGCATTTTGGGGAGGAGCCAAGTGGCAGGAATGAGATGGGAAGCTCAGTTTGTTTAATCATCTGCATGGCCACATCCAGGTATACCTGCTGAACATCATCTGCATAGATTGTGAATTGACTGCTTCAAGGTCCCTGTGTAACTGGGAGTGGGGGGCGGGGAAGGCACCCTTTTGGGGCTGTTGGTTGCAATTCTTCGGAACCTACTCTCAGCCAGTGATCCAAAGATTGGGGTATGATTGGACAACCATTTCTGTCTGAATGTTCTTATCAGGTTCTCAGTACATTGACTATTCCTAAAACTATCTCGTGGCCCTCTAATGAAAGTGGAGAGGTTCATACCTGCTAAGAAGTCTCCTGAGTGTTAGAAAACACGGCCCTTCTTTTCCCTCTGAGTTAACTCTGTGATGCCTTTGGGGGAGGGAGGGGGAACTGAGGTAAAGATGGAGAACAAGTTAGTTTTGCTCAAGTCATTTGGTGAAGGGTCAGTTTGTTCCCATGTGAGCCTTAGAAACAAACCGTCTCCAACGTCAGAAGACTGGTAGGGACCCACTCTTCATTGTGAACAAATGTTTTGCAAATGGGTTCCTTCTAGGAGGTCAGGACATCATTGAAACTGATTTAGTGAGAACAAGGAGGAGTTTGCTTTTAACTGAGCCCCTGCTTTTGTATTTAAGGAAGAACATAGTTCTGAAAGCTTCAGGTAGAGTTCCTGTCTCAGTGATGAATCTAAAAACCATTTATAAAGTACGCCTGGAAGAAGTTGGAAAAATCCATCACTGGCTAGCACAGGGTAGGCTCTGGTTTATTTTCATAGACATAATTAAGAATTAAGACTTGTGTGCAAGTATACAAGTGTTTTTTCCTTTGTTGGTCACTAAGCAGTGGAAAGGATGTCCGATACTGAGAGGTTCCCCACAGGGTAAAGAAGCGACCTTGGAATGCCAGGAAAGAACACTACTTTGGGTGCATGGTGCTTCAGGCACTTGGTTTCTTGCATTGGTCAATGTTCATGAAATAAATGGCCTAACCACATAATTCATACACTGCCATTTAATAGCGTTTATATTAGAGAATACAGCAGATAGTATGAAGGCTGTTTTTGTTTTGTTTTGGTGTTAAGTGGGGAAGGGGCAGAGAGAAGTAGAGAGAGAATCCCAAGCAGGCTCTGTGCTATCAGCTTGGAGCCCGATGCGGGTCTCAAACTCGGGAATCATGACCTGAACTGAGATCAAGAGTTGGAACGTAACCAACTGAGTCACCCAGATGCCCCTGATTTTTGTTATTAATGTGAACACTGGAGAAGGAAGGAGGAACATAATTAACAAAATTTGGGGGAGTGGTAAGCTATTTTAAAACACACATCTAACTGGTGCACACACACACCCTTTTATACATCCCTTAACTCCATTTAAACTAAAATACAGAATGATTCCGGTCACAGGGTAAGAGATTCTCTTTTCTTTTGCAAGGACATGTAAATCGCAAGTTTGAGGGGCAGCTAAGCCACTCAGTGGCTTAGTCAGTTAAGTATCTGATTCCTCTCAGGTCATGATCTCACGATTCATGAGTTTGAGTCCATAGGGCTCATGAATGAACATAGAGCTCTCTGCCTTCAGCACAGAACCTGCTTCAGATCCTCTGTCTCCCTCTCTCTCTGCCCCTCCCCTGCTCGTGTATGCACTCTCCCTCTCCCTCTCAAAAATAAACATTTAAAAAATAAAGAAGGGGGTGACTTGGGCCTAGATCATGATCTCCTGGTTCGTGAGTTCGAGCCCAGCATCAGGCTCTGTGCTAACAACTCAGAGCCTGGAGCCTGCTTCCGATTCTATGTCTCCCTCTGTCTACCCTACCCCACTTGTGCTCTGTCTTTCTCTCAAAAAGAAGTAAGTGTTTAAACTATTTTTTAAAATAAAAAAATAAGTTGCTAAGTTTGATTTGGACATCGTTGGTCTAAGAAACTGTCCTCAACTTGTTCATCTACCCTTTCTTCTTTTGTTGTTCATTTACTCATAATATTATTGAATAAATGCATCATTTGGGAGCTTTTAAATACTTCTCGTGTGTATTGGCAAGTCAGGTTCAAGAAGCAGGAGATATCCTGGAAGTAAGCTTTATTTTTGCCAATAACTTAAGGTCTCAAACTGAGTAAGAAGTTGTAAGGAATAGTTGTAAGAGATTTAAATTATGATAGCAAACACCAAAATAAAATCCTAGTCAGGGTTATTACATGGAAAGGAAGGGGACAAGTATTTTAAAAAAAAGAAAACGCCAACTGGAGGTAGATATGTTAGAAGTGATACAAGGAGGGTGCGTGAGTGGCTCAGTCGGTAAAGCCTCCGACTCTTGATTTCAGCTCAGGCTGTATCTGTCTCACGGTTCAAGATTGAGCCCTGTGCCCGGCTCTGCACTGATAGCATGGAGCCTGCTTGGGATTTTGTCTACCTCTCTCTGCCCCTTCCCTGCTGGCTGGCATGCTCGCTCGCTCTCTCTCTCTCTCTCTCTCTCTCTCTCTCAAAAATATACTTAAAAGAAGCAATACAAGAAACTTATGCATAATTTTAAAGTCTTTATTTTTTGTAAGTAATCTCTACACCCAACATGAGGCTTGAAGTCACGACCCTGAGATCACGAGTCACATGCTCTTCTGACTGAGCCAGCCAGGTGCCCCCAAAATGCATGCATGTTAATAGGAGAACAGCAGACTAGCAAATGGGGCAGAGAAATAGTTACTCTGAAAAGATCATAATCAGTAGGCACAACTTTTAGGAAGGAAGAGACCACACAGGCGAAGGAATGAAAGGGCCGCAGACACCTTGCAAAGACACAGCCTGACCACTTCATATAAAGTACAGAAGTGTATTCAGCCTGAGCAGTAACCAGTCATAATGACACCAGAGCACTACTTTGGATAAGTGACGGAGTAAGTACACCACACGTAATCTTTGTGAGTGGGAGAGCATGTTCTGAAAAATATCCAGAGCTTTAAATATGGAAGGAACTCCGTCCTCTTAATAGGAATCTCCAAGGCCGTGTCCTGCCTCCTGAAGGTGCAGCTTGTACCAGTAGGAAAGGTCAACAATAGGAATTAAGGTTTTTCAGCCCCTTACATTCATAGAGTTTGGGATCATGTTATAATACAGTGTTAACTAAAACTAGGAAACCCTGAAATTGGTCCAGGAAAAATTATGCAAAACAAGTAAAGATGCATGAAAAAAATTATGGGAGGAAGTAGAAATAAGCCAAAATAGGAATAGTGGCGTTTTGCTGATTATGGTGGGACTGAGGCAGTTTTCTTCCCCCCAGTTTTATTGAGGGAAATGGATATTCAATGAACTGTACGTATTTAAAGCATATGAACACATATATATTCAACGTGTATTTCACCCATGAAAACACAAGTATGTCAAGGTTAGGAACATGTTTATCACCGTCAAGTGTTTTCTTAAATTCTTGTGATAGGACCTGCTTTCCAGGTCCCAAGCAATTTATTCACCCCATTCTGTCATAGTTTAGGATTTTGTTGGTTTTAACCCGGGAGGAAATGAATTTAGCCATGAGTAACAGGCCTTCACCCTGCTCCCAAATGTGGTAGCTTAAATATGCAAGGCGTTAATTTCTCCTGTTTCAAAAAGTTATTCTAGAGGTACAGAAAGTCATTGGGGAATCCTTCAGCTTTGCTTCGCCATTCCGAGGTGTTGACATTCATACCTTTGGCTACAAATGGCTGCTGGAACTCACGATATAGCATCTATATCCTGGACAATTGAAAGGAAACAGGCATGCTCCCGCCTTTTATAGAGATTTCCTAGAAGGCTGCATGGCACTTCTCAATTGTTCAAAATCCAGTCTTTTGACTGCTTCATTCACCAGGGCGTTTTTCCTTCCAAGTGTTTATTTAAATTCCAGTTAGTTAACATACAGTGTAATATTAGTTTCAGGTTTAGGATTTACTGATTCGTCACTTAAACATACAACATCCAGTGCTCATCACAAGTGCCCTTCTTAATACCCATCACCCATTTAATCTAGCCTCCCCATCCACCTTCCCCCCAGCAAACCTCAGTTCTCTATAATTCAGAGTCTGTTTTATGGTTGGCTTCTCTTTCCCCCACCACATGTTCACCTATTTTGTTCCTTAAATTCCACACATGAGTGAAATCATATAGTATTTGCCTTTCTCTGACTTATTTCACTTAGCATAATAGACTCTAACTCCATCCATGGCAAGATTTCATTCTTCTTTATGGCTGAGTACTATATGTATGTGTATATATACTATGTGTGTGTGTGTGTGTGTGTGTGTATATATATATATACACACACACACACCACATCTTTATTCATTCATTGGTCGATGGACGTTGGACTCTTCGTAGTTTGGCTCTCATTGGATAATGCTGCTACGTATAACAGCAGGGTGCGTATATTTCCTTGAATCAGTGTTTCTGTATCCTTTGGGTAAATTCCTAGCAGTGCAATTGCTGGATCACAGGGTAGTTCTATTTTTAATTTTTTTGAGGAACCTCCACACTTTTCCAGAGCGGCTGCACCAGTTTGCGTTCCCACCAAACAGTGCAAGAGGGTTCCCCTTTCTCTGCATCCTCGCCAACATCTGTTATTTCCTGGGCTGTTAATTTTAGCCATTTGCAGGGGCGTTTTGATTCAAGTTCGCTAGAGCTTCTGTTACTCTTCATCTGATAACTAGTATTAGTGAGTAGTAGTGATAAGAGTAAAGTGGGTGTTGTGCACACTGGCTATCTTTGCCCTACCCTTTTCCTGAGTTCCTTTATTGGACTTGAGTTGCCTACCTGGTTGAAAGGGTAAACGCTCTTCGTGTTAAACTACAGTGATAAATACCGCACCATTTAGCACAAAAATTAGAAGGACTGAGCTTGATGACTAAGCATGACTTTCTTAAATTGCACAAGTGAAGATAAATGTAAGTTAATCCAGACTTTCTGGACTACCTTGGTTCTCTGACTTGTGTTTTGTTTGATCACTTTAATAGACCATGCACCCTGCAGCATTCCTATCTGCCGCTATGGAAAGTCTATCCCAAGGAATGCTGAGGATGGCTACTGTTTTATATGAATTTATACAAACTAACTCAGAAAGTAGATGAAAGAAACATTTTTTTCTGTTACAGATCTGGAAATGGAAGAACAAAATTTAGTCGTTATGCTTAAGATCCCAGATCTCCTCAGCCATAGGCTTTGTCTTTTCACCAATAAGAATGAACAGTCCTGGGGCGCCTGGGTGGCTCAGTCGGTTAAGTGTTCTGCTTCAGCGCAGGTCATGATCTCATGGTTATTTATTGAGTTCAAGCCCCGCGTCGGGCTCTGTGCTGACAGCTCAGAGACTGGTGTTGGCTTATGATTCTGTGTCTCCCTGTCTCTGCCCCTCCCCAGCTTGCACTCTGTCTCTCTCAAAAACAAATAGACATTAAAAAATTTTTTTCAAATGAACTGTCCCTGTTTCCTGAGCTCTACTCTGTTTTAGGCACTGGAACAGGCACTTTCTCCAGTATGCGAGGTTTGGGTGTTTGTTCCATTTGGCAGAGAGAAAATTGTGCTTGAAAGCGACTAAGCAACCCCCCAGAAGTCACAGTGGCAATGAGTGTACACAAGTGTGAGGGACTCAAGTGCACCGTGACCTAATTGACCTAATTTTTCCCAGGCTGTCTTCATGAGGATCCTTGGTTGCAGTTGAATGAAAGGAGATGAATAGTCTCAGGGGACCGGGTGGAACACGGATGGATGGGGCTTCAGGTGTCCAGGGACTCAGACCTTGGTGCCAGCACTCGGTCTCTTAGCTCTGCCTCTCTCCATGGTGGCCTCGTTCTTGCTGTTGAACGTGGTGGGCATACACGGAGATGCCTTCCAGTCTTGCAGTATTGCAGCAAGCTATCCTCAGGGGGAGAGTTTTCCTTTTCCTCTCCTCCCTGTTGGGGAGAGGTTGGAACGTCCGTTTGTAAAATTGCGGGGAAGGGCCCTTGATCGACCTGGCATCCTTCATGCCTCCTTGGGCACTGCACCTGGAGGCACTATGATAGGAAACTTCCTTTGGCCTAAATGAACGAGCACGAACACATCCCATAAGTAAAGGATGCTTCCGCCAAATCTGCAGTCAGATTTAAGTTCTTACCAACCTTACCTTTGCATGAGTATCCATGACCGTTCACAATATATCTGCACTCCGTACAACTTGGGACTGGTGTGTTTTCATTTCCTTCTTACCAGCTTTTGTTTATAAAAGACTTTTAAGAGCTCTGTTCCCTTTCTTCAAACAGGCACATTTATCCATTATTAAATTACAAGTATTGGATGGACAGTTGTCTGTGAACCACGGTTCCTGAGATAAAACTCTGAGAGACTCATTACTTGTTTTCATTTAGCTTGAGACACTTAGTTCCAGGAAAAAAAAAAAAAACACCCAGAAGCAAATCCTTCAATTAATTCTATTTAATCCTGTATAGAGAATTAACTCTGACAAAGGGTCTAGAGTTGTCTACAACGAAGGAAGCATGAAAGATGTCTGTAGTGTACCTCATCGATGTTTTAAGACTGATCACTCAATTTTTAGGGCTTTTTAAAACCTTTTATTACTTTAACTTTGACTCTTCCTGGAAGTAAAACTTTTTGGTCACTTACGTAATTAGAGGGTTTCATAAGGTGCACTGATTCCCCTGGGGTGGGAGAGATGTCTATAATCAGGATCAAGACACAAGTTGCTCTCGTAAAGGGAGCCTTGATTTTTCAATTAATGTATTTATCGCGCTTAAGATGCCATTGATTGTAATATGCACGTTTATTTTAGATGTACCTCACAAAGGGAAAGCCCCACTGACAGTTTTAAGACGAGTCTTAGTTTCTTTTTTTTTTAAACTTTAATTTTATTTTTTTAACGTTTATTTATTTTTGAGACAGAGACAGCGCATGAACAGGGGAGGGGCAGAGAGAGAGGGAGACACAGAATCGGAAACAGGCTCCAGGCTCTGAGCCATCAGCCCAGAGCCCGACGCCGGGCTCGAACTCGCGGACCGCGAGATTGTGACCTGAGCTGAAGTCGGACGCTTAACCGACTGAGCCACCCAGGCGCCCCAAGATAAGTCTTACTTTCAAAGTATTAAATGTGATAAAATTACATTTTAGAGTGAACTATGGTATCTCCCATGTCCAGTTTTCTGCTCTGTGAGTGTGCAGGTGACATTGGCATTCTCTGGTATTCTTCTGCCTGTTGGGACACTAATGATACCAGTCACCTGACCACCCCTGTTTCCCCTAACAGACATCATTAATTGCTTTCTGTACTCTTCCCTCAGAAACCCACTTGGCCTCCACACTGAGTGACCAGCACTCGGCTGGCACACTGATTTGCCTACCCAGATGGAGACCCTCAGCTTTCAGATGTTAGACTGAACCTGCCAGCTCTAAATGACAACATTGGGGTGCCTGCGTGGCTCAGTCAGTTACACGTCTGGCTCAGGTCCCATGAGATCAAGCCGGGTTGGGATTGTCTCCCTCCCTCTCCCTCTCTGCCCCTCCTTCGCTCACACATGGTTCTGAGCACTCATTCTCTCTCTCTCTCTGTCTCTCAAAATAAAAAGGTTTAAGAGATAACATGAGGGGCGCCTGGGCAGCTCTGTCAGTTGAGCATCCAACTTTGGCTCAGGTCATTACTTCATCATTCATTGGTTCGAGCCCTGCATTGGGCTCTGTGCTGACAGCTCAGTGCTTGAAGCCTACTTTGGATTCTGTCTGTCTCTCTCTCTCTCTCTCTCTCTCTCTCTCTCTCTCTCTCTCTCTCAAAAACGAATAAACATTTTAAAAAATTAAAAAGGATAACATTTTTCTGGGGTGCCTGGGTGGCTCGGCTGGTTGAGCGTGCAGCTTCAGGTCAGGTCATGATCTCATGGTTGGGGAGTTTGAGCCCCACGTCAGGCTCTCTGCTGTCTGCTCAGAGCCTGCTTCAGATCCTCTGTCTCCCTCTCTCTGCCCCTCCTCTGCTTGTGTACGCGCTGTTCTCTTTCTTTCAAAAATAAATTAAAAAAAAAACAAAAAACTCCTTCTCTAGCTGCATGCTTGTTGGGTAATTTTTGTTTTCCCTTCTTTATTGTAAATTGAATGTTTCTGTTTTTGAAATTTACCCAGCTCTTTTACCCACTGTCATTTTCCCCCTCCCACCTGCCCCTTGTTTCCTTCAAATGCCCTGTGTAGATAATGGAAACTAGTTCAGCAGGTCCTGGTCTGCACATCTTGGAATGCAGCGCTTGACCGGACTTTATATGATTAGGAAAAGGACGCTATATTTTGTCTCTGCACGCAGGGCTTTTATGACTCTCAACCCAGGGAATGAGCCTATCCTTGTGCACTTGGGGATCGCTCAAATTACAGTAAGAGCTTTGTACCCCTTCTACCTGATTGAAAAATAGAAGAAACCGTCCTTGTCACAGAAGGGAAATCAAGACCCGAGGGCCTGCTAGGGACCTGGCAGGGAGCAGACCTGGCTGGGAGACAGTAGGGAGAGAGGCGAATAGACACTCGTAGCCAAAGAGGGCAGTCCTTGCTCTGTCCTGCGGGAACGTAAGCCCGTTACTTCCATTTCCTATGGTTTTTATGGAGAATCAGTCGGTATATGATACGGCGTTGGTATAAATAGCAGCTTGCCGCCTCTGCTTTCCGTTGAGGAAGCTAAGAAATCTATGGGCAAAGGCTTGGTTGCCTCGGTCATGTATTGACTGGGACGCCAGCTAACGTGTCTGAAAACAGGGTGTGTGGGTTACTAAGGTATATACTCTGCACGGAATCTGACCCCTTCGCACTTGTGCCGTGTGGTGCTGGGCTGCGGCCCTGCAAACGTCGTGTCTGGAAGTCGGGAAAAGGGACTTCCTTCTTCCGTTTGCCTTCCTGCTCGTAGCAGCATTTCTTCGCCCTGGCAGCAGAAGTGGCAGTTTCCAGCTTTTGCCACTCCCAGAATGAGCTGGGCATGGCCCCTGGTCCCTGCTTGTAACCGCGTCTCTTCTCTGTGTCTTCCTGGCCCAAGGGTGGTGGCTGCTTAGCAGTTATGGTCTGCCTCTCGGCCTCCATATGCCCTTTGCCCCGACAGTTCTCCACTTCCTGTTTAACCAGATTCTCTACACTAAATCATCTCCGTTTAAAAAAGTCTGGTGAGGGGCGCCTGGGTGGCGCAGTCGGTTAAGCGTCCGACTTCAGCCAGGTCACGATCTTGCAGTCCGTGAGTTCAAGCCCCGCGTCAGGCTCTGGGCTGATGGCTCAGAGCCTGGAGCCTGTTTCCGAATCTGTGTCTCCCTCTCTCTCTGCCCCTCGCCCGTTCATGCTCTGTATCTCTCTGTCCCAAAAATGAATAAACGTTGTAAAAAAAAAATTAAAAAAAAAAAAGTCTGGTGAGGTTTCCCATTTTCTGAATCCATCCTGACCGCCTGAGACCTTTGAAATCGACCTCGCACATTTAGGATACCTGTATGTATGCATTCAGTGATTGATCGGTCTAAATTTTGATCGTTCGGTAATTTGGGTATTTCCATCTGCTTCAGTTTGTTGGCTGCTGTTTCCTAGGGCTGCTATAAGAAATTACCATAAACTGGTGACTTAAAATAGGAATTTATTTGTGCAGGATTCTGGGGGCTAGGAGTCCAAAATCAAGGTGTCAACGTGGCTGTGCTCTGAAGGCTTTAGGGAAGAACCACTCCTTGCCTTCTCCAAGCTTCTGGTAGTCACCAGCACTGCTTGGTTTTCCTTGGCTTGTACCTGCACGGCTCCTAATTCCTGTCCCTGTTGTCATGTGGTCTTTCTCTGCGTGTCTGTGTCTTCACGTGGCCTTATGTGATGATCCCGCACTGGATTTGGGACTCCCTCTAGTCCAACATGACCACATTATAACTCGTCAGCCTGAAATTGGGGGACGCAATATATTTTTTTTAATATTGATTTATATTTTTTAAACCTTTTTTGATCTTTCACATTTACTTATTATTGAGAGACAGAGAGACATAGAGTGTGAGCAGGAGAGGGACAGAGAGAGGGGGAGACACAGAATCTGAAGCAGGCTCCAGGCTCTGAGCTGTCAGCACAGGGCCTCGAACTCAGGAGCCATGAAATTCATGACCTGAGCTGAAGTCAGGCTTAACCAACTCAGCCACCCGGGCTCCCCAGAGAGAGAGGGAGGGAGGGAGAGACAGAGAGAGAGAGAGGGAGAGAGCAAGCGAGCAGCGGAGGGGCAGAGAGAAAGGGAGACACAGAATCCAAAGCAGGCTCCAGGCTCTGAGCTGTCAGCACAGAGCCGGACACGGGGCTCGAACTCACAAACTGCGAGGTCATGACCTGAGCCTAAGTCGGACCCTTAACCAACTGAGCTGCCCAGGCGCCCCTAACAGTGATTTATTTTTGAGAGAGAGAGAGAGCATGCAAGCAGGGGTGGGCACAGGGGGTGGGGTAGAGGTGGACTTTACACTGACAGCAGAGAGCCTGACCTCAGGCTTGAACTCACAAACCACGAGATCATGACCTGAGCCGAAGTTGGATGCTTAACCAACTGAGCGCCCAGGTGCCCCTGGGGGAGACAGTATTGAACCCGATATACTTACCTAGTGCTTTGTTAAAATAATGGCCATGGCCGTAGACATTAGCACGGGTAAAACATATCGTGGACTGTGTAACTAGCCCCGCATTTCGTTTGATATGCAATGCAATGACACTTAGGTAGGAAAGGTGGAACAGAAACACGGAAGGGGTCGTTCACTGCCAGTTTCAGGAAGGAAGTGGCATCTGAGCTGAGTTGTAAAATGTAGGCTGAATTTGGAAGAGACTGCATTCTAAGCCATGGATAGTCTCTGAGCATTCCAGATCTGCCCGAGTGCCACCTCTGATCAGCTCAGTGGATTGTTAGGCCTCACAGGGAGGGGCAGAGGATGCCATGAGCAGTCAGCCACGTCAAGCAAGGGTGCTTTGGAGGCAGTTGCGATGTGAGTGTGACTTTCATGCCATTGGCGCGTCACCTAGACTGAGAGCATTAACGGGGGTATTCCCTGTTGTAAGCGACTGTTTAAAGAGAAGCATAGTCCTACAAATAAGGGTGCTCATATGTGTTGTCGGGTTCCATTTATGTGAACCATCCAGAAGAGACAGCGGTGTGGAGACAGCAGAGCATGGACGCCGTGGGGAGAAGGGAGGTGGAAGACTGTCTAGTGGGTGTGGAAATGTGCGGGGCTAGATGGCTGTGATGCTTAACATAACTCGGAAGGTGCTAAATACCACTGCGTTTTATGGCCTACGTCTATTACCACAATTTTTTTTTTTTTTTCAACGTTTATTTATTTTTGGGACAGAGAGAGACAGAGCATGAACGGGGGAGGGTCAGAGAGAGGGAGACACAGAATCGGAAACAGGCTCCAGGCTCTGAGCCATCAGCCCAGAGCCCGACTCGGGGCTCGAACTCACGGACCGCGAGATCGTGACCCGGCTGAAGTCGGACGCTTAACCGACCGCGCCACCCAGGCGCCCCTATTACCACAATTTAAAAACAAAATTGGGCAGGAAGTGTGCGTGGGCCTAGGTGCAGGACTGTGCCTGTAAGCCGGGAGGTCCATGGGATGAAGGGGAAGCATGCTTGAGGTTCTGATGCAAGTGTTGATCTGCAGAGCGCTGTTGATAAGGTAAACACGATGTCCTACTCGGCCAGGGGCTGTGCTGAGCTCCCTCTGTGGATTATCCTGCCTTTCCCTCCCCTTCGCCCAGGCTGCAGAAGGCCAGACCCTTGTCCGAGGCCTTGCAACTACTGGAACGTGGAGCTGGGGTCTGAAACTGGGGTACCCGACTCCTAGGATGACTCCAGCCTGCTTTGCCCAAGACTGCCTCAGTTGTATCCTCCACGTGCCGGAACCCCTTGGTCCAGGGTGCGCCCGTGGTTGGTTCCTGAGCCCAGACCAGGCTCCAAACCCTTGGTGCTCCTCTAGGCCCCTCCTAATTTGGGACACCCACCCTAAGACCTGTTGAGCACCGTCAGCGGTTTGGAATCCCTGATTTCATACCTCAGTATCTCAAAGAAATCCTTGTGGCTTTTCAAGACACATCATGTAATATTAATGAAAACACTGGGCCTTCTGTCTTGATTAATTTTTTATGAACAATAATACGTCTGATTAAACTGGCTGCTTTACTAGGGCTGCTGGTACAGGGTGGGGCACACGGTGGTGCGGAGATGGTCTGGCGAGCTGACTTGGCCACAGGGCGCGCTTGGTTTCTCTGGCAGAGCAGACAGTCCCCTGGGTCACTTGGGGCTGGTGCTGGCTGGAATGAGCTGAGCTGCTAACCCTTTGACCGCAACGGGAGGCCTGCAGCTCCCCCACACCTTCGCCCGAGGGCTGTGTCGGCCTGCGGGGTCTTCCCTGGTGGCCAGTAAGGCCAGAAAGTCTGTGGGGAGTGGCACATTTCACATCCGGTCCTCCTTCCCGGTTTTCGGCCGGGCCCCGCTACCCTGGGCTCCCGGTGTCAGAGTAGCTCTTAACGGTCCTGACGTTCGCTGTGTAGGTGCCGTTTCCCATACGAGGAAATCCGGCATTTGCCCGCACCTCCCTCGGTTCCATGCCGGACAGGTGCACTCTCTCCCCGCGTGCCTGCTTTCTTTCCAGGGAAGCGGGCCGAGTGGTCCCGGGGCCCAGGCCGTGAGCTTTTCGGGTCTGTGACTTGCTCGGAGCAGCGGAGGTCCTCCTAACGCCGTGAGCTTGTTCTTGGTTTTCCAGCTGAGCATCGAGCAGGCCCAGACGGTGGCGGAACAGGTGGAGATGAAGGCCAAGGTGGTACAGTCGGAGGTCAAAGCCGTGACTGCGCGGCACAAGAAGGCCCTGGAGGAACGGGAGTGTGAGCTGCTGTGGAAGGTAAGGGGAGCTCGTGCACCCCTGCCCCGGCCTCCGCGGCTGGTGGGTTTTCAGTGAGCTGCAGAGAGCCCATGAGGATTTGAGCGTCTGCTCGCTTCCAGACCCCAGCTGGAAGCCAGGAGGCTCTCCACGGATGTGGTTGGGTATCCTCAAAAGGAGACCGAGAGAAGGGGGCACGGTCGAGAGTGTTACGAAAGCAGGCAGGTGGGAAGCATCCTTAGTTTTGGGGTCCGGCCTAGTTGTACTAACTGACCCCCTGTCTCCCACTTGGGAGGGCAACACGTGTGTGCCCGCTCTTTAGATGAAATCAGCTGGCAGGAGCCGTCTCCCCACCCAAGTCTTCATGCCAACATTGTCTTCTCTGATCTTCCCTCTGCCCTCGGAAGAGGAGAGAATCTGTTGCCTGTGAATGGGTCTGAACTTCAAGCCAGTTCATCTGTAATCACGGTCTCTTAATACATGAATGAGACCATACACGTTGCTGAGTAAAAAGGGTGCACTTAGGTGTGTGCGTGCTCGTTTTAATCATCTAAACTATGTGAAGGTAGAGATGGGATCTCAGTTTCTGAAAGTGATCCTCACCAGTGACTGTGCCCTAAAATGTTCTGGAAGGCTGCGTTGGAGTTGTGCGTGGCGTTTTCCATTTAGTTAGCTCACAGCCAATTGCTTTCTGCCTCTGCTGGCTTCTCAGGAAATAGGACTCAGTTGCCTTTTGATGAGAAGTGAAGAATCCTTGGGTGGAAGAAGTCTCGAGATTTTATTCAGCACATATTTTATGGAGGCACCTTTGTGGGCCTGACATGGTTTTCAGACACTCACGTGCCCCCATGGTCTGCCAGGTCACGCCACCCACGACTGTTAATTATAGCTGAAAGGGGCCCGCTTTGTGCAACCTGAGAGCTCTTTGGGGAACTCTGCCACAAACTTGCTCTTCAGGATTTGCTGATGAAAAGGCCTTTGTGCAAAGGAGTTTCTCTGCGCATCTCACCTTAGGTACCCTCCCTCCTGTGAGGCCGACTCCTGCCCTCTCCCTAAAGGCAGTTCTCTTTCAGGGGGCTTGGAAAGCAAGTTTTTAGTCTTGGAGAAGCAAACTTGGAAGAAGAGTCAGTCTCTTTTCTTTTGTTTCTGCTTCATTTCTAAAAACTCATTCTCCGATAACCTCTGAAACAAGCTCACTCGTTCGGAACACAGGTACCTAAGTCCCATTTGTCTTTACTTTTTATTATTATGCCTCGCCCTCCAGATTTTGTGGGAGTCCCACTCTCTTTTACTAATTACTGCCTTTCTGCCCCTCCCAGCAAAGCTTTCCTACCTGTCTCTGCTCGGATACTTCTTTGTTATACAACATCTAATTTTCTTGCATCACGCATTACTGAAGGGATTTGAGTGCCAGGTGACCTGGTTTTGTGTATCTAGATGTTTTTTCATGCCTGTGGCTTACACATTTCCAGGGGATTCGGCTACCTTGTGGGATTAGCTGCAGCCACCTCGTTGAGAGATCCAAACCAAAGGCCAGAGGTTTGGCCCAGCGCAAAAACAAAGGAGAAAGCTGCTCTTTGATCTGTCCCCACACGTGTCCTGCTCCCAGAGCCGACAGATGGAAAATCATGAATGGGTCAAAAATCGCATCATTGCCCCCACCAAGGGAAGATCGGACTGAAATCCAGGCCCCCCCCAGCAGGAGACCCTTATTCTGAAATAGTCTTTCTGTGGTATTGTCATCAGCAGAGCTCTCAGAAGTCGTGATTCTGTCTGCAAAATGGCACGAGTCAGCTGGGTGGCACCTTTATTCCCATCACAGGGGAAATCACTTTAAATTGGAGGACTTTTACTGATCTGACGCAGAAACATGGAGAAGTGGCTCTCTTTCATTGGTCAGAGTGAACCCCATGCTCCCAAGTAGAGTGGCTTGAGACCCTCAGAAGCAGGGATTATTTGGGGCAGGTCTGATTTCAGGTTTGTAGATCACAGCAATTTGGATTTAAAGGGCTCCTTTGGAAATACAGGCCAGTGGTTTCCAAAGACTTCTCTCCAAATTTGGGGTGTGGGGCCTTTCTGTGGAGGCAGAAAACCATGGAGATGGGATGTGTGGCCGGGCAAGGGGGTACAGGTTGTAATCTTGAATTAGGTTCTCAACAAATCCCTTTGCTCCCTCCACATACAGTCCTTCTTCCTCTCAGGGGCGGGGGCCGTAGAGAGAGGGAGAAATCTTTGAAGAGATTGCAGGCTCTGTGGCTGCACTGAAAATTCAGCCCTTCGGGAGTGCAAGACTGGCCTTGTGTCCACTGGGAGGTCCTGCTGCGGAGGACAAAGACCTTACTCTCTGTTGGTCGTTATGCACCCCCAGTGCCTGGCACAAAGCAGGTGCTCCATAAGCATTGGTTTTGTGGCTCTTCTTCGCTTTTGATTTTGATTTTATTAGTACAGGAATAATGAGAGAACTCCGTATGTCCTTTCCCCAGATTTACTGATCATTTTGCATTTTGACCCATTCTCACCATTCTACGTGTGCACTCTGTATGTGATTTGAGCGAGAGCCAGTTGGCATGTTGTGGACAGGATGCCTCTTTACCCTTAAACACTTCTTCTGTGTTTATTTCCTCTGAGCAAGGGCATTCTCCTACATCATCACAGTTTCTCAAAATCAGGAAGTTCAACCTTGGAACCATGCTAGTATGCACCGGTCCCTGCTCCGTGTGCACCAGCACTGTTCTGTGGGGTCTTTTTGTTTTTGTTTGAGAGAGGGAGCACACCGGTGGAGGAGGGGTGGAGGGAGCCGGGCGGGACAGGGGAAGGGAGCGAGGATCTCGAGCAGGCTCCATGCCTAGCCTGAGCCCTCAAGCCCTAGCTTGGTCCCACGACCCCTGAGATCATGGCCTGAGCCAGAATCGAGAGTCGGATGTTTAATGGACTAAGCCACCCGGGTGCGCGCCCCCCCCCCCCCCCCCCAGCACCGTTTTTAAGAGCAGTGCCCCCCCCCCTCCCCCGGTCCAGGATCCTGCAGTGCAAGCCGTAGTACCGTTTTCAGTCCTCTCTCGTGATCTGGGACAGTTCCTCAGCCTCCCTCCGTCCTGGGAGTTTGGCCGTTTCTGAAGAGCACAGGCCGGCCGTCCTCGTGCGCCCGCACCAGGTGTGGGTCTGAGTGACCGGTGCCGGGCCGTGCGTCTCGCTCCCTTGCCTGCCTCAAAGCCTCCGTGCTCTGTCCCTGCAGGTGGAGAAGATCCGCCAGGTGAAAGCCAAGTCCCTGTACCTGCAGGTGGAGAAGCTGCGGCAGAGCCTCAACAAGCTGGAGAGCACCATCAGCGCTGTGCAGCAGGTCCTGGAGGAGGGGCGGGCGCTGGACGTCCTGCTGGCCCGGGACCGCATGCTGGCCCAGGTGCAGGAGCTGAAGACCGTGCGAGGCTTCCTGCAGCCCCAGGAGGACGACCGGGTCATGTTCACGCCCCCGGACCAGGCCCTGTACCTGGCCATCAAGTCCTTCGGCTTCGTCAGCAGCGGGGCCTTCGCGCCCCTCACCAAGGCCACGGGCGACGGCCTCAAGAGGGCGCTCCAGGGCAAGGTGGCCTCCTTCACCGTCGTCGGCTACGACCACGACGGGGAGCCTCGCCTCTCGGGGGGCGACCTGATGTCGGCCGTGGTCCTGGGCCCCGACGGCAACCTGTTCGGTGCCGAGGTGAGCGACCAGCAGAACGGGACGTACGTGGTGAGCTACCGGCCGCAGCTGGAGGGCGAGCACCTCGTGTCGGTCACCATGTGCAACCAGCACATCGAGAACAGCCCCTTCAAGGTGGTGGTCAAGTCGGGCCGCAGCTACGTGGGCATCGGGCTCCCGGGCCTGAGCTTCGGCAGCGAGGGCGACGGCGACGGCAAGCTGTGCCGCCCCTGGGGCGTGAGCGTGGACAAGGAGGGCTACATCGTCGTGGCCGACCGCAGCAACAACCGCATCCAGGTGTTCAAGCCGTGCGGGGCCTTCCACCACAAGTTCGGCACCCTGGGCTCCCGGCCCGGGCAGTTCGACCGGCCGGCCGGCGTGGCCTGCGACGCCTCCCGCAGGATCGTGGTGGCTGACAAGGACAATCATCGCATTCAGGTCTTCACGTTCGAGGGCCAGTTCCTGCTCAAGTTCGGCGAGAAGGGAACCAAGAACGGGCAGTTCAACTACCCTTGGGACGTGGCGGTGAACGCGGAGGGCAAGATCCTGGTCTCAGACACCCGGAACCACCGGATCCAGCTGTTCGGGCCCGACGGCGTCTTCCTGAATAAGTACGGCTTCGAGGGGGCTCTCTGGAAGCACTTTGACTCGCCCCGGGGCGTGGCCTTCAACCACGAGGGCCACTTGGTGGTGACCGACTTCAACAACCACCGGCTCCTGGTCATCCACCCCGACTGCCAGTCCGCGCGCTTCCTGGGCTCCGAGGGCACGGGCAACGGGCAGTTCCTGCGCCCGCAGGGTGTGGCCGTGGACCAGGAGGGGCGCATCATCGTGGCCGACTCCAGGAACCACCGGGTGCAGATGTTCGAGTCCAACGGCAGCTTCCTGTGCAAGTTTGGCGCCCAGGGCAGCGGCTTCGGGCAGATGGACCGCCCCTCCGGCATCGCCGTCACCCCCGACGGGATGATCGTGGTGGTGGACTTTGGCAACAATCGGATCCTCATCTTCTAATCCCGCTCTCTGGGCTTCTGCGTTGGGGTGTGCGCGTCTCCCTCTGTCTCCGTTGGAATTTCAAAGAAGAAACAGTCTCAGGGAAATTTCTTTTTTTCTTTTGTTGAAAGAGAACAAGAAGAGTACAACATTGCTTAAGTCCTACCTCATCTTTATTTTTTTTACAGATGAATGTACTTCTCTTTTCTGCAGGGATTGAGCCTGTGACGTGATAATTTCTATCTACCTCATGAATCTTTGCATTTCCTTCCCCAGCAGCCCCTCTGCCCTCCTCCCCACCCTCACTCAGTGGAGTTCACGTTTCCCTCTGACCCTCCGTGGGGCGTGATATGCACAAGCCTGGCGTCTCTGTGGCTGGGCGGGGGGCACTGGATGTGTGTGGTGGGGGTGTATTCTGTAGATTGAGCCAAGGAAACATGAAAAAACTAAGTAAAAAAAAAAGTGAAAAACTATAAAATGTGGAAAAATAAGATTTAAAAATGCTTCATTATAGAGTATTTGTGTTCTGGAGAATACTGTGTTTTGGGGATTAGATTGTGTTGTGTGATCTTGATCTTTTTGGGAAACTTTTTGATTTTTTTTTGTGTTTTTTTTTTTTTTTTTAAATGCTGCAACAGAGAACTTTTCTGTGTTCTCCTTTTATACCTCAGTGTGTTTATCATCCTGTTCAGCATCTTTTCTTATTCCTAGAAAATGTGGCTGTGTCTGTGGCTTGCTAGCCAAGAAAAGCAGACTGTTCTATTCATATTTTAGGATATGTGATCCTTGTTTCCTTTAAGGGACGTTGGGTACACCTGCGTGTTTGTGGGTCCGAGTCATCTTACGCCAGAATAGTAAAGCTGCGGGTGATGTACCACCACCCGAAGAAACGTTTCTTCTCACGCTTTGGTTTCTAAAAAATAGATGTAGCTTTAGGATTTTGGATTAAAAGTATTCTCAAAAGTTAAGTACTCTTAGTTTGCTGTTGGTTATAAAGTTCAGTGGAAGGAAGAAGAAAATCAGCCTCGTTCTCAGAAAAGAGGGTATCCGGCCCGCCTGACCGGCTGACTTGTGTGCGGGCGGGCAGGCGAGTGCCAAGGTAGCCCACCTAGAGCACGAGAAAGAAACAGGCTACCCCGGCACTCTGAGGGAGGGTGGAGGTCAGCCCCCGACCCCGGCTTGAATGTCGTTCTGTTAATGCGAGGTGTTTCTTTTCCTAAGAAGAGGAGGCAAAGAAACGACCTTTTACTTTAAAAGCACAATTTTTTTCCTGCTTTGGAAGTTCAGGGAAATAGAATGTTTGAAAGTCAGACGGGAACAGCTCACCCCCGCACCCTCTGCCCGGGTCGCTTTTGCAGAGCGGTCTGCTTCCGAGCCACGCAGTAGTAGGACCTCGTGGTTCACGTGGATTTTTTTTTTCCCCCAAAGGCCTTTGAATGTAAAGGATTTGTAAACCAAATTGCCCCAACCCAACACGTAGGATGCAATGCCTTTTGTGAAACCTCTCTCGGTACCAAAGAATGAACGCTTAAGCCAGGCTCCCGCTGCAGAACTGTGGGATGGCGTCCGTCACTTTACAGGGTTGGATGGTTGTAAGCCGGACTCGGGTACAGAGCCTTGTGCGTCTGGGCATTATCTGTCTTTCAGGTGGGAAGTAGGTATAGCTGATGTTCTGCTTGTGAGGACCCACGTGGGTCCCTGCATTCCCCCAAATACTGAGTAGGAACCAAATTCCAGAGTGGCACACCTCGGGAGGAAGAGGTGGTCTCTGACGATGGGCTTACGGGGACACCTCTTGTCGAAACAGAAGGACTGTCGGGTCAGCTTCTGTCCCCGTATGTATGAGAAAATTACCCTTGCAATATGGACGTAGTTTTAAACGAACAGAAAGAGCTAACATGTGCAGAAATGTGTTTTCTTCCTCCCGGAGGAAGAAAGGGTGCCGGGGGCAGCATAGCGAGCCAATCAATGGTCTCCTGGACGTGTGCCACTTTCAGGGGACCCTAGGTCTTCCCCGTCGCGTTAGAGCAGGGTTTCTGAATGACCAATGTGGGGAAAAACTCATAAAGGAGAACCGCATGCAATAAAGGATCCAAAAATTGGACGGTAGCTTCCAACTGCTGCCTCCCGGCTGCTGTGTTTCAGGGGGAGGAGGCGTCCGGAAACCCTGTTTTGGAAAACCGCCTTTTACTGAAGCATTTGGTATTGAGTCCTTCCCTAGTTCCTATTCAGTTGCCTCTTATTCGCCCCTAGGTTCTAAGTCCTTTGGTAAAGGGTTTGTATAATTAAACATTTTTGTTGTTTTTTATTTTGGAATAACTTGGTGCTGACCTTCCTCCCTTCGCCCTCTCCCCCCAACCACCCAACAAACCACCCTTTAAACACCAAAGACAACTGGTTTTAAATGCTTACGAAACTTTATTTTGAAGAAATGGGTCTTGGAAATTCTTAGAAATGTTCTCGGAAACCTGGGACGAGTTACTCCAGGTAGTCACTACCTTTGAGTCTCCCATCTGTGTTCTGATCCTGCCCTTCCCGGGGCCCCCATAAGTGGGGGGGCTCGCGGGACCCGAGTGAGAACTTCTCTTGGTGAGCGGCGGTAACGGGAAACTGCTGAGTTAGCATTTCTCTGTGGATTTGGTTGTAAAGCCAGGGTTTCCACACGGGACCGAAATGATCGGGTCTTAGTTAATAGACTGACCAGTTTGCAGGCTCAAAGCTAGTAGGTCCCCCCTCCGGCATCAGTGTGGAGGTACGAGGTGCTGCCTCTTGCCCTCGGGGGCGGGACACCTCCTTACCTTCCTGCACCCAAAACTGGGCGTCGCTGCCATTTGAGAAGCATGGTCACACTTGGGAAGCTTTTGTTTCTAAAACACTGGCCATCTGTGGCTGCCCATGATTGACTCCTGACCCACAGGGATCGGTGCGAAGCACTTTGGAGTGTGTTTGTTGTACAAGGTGGAATGCTCCAAATCGAAGAGCGAGGAGACGAGCCAACATTTGGAACTCTGGTGTGAGTGAGGCCGCTCAAAATAAGGGTTTTTAACTGGATATCTCCTGCCTGTTTATGAGGTGATGCTAGGGTAGGTAGGAATTGGGTCGAGGAGAGGAGTCTTGAACTTGAACATGGTGAAAAGATGAGGGCGTGGGTGCTGCGAAGGAGGAAGGAGTATAAACTTTCTAATGAGTAAATGTGCTGTTCAGACAATACTCCCCATGTTTGTCTGATCTGCTCAGGTGGCAGGGTGGCATGGGGCGCAAGGTCGGTTTATGCTTGGACAAGATCCCAATTGGATATGGGTGTGTAGGTTTGGGTATCGAGATGGCTAAGTAAACCGTGGGTAAAAACCACTTTTGGTTGACAGAGTTGACATTTCAGAAGTGTTAGTCTTTAAAAATAAAAAAAAAAAAGTCTTCTCTCTGTAAGCTTGGTCATGGGAAGCAGTGCTGTCTGGGAAACCTGTGCTCTCGTGCGGCCGGCAGGTGGCAGGAGATTTCGCCGGAGCCCGTGGTCCCGGGTGGTCCCCAAGTGCACGCGAGCTCCTTGATTGACGGATGCCCTTAAGTCTAACTTATTTGGGGGAAACACCTACAAGGGTACCATAAACAATCTAAATTGTGTGTTGGGCCGAAAGAGTCGCCAGATTTGAGGCACTTTGTTGGAGTTCTAAGAGAATGGCTTGCGATTGGCTCGTTCGGTTTCGTTCTAGTTAAGCCAAAGCTTAATGATTTCAGGGGGGAAGTCTTTTGAGGCTTGAAGCAGCAGAATACTCTTTGTGTATGTGTCGTCTTCCCTTTTGGAAGAATTCTACAATTGTTGTGTTCTGGTAGATAGCGGAAGATACGCCAAAGTTCTACGCTTGTTTTTCTGTTTCAAAACAAAAATCCAGTGGTGCCAAAAAGTACTTAGGGTATTTATGGAAAACATCACTCTCCTTGATTTTCCCACAGTCTGGGGCTGTATAAAAGTCAAACGCTTGTACTCCGTGTGAGGATGCCCTACAGCCAGGCCCTCCTGGAACTCGAGCTCTCTCTGGCTTCCTGCAGGCCAACGGCACGGGACGCCCATCCCCTTCCACACCACACCATTTGCTCGTGTTTAGTTTCTACCTCACTTGTGGCGAAAGTCATCTACCTCATGTTAGCATCTAACGGGTCTCTGAAAGGCATAGTGTTAGTCCCTGGGAGGGTGGGGGGAGGGGGAGGCGTTGGGAAGCTACCTCTGGAAGAAAACGTTTTTCTAAATCCAGAACTGATTTCTCCCAGGAGAAACGTCTGATTGACCTTGAAAAAGAAACTTTGAGACCAGATATTCCTGTACTCAGGCCAGCGTAGTCCTCAATCCCAAGTATTACTTACGATCTGGCCTTTCCACCCCAGTAGAAAGTACGCGCGCCATTACCTGGTCGCTCAGTATTATGAAACTACTGGTCCGCCTGACCTGTGTGAGGACCTAACTGCAAATGAAGACCTTTAGGTCTCTCTCTTCAAGAGAAAAATATTTTATCTATAGTTTGAATGTCTGCAAATGTACCCTTTTAGGAGCAATTCTAAGGATCTAGTTGCAAACCTCAAATGTTCGAAGGGAACGGGAATCCTTTAGCCTTCACGATTGTACGTGTACCTTTTCCGGACCCAGCGGGATGTTCATCACCAGGACCTTGCGGCGGCCACTGCTTTACTGAACAGTGACTGGGTGAAGTGTGTGTTGCTCTTTTGTTTTGTGTTTAATTGTTTTGTTTTCCTACCAAAGGTAACATGTTGACGGGTTGTTCTTTCCTTTGTTCTTTTTTTTGTTTATTAAATACTTGATGAAGTCGAAGCACATTACCATGATATGCTGTGTTGTGTCTCCACCTCTCTCCTTCCCCTAGTCCATTTTTGTTTCGGTTGGAAGAGAGGGTCCTAAGACCACTGTAATTGCTACGAATTGGGTTTAAAAATGTCATGGTGAAGAAATACCTCAGTGATGTCTATTTTTAAAACCGATCTTACGGGTTCACAAGCCAGCCTGGTGGGATGTTTTCCGTCATCACTTAACCAGTAATGGTTCTAAAAGTTTTGTGTATCCACACGGTCTTAGACCTCCTTTTAATGATTGTATTAACTCCCAAGCTCAGGTAGTATTTTCCTTAAGGCTCTGTCTCGGAGCACACTGACTGAATGTTAACGTGTGTAGCAAAGCGTTTACTTTCTTTAAATAACCAGCTCTGTCTTAGTCCTTTATGTGTCTAGCAGTCTGTAGTTGGTTTTCTTCAGAGGAAGATTTTTCACGTTGCTGGGATGTTCTTGTTTCTAGGGTGGTAAGGTTTCTTCCCTCCCCCCGGCCCCCCATTCTTTTCCCTTAAAATCAATGCAGGTGAGAGGGTGGGCGGTGGGTACGGGACGTTGCTTTTAAACTAGCATGTTAGTTATAATTGGGTGGGTGGGAGGGTAGTATTTTTTTTTTTTAATGAATCTTGCTTAATACTGTCCATTAGCTGTCATGCCCAGTCAGCAAAATAATTCAGTGTAGAACACGTGACTTCTTTTTTTGGGGGGGGGGGGGGTTTGTTTTGTTTTTTGTGAAAAAGGTTGAATGCGGAATTGGAGAGATTAATATGGGCGTGTTGCCAGATGTTAGAATGACTAAGTTAAACCTTTTGATTTTTTTTTTTTTCTTTTAATTTGTCCAAGGCAGACCTCATGAAAGGAGTATTCCCCACCAGAAACCATCCTGCAAGCCTGTCTGGGGTGCTGCCTTTTGACACTTTCTTGAACGGGCGTGACAGGGGTGCTGCAGAACCCGTCAATTAAGTGAAGCGTGGGGAAGCCAAGGTTTCCCCCCAAACCTTTAAAGTGGGTTTTTGCTTGGGGTGGGTTTTTCCACCCTCTGAATTTTTACTTTTAAATCTTAGATGCTCTCCTGCAGGCTGCAGGCATGACAGGCAATGAGCAGGCGAAGAGAAAATGGGAAAGTGTTCGAAACCTCGTGTGTTAGCTAACAAGGCTTCTGAATGTATCGCTGTGGTCCACAGAGAAGGCTGGAGAAGGTAGCAAGGAGATGCTGTATCAGCTACTACAGCCTTAAAACAAAGTTGGTGTCTCTTTGGACTTTAAAATTGTTCCTATGCAGCTTATTTTATTTTTGTTGAATCAAATAAACAAGAGGGTTTTTCCATGGAAATCTGTGTCTGTGTGATCTTTGCATCCAGAATAAATAAATAAGGGGGTGTGGGGGTGTGGTGCTCCACAGAAAGGAAATCTGTGAGGAGGGGGGCCCAGAGTTGCAGTCTGGCCAGATTGGGTCCACGCAGGGTTTTCCAAAGGCTGGATCCTAGCTTTTTTTTTTTTTTAAAGGGAATGTGATGTAGCCCAGATGTTTTCACAGCTGGACTTCTGCGTTCTGGGGGATTTGGGGTCTGGGAGCCCCAGGTCTGCCTTCTCAAGAGCTGAGGAGCAGACATCCCTATAGAGGGACAAGGGTTTTTTCCCAGTGACCACAGTTCCCCTTGTCCCCACACGTGCCACTGCCCTGAGGGAGGGGGCGGCCTCCTCTGCCTGGGATGATGGGAACCAACTCTGGGGGCTGAGCTTCGCCCTGAGAAAAAAGTGAGTGGCCCATCATGGGCAGAGGACCAGAGACCCCAGGTGGACAGAGACTTCTTGAGCTCAGTGTGTTTACAGCTCCCTTGGAACTGAGTGCTCCCCAACTTGACTCACCTGCTCAGTGTCTCTCCTCAAACAGCCTGGCTTTGGTCTTTGGATGGAGTTGAGCAGTGCGCTGTGATCCGCCGCGTTCCTCAGGGTTCCTCCTGTCCTGTGTCCCTTTCCCGCCGTGGGGAGAGTTCAGAGGCCCCGCTGCGGCTGGGTCTTCCCCTTGTTCGAGTGCCTGCCATAGGGAACCTCTGCTCTTCCCTTCACTTGACCTCACGTTAGCAGTGGCCATTGGAAGGTTTTTTTGCCGGTGGCTCAGTCGGTTGAGTGTCCGACTTCAGCTCTGGTCACGATATCACGGTTCGTGAGTCAAGCTCCGCGTCACGCTCTGCTGTCGGCTCAGAGCCAACTTCAGCCCCTCGGTTCCCCCTACCCTGACCTCTGCCCTAACCCCACTCACTCTTGCTCTGTCTCAAAAATAAACATTTAAAAATATAAAAGAGTGGGGGATTTTGCCCCAGTGATCCCACCTTCAAAACTGACACCTCCCGAGTAGCAGCTTTCCTGAAGACTCCAGATGGAAATAGAATGTCGTGGAGCCTGAGTCCCTGCCCCTCTTCTCCATTTCCTTCTCCAGGTCCCTCACTTCGATACTTTTACCTCTAGCCGAACACAATGGGAGACGCTCTTCAAATGTAAAAAGTTGGATGGTGCACTTTTTTTTTTTCTTTAAAGGAAAGGAATCTCCTTAATCCTCCGGAGGATCTGGGAAAAGTTGCTGATAAAACGAGGCAGGACCCATTTCTGCGGGGAGTGCCGAGAAGGAAAGCACTAGAACAAATCACCTTCCCTTTAGCCCCCCCTGGCCTTCAGTCTCTTCCACTGAGTGAGGTGAGCTGGAGGGACCCAAACCTGAGGGTGACTATGCTCCTTTGCAGGCAGCTGGCCACTGAGGCTGCCCTTCTGGAATGTTAGCAGCCAGTTTACCATACCACATAGGAGGTCACTGGAACCCGCATTCGTTGCCGATGAGATGGTAAAGTGCTACAAACGCTTTGGGACACATCTGGCGGTTCTGGGTGTTGAGCAGGACCCCTCGTGGGTGTATGTCCGAGATAAGACCCGTCCACACAAAAACCAGGCCGTGCGTGTTCATCGTCCCGCTGTTCACGGTAGCCAGAAAGTGGAAACAAGCCAAATGTGTCTCAGTGACTGCGTCCACAAAATGCGTATTCTTACAACGGACTCTAATTCAGCCGTAGACAAGAATGAGGTACTGGTTCACGTTACTTTGTGGGTGAGCCTTGGAGATGTGACAGAAGCCAGCTGGACAGGATTTCCCCTACACGAAACAGCCGAAGTAGGCACCTCACAGAGACAAAGCAGGTTTCCAGTTGCTGGGAGTTTGGGGGGGATTGGCAGTGACTGCTGTGGGTTTGTTTTTGTAAGACACTTATTAAAGATTTTTAACCTCGTGTCTTTTTTTTAAGGTTTTATTTATTTTTGAGAGAGCCCGTGTGGGGGAGGGACAGGGGAGTGGACAGGATCCGAAGTGGCCTCCACGCCGGAAAGCGAGCTCGGACGATGAACCGCCAGATAACGATGTGAGCCCGTCAGACACAGATGGGCTGAGCCACCCAGCCTCCCCTTAAAGCTTTTATTTTTAAGTAATCTCTACACCCAACGTGGGGCTCGAACCCACGATCCCGAGATCAAAAGTCGCATGCTCTACTGAATGAGCCAGCCAGATGCCCACGTAAAACATTTTTTAAATGAGCCCAAGGTACAGAGACTTCCTATATCCCCCGCGTACACAGCCTTCCTACATCATCAACATCCTCCTGGGGTTTCTTTTGGGGATGATGGAAACGGTCCGGAATTAGATAATCATGATGGTTTTCTAACAAAGTAGGTGACTTTTATGATCCGTGAATCTTCACATGAAAAGGTACAGGTAACCGGTAGAGAAGTCAATACGTGTGACTACGTTAAAAACCTCCGTTAAATGAAAAGTTCGGATCGCCTTTCCTGGCCTCCTTGTGTTGACGGTCGGTCCTGTGTGGGTACTTCTGCCCTGCAGGCTGTGGGCGGCAGTCACAGACGCGGTGCCACCTGCTGACTAGTTATTTCATTGCAGGACCCTGGCCCCTCTCCCGTGGCCACAGGCAATACTGTGCTGAAAGGCAGCCAGAATCCGGGAGTGAGGCCGACCCAGGGTAGCACACCCAGCCAACCAGCCGGTACTTACGACCAAAGTCTGTACAGTCATTTTTTTAAATGTTTAAGAAACCTGCCCAGTGAACAATACGAAAAAGTGAAAGAAAGAAGAGCCTCAGGGGGAGGGTGTGACAAACCAAAGAACTGATACCCCGCATAAAGAACTACAAATCAATAAGGGAACGTAGCCTGGTTTTTATTTTTTACCATTTTTTGAAGTTTTATTGAAGCATTCTCTACACCCAGCATGGGGCTCAAACTCACGAGACCCCAACATCCAGAGTCACATACTCTTCAACGGAGCCAGCCGGGTGCCCCGACATAACCTCCTTTTTACAAGCCGATAAAGGATGTGGCTAAATAATTTACAGCGCTCAACTCTACCAGGAGTCCGGGAAATACCGGCTCGAGCAGCAATAAGGTACCATTTTATGCCCTTCAACTTGATAAAAACGTAAGTCCATTTAGAGCAAGTGTTGGTTAGAAATCAGAGCTGCCCACAGCTGGTGGGAGTATAGCCCCTTCCCAGCGGAATTTGTCAGTATCTTCTAAAGCTGGAGATCCGAGGGGGGCGGGGTACACTTAGGTCCAGCAGTCTCACCTTCAGGAATCCGCTGTGGAGAGATTCTAGCACATCGGGACATACAGGGTGACGCTGTTGCTCGGAGGAGGTCACCCCAAGTGTCTTGTCAATGGTGGGAGACAAGAGTACATTTCGTCTGTTTACCCAATGGAAGTCACAATGGGTGACTGGGAGCCGTGTCGATGCATCTGAAAATCATACTATTGAGTGAAAAGAGCAAATTCCAGGACGACTGGGCAGTGTACCTTTTACGTAATTGAAGAAAAGCACAAAACAGGGCTAGGTGTTTGTTACAAATTTTTGTCCGGGGAGCATTAAGCGCCTCGGCGGGCTGCAGGTTGGATTTTTGCTAGTTTTTCTCAAAACTCACAGAAATGTGCACGAAAACCAGTTGCATTTGTTGGGTGTATTAAATGCTAGTACGTGGCACTGTCGTCTAGGAGACATCAAATCCCTTTCTAAGCAAGCAAAAGCGTAGCACTATACGTTCGGGGAGAAAGAGTTGTCACAGGGAAGCAAAAACCAAACTTTTCAACGAGTCCGAGGAAAAGGGCGTGAAGGAGGGGTGAGGGGGGTAAGTGCTTAGGTCTCTCGTGGAAAGGAAATCTCTTGAAGCCATTCACCCCCACTTTGTACCACTCTTCTTTCTAGAAAAGCAAAGTTCTGTCATTGTTCCTGTCTGTCTGTCTTCTGTTGTCGTGTTTTACGAAGTCAGAATCTTTCCGTTGAACTGAAAGCGATTCCTAGAGGTAGGCTGGCTGAGTGAGTTTCAAGCTTCCTTACTATGTGCTTTGTTACTGTTCTAGCTCCTCGGTCCTCCTGGCCTTTCCTTCTTTTCATACTTTTTTCGGCTTGATTAAAGATTTTGAAAACTATTCTGTTTTGTCCCACTACCTCTGAAACTATACATTCCCTTTCTTACTCCTGTAGTGGCCACTGGTGACAAACTTGTGGAGGCCGAACCCGGTACAACTTTCAAGGATCCAAAATTATGAGTACAATGGATGTAAAAGTGAATATGGAGAAGGGGAAAAGGAGTCACAACTAATTATAACTTTTAAAATGTGGATGAATACCACAGTTATCACAAAATTAAAGGGAGGGGTGCCTGGGTGGCTCAATTGGTTGAGCGTCTGACTTCCGCTGAGGTCATGATCTCACTGTTCGTGAGTTCAAGTCCCACGTCAGGCCCTGTGCTGTCAGTGCAGAGCCCGCTTCAGAGCCTCTGTCTCCCTCTCTCTCTGCCCCTGCCCTGCGCGTGCGTTCGCTCTCTCTTGCTCTCTCTCTCTCTCTCTCAAAAATAAGCATTTAAAAAACAAAACAAAACAAAATTTAATGAAAACATTTATTATTAACTGCCAACACATCTCTGTAATACTTTCCCCCCATATAGTTTTGTCCGCAGACCCTTTAACTGCCTCTTCATAGGGCAACGACATTTTATAATCTCATATTATTCAGAGGGAAAAGAAAGACCCTCTGGAAGGATTGATTCAAATTTTATTTTTGATTACTGGTCATTTAGGGACATTTCTTTCAGCTTCATCGCTCATTGTCGTGACTGCCTCCTGTCCCTTGTTCAGTGTGCTTGGGGTGCTGAGGGGAGAGAGACAGACCCCGAGGGGACACGGGCACGCAAGCCTAGGTCCCCCTGCTCCTGGGATTCCTTGTCTGGCTGCATCCTCCCTACCTGGTCGTGGATGAGGGTCAATAACTCAAAGGCGGTCTTTGAGGGGGAAGATGCGGTCCACGCATCCTGCGGTCAGATGCGTGCTGTGCTCCCTCAGTGAGACCCGGCGCGGGGTGTTGGTGGCTGAATAGAAACAGCGCTGGCCGACCTGGGCCTGCCTGTAGCTTCAGGACCACCACGCTGAGGCTGGCTTCTCGAAGGAGACAGGAGACAGACCTCATTAGCTTCGTGCCGGAACTGCTAAAACTGCCCCTGGGAAATTATCAGTTTGTTTGGTTTCCTTCCTTCCTTCCTTCCTTCCTTCCTTCCTTCCTTCCTTCCTTCCCTCCCTCCCTCCCTTTCTCTGATAGACCTCATTAGCTTCGTGGTCAAACTGCCTCTGGTAAATTATCAGCTCTTTCTTTCTCTCTCTCTCTCTCTCTCTCTCTCTCTCTCTCTCTCTCCCCCTCACTCTTTCTTTCCTTTCTTTCTTTTCTCCTTCCTCCCTCCCTCTCTCTCTCTTTTTAAAACTTTTTTTTAAATGTTTATTTATTTTTGAGAGAGAGAGGGAGACTCTCTGAGGATCTGCGCTGACAGCCTAGAGCCCGACACGGGGCTCAAACTCACCTACCGTGAGATCGTAACCCAAGCTGAAGTTGGAAGCTTAACTGATGGGAACCACCCAGGCGCCCCCCCCCTCTTTCTCTTTGAAAGATCTTATCAGCTTCGTGGTCAAACTGCCTCTGGTAAATTACCAGTTTTTTCTTTCTTCCTTCCTCCCTCCCTTCCTTCATTCTTCCTTCTTTAGTGAGTTCTGTGCCCAGTGTGGGGCTTGAACTCACCACCCTGAGATTTAGGGTT
Source organism: Prionailurus viverrinus (assembly GCF_022837055.1). Classification (NCBI taxonomy): domain Eukaryota; kingdom Metazoa; phylum Chordata; class Mammalia; order Carnivora; family Felidae; genus Prionailurus; species Prionailurus viverrinus. Next base: position 2,304,684 of record NC_062569.1, on the reverse strand, counting down.
GGATGCTGCACTGAGCCAGTCAGGCGCTCCAGCCAGTATCTTTTTAAGTATTGATTCTGCCTCATTCCCTCTTCTGTCTCTAGGGTCTTATTGAATGAGTGTTAGGTCTTCTCCTGTATCATCCATATCTCTTACCTTTGCTTCTATATTTCTGTCTTTTGTCTTTCTTAGCTTTGTTTTTTTTTCTTTTATTTACTTATTTTTATTTTTCAATGTTTATGTATTAAAAAAATTTTTTTTGATGTTTATTTATTTTTGAAGGAGAGAGAGACAGAGCATGAGGGGGGAGGGGCAGAGAGAGAGGGAGACACAGAATCCGAAGCAGGCTCCAGGCTCTGAGCTGTCAGCACACAGCCCGACGAGGGGCTTGAACCCGTAAACCACAAGATCATGACCTGAGCTGAAGTCAGACGCTTAACCAACTGAGCCACCCAGGCGCCCCTAATGTTTATGTATTTTTGACAGAGAGAGAGAGAGAGAGAGAGAGAGAGAGAGAGAGAGAGAGAGCTGGCACAGGGAGACAGAGGATCTGAGGCAGGCTCTGCTCTGACAGCAGAGAGCCCATGGTGCGGCTCAAACTCACCAACTGTGGGATCGTGACCTGAGCCAAAGTTGGACCTTTAACCAGCTGAGCCACCCAGACGTCCCTTTTTGGATTTTTTAAAAATCCAGTTCACAAAATCTCTCCTAAGTTGTGTCTACACTGCTCTCAAACTCATATATTGAGTTCTTGATCTTTAGTTTTTATATTTTTCAGTTGTTGAAATTTTAATCTGCTAGATCTTTTTTTTACTGTGGTAAAAACACATTAAATGACCATCTTAACCATGTTTTAAAATGTTCATTTACTTTGAGAGAGAGAGAGAGAAGCAGGCTTCTCGCTATCAGCTCAGAGCTGACGGGGGGCTCATTCTCACGAACCGTGAGGTCATGACCTGAGCCGAAATCAAGAATCGGACACTTAACCGACTGAGCCACCCAGGTGCCCCTCATCTTCACCATTGTCAAGTGTCCACTTCAGTAGTGTTAAGTGTATTCACATTATTTTTTTTAAGATGTTATTTTTAAGTAATCTCTACACCCAGCGTGGACCTTGTCAAACTCGCAACCTGGAGATAAGAGTCTCATGCCAGCTGAGCCAGCCAAGTCCCCTACATTTACATTATCGTACAGCTGATCCTAGAACTTCTTTATCTTGTAAAACTGAAACTCCATATCCATTACACACTAATCGTCCTGTCCTCTCCCCCAGCCCTTGGTAACCACTTTTTCATTTTCTGTTTCTACAATTTTGACTACTTAAGATATTTCATACGGGTGAGATCATACAGTATTTGTCTTTTTGTCACTGGCTTATTTCATTTAGCATAATATCCTTTAGCACGGGACAGGATTTCCTTTTTTATGGCTGTGTTATATTTCACGGTATGCATAAACCACGTTTTCTTTTTTGGTTTTTTAATTTTTTAATGTTTATTTATTTTTGAGAGACAGAGACAGCGCATGAGCAAGAGAAGGGCAGAGAGAGAGAGGGAGACGCAGAATCCGAAGCAGGCTCCAGGCTCTGAGCTGTCAGCACAGAGCCCAAGGCGGGGCTTGAACCCAGGAGCCATGAGATCATGACCTGAGCTGAAGTCAGACACTCAACCAACTGAGCCACCCAGGTGCCCCTAAACCACATTTTCTTTCTTTATTTATCCACTGATGAACATTTGGGTTGCTACCTCTTGGCTATTGCAAATAATGCTGAAAGGAACGTAGGCATGCAAATATCTCTTTGAGGTCCTACTTTGAATTCTTTGGATATATACCCAGAATTGGGATTGCTTGATCATGTGGCAATTCTATTCTTAATTTTTTGAGGGCCTGCCATACTGTTTTCTGTAACACTTGTACCATTTTACAATCCTACCAACAGCGTTTTCCTCCTTCCCTTTACTTTTCTCTCCCCTTTTTCCTTCTCCTTTTTTATTTTTATTTTTTTTATTTATTTTTATTTTTTTTTTAACGTTTATTTATTTTTGAGACAGAGAGAGACAGAGCATGAACAGGGGAGGGTCAGAGAGAGGGAGACACAGAATCCGAAACAGGCTCCAGGCTCTGAGCTGTCAGCACAGAGCCCGACGCGGGGCTCGAACTCACGGACCGCGAAATCACGACCTGAGTCGAAGTCAGCCGCTTAACCGACTGAGCCACCCAGGCGCCCCTCCTTCTCCTTTTTAAAAAAATTATGTAGAGGGCGCCTGGGTGGCGCAGTCGGTTAAGCGTCCGACTTCAGCCAGGTCACGATCTCGCGGTCCGGGAGTTCGAGCCCCGCGTCGGGCTCTGGGCTGATGGCTCAGAGCCTGGAGCCTGTTTCCGATTCTGTGTCTCCCTCTCTCCCCGTTCATGCTCTGTCTCTCTCTGTCCCAAAAATAAATAAACGTTGAAAAAAAAAATTAAAAAAAAATTATTTATAAATTATTTTAGATTTACAGAAAAATGGCAAAGATTGCACCGATGGTTCCTGTACACCCTTTGCCCAAATTCTGCTGCTATTAACATACTGATCAAGCTGATAAATTAACATTGGTATAATACCATTAAACTACACACTTCTTTTGGATTTCATCAATTCGCCCACTAACGTACTTTTTCTGTCCTGGGACTAGTTCTAGTATTAGTCGTCCTGTCTCCCTCATCTGCTCCGATCTGTAGCAGTTCATCAATTTTTCCTTGTTGCTCATGGCTTTCGCACTTTTGAGGAATATTGGGTCAGATATTCCTCACTCGGGATTTGCTCGGTTTCCTCATGAATAACTGGTGTTTCGAATTCTTCGGGAAGATGATCTCAGAGGATATAATTTCTTTTCATTGTCATTGCTATTGTTGCTAACAGGAGGCTCATGTTACCAACATGATTTATCAACTAACTTTGATCGTTGGGTCAAGATGGTGTCTATAAAGTTACTACTTTTTCCTTTCCATAATTTATTTGTTAGATTATTATAATTTCTATAATTAATGTTTATTTTTTTAGAGGGAGACAGAGAGCAAGCAGGGGAGGGGCAGAGAGAGAGGGAGACACAGAATTTGAAGCAGGCTCCGGGCTCCGAGCTGTCAGCACAGAGCCCGACGCGGAGCTCGAACCCACAAACCGTGAGATCATGACCTGAGCCCAAAGTTGGACGCTTGACTGGCTGAGCCACCCAGGCGGCCCAAGTATAAGTTTGCTTAAATAAAACTCTTGGGGCGCCTGGGTGGCTCATTTGTTTAAGCGTGTACTGCAGATCAGGTCATGACCGTTCAGTGGGTTCGAGCCCCGCATCAGTCTCTGTGCTGACAGCTCAGAGCCTGGAGCCTGCTTCTGATTCTGTGTCTCCCTCTCTCTCTGCCCCTCCCCCACTCGTGCTCTGTCTTTGTCTCTCAAAAATGAATAAACGTTAAAAAATAAATTTAAAAAAACCTATTTGGTCTTGGCTTTACCCATAGGAATTGTGAACCCATGACATTCTCTTCGATACTGGGCAGTCTTGTTTTCCCTATTAACGTTCTTACTGGCTATGTCATCAAATTCTGAAATTCTCCATAAAAGACCTAAAAACTTACCAATATTTTAACATACTAGGACTTGCGATTTTCATTTTTGGGGGGAAATTGCCTCTAAATTTTAATTTGGAAGGTGGTTAGAATAATGCTTTAGAGAAAAATTGTATTAACATGACATTAGCAGTTGGTGCTTATGTTAAGAATCATACACAAATTATTTATGGTATTTGCACACTGATCACCAAACAAACATCAGTAAAACCTGGCAAACAAAATAAGGAAGGAAAAAGTGTCGAAGTTTCTTCCCTTTATATCACACTGGCTGAAATAAATACGAGAACAGCCCGGGGTGAGATGCCAGGGCCCGGTGGGCTGAAGTAGAGAATGATAGTGTCCAGGATGGGACGGCCTTGGCTTTGGCCTGCGCAGCTCAGAAAGGGGGTCTCTCCTCATTGCCTCGCTCTTCAGCATCAGCCATCTGCTCCCCCTAAGATGCACAAGATGCCATATCACGAATTGTAAAAAGCCAAACTTTTTTTAAGATTTTATTTTTGAGTAGCCTCTACACCCAAGCATGGGACTTGAACTCACAGCCGTGAGATCAAGAGCCACATGCTCTACCAACTGAGCCAGGCAGGCGCCCCTCCAACTTCTTTCTTACAGAAATTAGTAATTTTTTTCTTTTTGCCAAAACTGATTTTATTTATTTTTTTGACAAAATCTATTGTCAAATTGGTTTCCATACAACACCCAGTGCTCATCCCAGTCCTTTAAAAAGCATGACAGGGCCACTGGCTGGCTCAGTCGGCTAAGCATCCACTCTTGATTTTGGCTCAGGTCATGGTCTCAAGGTTGAGCCCTGTGTTGGGCCCCACCTGGGTGTGGAGCATACTTGAGATTCTCTCTCTCCTTCTCCCTCTGCCCCTCCCCAGCTCACTCTCTCTCAAAAAAAAGTATGTTATTTTCTTGATTGTAAAGAGCCATCAAATAAGATTATCTTTCTTCAAGCTTAATGTCATGTGTTCACTGAGTTTCCATCTCCCCGAGGCCTTACTGTGGGCCATTTCCACAAAGGGACCTCCTCCTCTATGGTTATGCCTCCTAGGAAAAAAATATACTGTGGTCTTTTTGTATATAAATTTATGGGCTTCGGTTTCTCATTATGGACCTTCTATATCCTTTTTTAAATTATTATTCCGGTATAGTTAACATACAGTGTTATACTAGTTTCAGGTGTAAATATAGTGATTCGACAATTCGATACATTTACTCAGAGCGCATCATAAGTGTGCTCTTTAATCCCCATTACCTATTTCTCCCATCCCCCAAGTCCCCTCTGGTAACCATCAATTTGTTCTCTATAGTTAAGAGTCTGTTTCTTGGTTTGTCTTTTTCTTCCCCTTTGTTGATTTTGTTTCTTTCATTCCACATACGAATGAAATCATATGGTATTTGTCTTTCTCTGACTAATGTATTTTGCTCAGCATTATACTCTCTAGCTCTATCCAAGTCATTGCAAAAGGCAAGATTCATTCTATTTTATGGCTGAGTAATATTCCATTGGATGTATATACCACCTCTCTTTTTTTTTTTTTACATTTTTATTTATTGTTTAAGTAATCTCTACACTCAACATGGAGTTTGAACTCATGACCCTGAGGATCGAGAGTCTCATGCTCCACTGTCTGAGCCAGCCAGGCACCCCTATATCACATTTCTTTTATCCATTCATCATTCGATGGACACTTGGGCTGCTTCCAAAATTTGGCTATTGTAAATAATGTTGCTATAAACATAGGGATACATGTATTCTTTGAAATTAGTGTTTTTGTATTCTTTGTGTAAATACCCAGTAGTGTGATTACTGGATCATATATGGTAGTTCTATTTCTAATTTTTTGAGGAACCTCCATATTGTCTTCCAGAGTGGCTGCACCAGTTTGCAGTCCCACCAACAGTGCACAAGGATTCCTCTTTCTCCACATTCTTACCAACACTTGTTTCTTGTGTTTTTGATTTTAGCCATTCTGACAGCTATGAGGTGATATCTCATTGCGGTTTTGATCTGCATTTCCTGATGAGTGATGTTGAGCATTTCTCATGTGTCTGTTGGCCATCTGGATATATTCTTTGGAGATATGCCTATTCATGTCTTCTGCCCATTTTTAAATTGGATTATTTGAGTTTTTTTGATGTTGAGTTTTATAAGTTCTTTATATATTTTGGATACTAACTTAAAAATTTTTTTAATGTTTATTATTATTATTATTATTATTATTATTTTGAAAGAGAGAGAAAGAGAGCAAGCAGGCAGGCAGGGGAGGGGCAGGGGGAGAAGGAGACAGAATCCCAAGCAGGCTCCAGGCTCCAAGCTGTCAGCACAGAGCCTGACATGGGGCTCGAACTCACGAACTGTGAGATCCTGACCTGAGCCAAAGTTGGACACTTAGCCAACTGATTCACTCAGGCATCCCTGGATACTAACTCTTAATCAGATAGATCTTAATCAGATTTGCAAATATCTTCTCCCATTTACTAGGTTGCCTTTTTGTTTTGTTGACTGTATCCTTTGCTGTGCGGAAGTGTAGGCCCAAGAGTTTAGTATTGCCTTTGTTTCCCTTGCCTCAGGAGATATATCTAGAAAAATGTTGCTATAGCTGATGTCAGAGAGATTACTGCCTGTGCTCCCTCCTACGACTTTTATGCTTTGAGGTATCATATTTAGGTCCTTAATCCATTTTGAGTTTATGTTTGTGTATGGTATAAGAAAGTGGTCCAGTTTTATTCTTTTGCATAATGCTCTACAGTGTTCCCAACACCATTTGTTGAAGAGACTATCTTTTTCCCATTGCATGTTCTTGCCATCTTTGTTGAAGATTAGTTGACCCTAGAATTGTTTATTTCTGGACTCTCTGTTCTGTTCTGTTGATCTATGTGTCTATTTTTGTGCCAGCATCATACTGTTTTGAATACTACAGCTTTGTAGTATAACTTGAAATCTGGAATTGTGATACCTCCAGTTTTGTTTTTCTTTTTGAAGATTGTTTTGGCTATTTTAAGGCAGGGTTATGATTTACATTTACTCTTGACCCTCTGTGCCTAGCCTAGTACTAGAATGAAGGCACCTCTGGAAGAAATGAGGAGATTGAGAAGGTAGCCCTTTGGTGGAGAGGAAGATGTATGGAGTTTGGAGCTGGGTTTGGGAACAAATACTTCCAGCAACGTTGAGAAATGTGAACGTGACCTTTTTAGTCCAAAGTCATACAGACACATCGTTTTGGCTGGTCGGGGGGCGGGGGGGGGGGGTGGTGGTATTCACACATTTATGCCCAGTGGGTTCTGTGATGTGAATGTACTTTCTGTTCAACCAAGCCCTTTTGGGGCCTGCTAGGACAGGCGACCTGACAACTTGGTTTTCTTGGGTGGGGTAATTTCCTTGTGTTTCACTCAGAAGATGTCAACTTTGATTTTAGTGATTGAGGCTCATCTTGGCAACTTTTACAGGCAGGCGTTCCCAACACGTTTTCAAATGGCTATATACATCCAGAGTTCCATTTATCGTCAAATGCGCTATGCTTGCTCTAGAAGGCTAAAGACACGGTATTTTCTCTGACCTGTGCTAACTACCACTGACTCTGAAATTTGTAATTTCTTGCGCCGTGTTCTGGGCAGGGAGGAACCACCGGGCAGGGATTTCCACAGCAGCATGGACCACCTTCTGCCGGGTGAGTCACCGGTTGCCCGTCGGGGACCGTCACGGGGGACGAGTGCTTGGTCAGAACAGGGGGAGGACGGGGCCTCTCGGCTGGCCTGAGATCGTGCCGTCAGGTTCGGGAGCTCGGTTTAGGAATGTGCCCACAGTGTTCGGGTCTGTCATGGGAGCGAGGAGAGAAAGGTGAGGGATCCACCCAGAACACACCATCCCACGCCCCTCGTGCAAGGGCGGGGGGTGCCGAGCAGGCACCAGCACGTCAAGGTTCTCAGCCAATTCCAGCCGAATCCCTGAGAAACAGGCTCTGTCGGGATTCCAGCACCGCGTGGTGTTGCTACACCCTCCACAAACCACAGCGTAAACTCTCCGGAAAGATCTCCCTGCGGGACATTTTCCCTAAGGTGAGGCGGACTGAGAGGTAGGCAGAAGCCGACCTCGGAGGAGGATATCGTGCTGGAGACAGAGGAGCGGCCCGTGGGGGGCCCAGGGTGTGCCAGCGTGCCCCGTGGGGACGTGGGCCGCGTAGCACCCTCCAGCTCTGAAGAGCCACGCCCGCCTCTTTTGGGTTCTTTCCTCCTCTGCTTGAAGTGTTTTTATTCTCAATCGTGCCAGATATGCACGCGTCTGTGTATGTGGCTATGAACCTGAACGTTCACGTTTGCATTTACCAGTTCTCCAGGAATCTGTGTCACCAGCAAACTCAACACGTTGTGAAACCGAACCCGTGTTCTCTTTCCCGCCCATGCCTGCCGGGGAGACTTCCATGGCCACACTCTCAGGCCACGGGCTTTGGCCACGCCATTTTATTCATCCGTTGGTTCGCTCAATGGTCAAATACCCAAATATTTGTCGAATTTTCCTGTGTTTTCTTTTTCAACTTTTGTTGGCGTTTATCATTAGCTTAAGTTAGCTTATTGATTGATTGATTTGTTTTGTTTTGTTTTCATCTCCTCCCCCTTTGGGCTCATTCGCTGCCCTAGTCCCAGTGCCTGAAGTGTCCGGCATGAAGTAAACACTCAGCACATAGTTGAAAAGTGAACGAACAAATCTGTGTAAGGTATTTAGAATTTTGAGGCAAGATAAGTTTCAACTAATTGTGTATTTGGTTTCTTCTGCCGTCACTTCACTCTGTGCATTGCCTGCTCTAGAACACATTTTTCTCGAATGCCCCCATGAGCCGGGCACTGTTCGGTGTGCTGGGGAGGCCGCAGTGAACCAGGTGGATGTGGCAACATGCTTTCTTATCACCCTCTGCCACACACACACACGCACACACACACACACACACACACACACACACGGCCGAGCTGAGCTGAGCTCCAGGCCGCTCCCCCTCCCTCAGAGCCCATCAGCCCTGCCCGTAAGGAACCCCTGGTGGCTGGGTGGGTGGGTGATAAGGGAGCAGGGGTGGCCAAAGGTTGGGAGCCTGGTTCCTTTGGCAGGGGCAGCAGGCCAGGGTGAGAAGCAAGAGACAGGCCCGCGGGAGACAGGGGTAGGTGGGACAAGCTGGAGCTGAGACATCCCCAGGGGAAAACGTGCCAGTGGGGGTCTGGAAGCCTTGTTGGTGGAGGAATCGGAGGCGGAGACATTCTGCCTCTCACTCAGAGGATCAGCAACTTGCCCGAGGTCAGAGAGGAGCCCAAACCCTGGGAGGTCTGATCCAACCTGCGCTCAAAACTCTGTTTTGGTGCTGGCGAATCCAGGGAAAGCTTTCCTCTCTCCTCTCCCAGATCTTGTCATCCGGCCTGCAGGAAGGACCTCCATGGGCTGAGGCCCAGCAAACCCAGCTCTCCGAGGCCCTACCTCGTGGCAAGCCTTGCTGCCCCTTCACTAAGTGAAGTGGTCGCTTCCTGGGCTGTCCTTTCTCATCCACTCCATGCTAGGACACTGGACCTTCCTGATGTCCCGAAAACCGTCTCCTGTCCTGTGTCTCGTCTCTCCTGGGTCTGCCACTTCCGAGCAAGTCACGGCCCCGAGCGCTGCCCTGCCTTACCTCATGGGACTGCTGTGGGGCTCGAACGGCGGGAAGTGGCCTGAGGTGGCCACGCGCTGGCAGTCACGTGTTCCGGTCCTTCCCGCAGCTCAGTGAACCGCATCGGTAAGGAGGGGGAGGAGAGGCCCCGTCCAGCCGCTGGCCACGAATCGCCACTTGCTAGCTTATTAGAGACGTCGGGTGGGTTATTTCACCTCTCAGTCTGTGTCCTCACCGACAAGGTGGGAGCTGTAGTCGCTGCTGTGCAGGGTCACTGTGAGAAATAAGTAAACTAATGGACGGAAAGGGCTTTACTGAGAGTCTAAACCCCCGCTGGATGGGGAATAGGTATTGTCCCCCTCTGGTGCTGGCAGTGGGACAGCCACTTTACCAGTAGGAGGGTTGTAATTTGCTCACGTTCAGGAGGCACCTCTTAAGGACCGTGTTGGTTTGATAGACTAGGGACCCATTTCACCCCCGACCCTGGTGGCTGCATCACGGTTCACAAGGGCCCACTCGCTGGTCACTTGAGATGAGAAGATAATCAGACTCCTATGGGCTTGGAGTTGACAGTCGGGACACGGCAGTCGCCCAGTCACCAAAGAAGATATTCAGATGGAAAATAAGCATATAAAGATATGCTCAGCGTCACGTGTCATTAGGGAAATGCAGATTAACGTTCATTTATTTTTGAGACAGAGAGAGACAGAGCATGAACTGGGGAGGGGCAGAGAGAGAGGGAGCCACAGAATCGGAAGCAGGCTGCAGGCTCTGAGCCATCAGCCCAGAGCCCGACGCGGGGCTCGAACTCACGGACCGCGAGATCGTGACCTGGCTGAAGTCGGATGCTTCACCGACTGCGCCACCCAGGCGCCCTGGGAAATGCAGATTAAAACAACAGTGAGACACCATCACATACACCCATTCGAACGACTAAAATCCAAAGCACTGATCCTGTCAAATGCTGGCAAGGACGTGGAGCCACAGGAACCCTCATTCATCGTTAGTGGGAACGCAAAACAGTACGGCCACCCCGGAAGACGGCTTGGTAGCTTCTTACAAAACGGAACACACTCTTGCCACATGATCCTGGCACAAACTCCAATGTCCTTACAAAAACCTGCATGCAAATGTTTATAGCAGCCCCTTTCTCTTCTTTCTTTTTTAAAAAAAAATTTAAACTTTTTAATTTATTTAGATGGGAGAAGAGAGGTGGTGGGGGGGAGAGAATCTCAAGGACGCTCGGCCCTGTCAGCACAGAGCCCGGTGCGGGGCCCGAACTCACTGACTGTGAGATCATGACCTGAGCCGAAATCAAGAGCCAGACGTTTAACTGACTGAGCCACCCAGGCACCCTGAGTAGCCCTCTTTTTTTTTAACTGCCAAAACATGATGACATTCAAGAGGTGAATAAAGAAACAAGCTGTGGTACATCCAGACAGTGGACTATTACTCAGCAATAAAAAGAAATGAGTTATCAAGCCACAAATAGACACGGATAAACCTCAAATGCATACGCGCCGTGAAAGAAGCCAGTCTGAGAAGCTTCATACCGTATGATTCCATTTGGAGGTCAGCGTCGGACGTAGGTTTGTAGGTCTGAAGTTTATTCAATTGGGGGGCCCTCTTTAAGAGAAAAAAATACAAAACTACAAGTACAAAATTAGGTTATAAGGAAATATTTCTTGCAGGGCCCGGGTGGCTCAGTCGGTTGAGCATCTGACTCTTGATTTTGGCTCAGGTCGTGATCGCATGGCTGTGAGATAGAGCCCCACGTCGGGCTCCGCACTGAGCTTGGAAGCCACTTGAAATTCTCTTCTCTCTCTCTCCCTCTCTCCTCCCCACCTTGTGCCTCTTTCTCTCTCAAAAAAGAAATATTTCTTTAGCATGTTACAGGAAATCATAATAAATTATGAATTTGAAAAAGCTGAAAAATGCCACAAACGTCACAAAATCCTCAAAATACATCATTTGTATTGTTCGCAGTGTTTTTATAAAAACCCCTATGTTTTTTTGTTTTTTGTTTTTGCTGCATATACTTTGATTCCTTCTTCATTTAACAATGTTTAAAATGTTTTCTACAGAGAGAATAGAGAGGTAGTTCAATCCTCCTTCCAGCATGGTTGGTCAAAACTTTTTCATTACTGATAATTTAGAAAAATTTCTTTCAGGGGCACCTGGGTGGCTCAGTCAGTAAAGCGTCCGACTTCAGCTCAGGTCATGGTCTCACGGCTTGTGGGTTCGAGCCCCGTGTCAGGTTCTGTGCTAACAGCTCAGAGCCTGAAGCCTGCTTCCAATTCTGTCTCCCTCTCTCTCTGCCCCTCCCCAGCTCACACTCTGTCTCTCTCCCAAAAATAAAGATTAAAAAAAAAGAAAAAAATAAGTTTCTTTCAGCACCACAGCTTATACCTTATAATGTGTCTTGCAAATACTCGAGATTTGTCAAATTGCTGTCAAATATGAAAAAAATAACAAGACAAAAACCCCTGTATCACGCTTCTTTCATTTGAGGGGTAAATTCTGAGGATCTTAAATATTATTTAAGTTGGTGACAGTCGGTGGCAAATGGGTTGTTGATGTTGCCATGGAATATCCTGAATTCCGGGTTGGACCCTGCACCTTTGCTTCAGGGTAGGTAAGTAAGACTATTGCTGGAAGCCGTTCGTCTACCACGACAGTGATGAGGGACCACACAAATATATCCTGTTCAATCCAATCTAAGTGTATCCCTACCTCAATATTCCCTTAGTTGGGTCCCCCAAAACCTCCGTGGCCACCCCTGAGCTTCTGACATGAGATGTGCCAACTCCAAGTGGGAAGAGAGCAGCCTTAACCAAGTGTAGTTAGGTATCTTACTGTCGTCTGTTTTATTAAATATGACTGTTATGTGTAGACTGCTGTACCGGAGAGAAAAATCTGTGCTTCATAGAAAACTATTGCTCACAACACATCTTTTGCATCAGCTGATTCTGATTGTACAGGAGCTACTTAACAAGGCTGAATTGTAGACAACTGATAGCAAGGCAAGATAATTTTTATATGTTGAAATGCAAACCAATCCTGCCCCGTGCGGGGCCCTTTGTCTCCATTTGTACCTTCATTTCAGTATTCCTGATCTATAGATGTGTCTGTTGTTTTTTCCTTTGAACCACATATAACATCTGCCTGGTTCCCCCATTACGCTTAAAATGAAATCTTTGATACGTTTACTTTATATCTGTATGAAAGTCATACTTAATCCTTTAACATTAAGGTCCTTCCCAGGGCCTTCCGAGTTGCCCATGCAAGTTGCAAGTGAGAGGCCACAGGATGAACTTTACGGGCTTCATGGTAAATCTTCCACTGGAACTAAAAATTCCGATGCTGTGCGCAACATGAGAAGAAAAACAAGCACGGATGGACCCCCTTGAATGGGAAGGGCTGGAGAAGAAACCCCGGGCGGGAGGAAACCCAGGAGACGTCAAGTGCCCTGGGGAGCAAAGGAGTACAGATTTTGGAGCATTAAATGATGGAGAACAGTGTAAAATGTCTTGGGTTCAAGGAAGGAGCTAGAGGTGGAAATTTAATTTGAAAATTAGGAGACCGAGGCGCTTCTGAATAGCAATATTAGGACAAAAGTGGGGGAATAACCACAGCATGAGGAGTGAATGGAGACGGAACAAGCGAGTACAGTGAGCATGGCCCTATTTCAAAGAACTTGGCAATGAAAGGAAGGACTGAGATACAAGAGTAGCCACATGGAACTCAGAGGGACTGTTCTCCAGTGACATTCCATATCATCACTGATATTTTCAGTACCTGAGACCATCTAAAAAGAAGTTTTAAAGAAGAAAAGTAGCTATAATTTACAAGATTATCATTTAGTTTCTATATAGTATAGGTAAATGTGTATAATATATAAAAAATAAATGAGTCTGAGTTTATATATACATAAACAGGATACAAAATTAGAATCATACTATATACATAGTATAAGAATGTACTGATTACTTTGGAGAATGTTCTCATTTAAGAGCACTTCCAAATCAGCAGCTTAGAGACTGTAACATTCTATGTTCTGTTCCATAATTAATTGATTCATTCGTATATTATTCAGCCTGGCCTTTAGATTATTACTGATTTTTCACTGTTTCAATAATGCTGTGGGATGCCTGGGTAGTTCAGTCGGTTGAGAGTCTGACTCTTGATTTCGGCTCAGGTTGTGATCCCAGCCAGGGTCGTGGGATTGAGCTCCGTGTCAGGCCCTGCACTGAGTGTGGAGTCTGCTTGGGATTCTCTCTCTCCCTCTGCCCATCTCCCCTGCTCTCATTCTCTCTCTCTCTCTCTCTCTCTCTCTCTCTCTCTCAGAATGCTGCCATGACTTTCCTTTACATTAATCTTAATGATTAGCCCTGATTCAGTCCAAAAGAAAAATTACTTTGAAGTAGAATTCTTGGGTCAAATGGTACATTTTCTGGCTTTTAATACATATCCTCAAATTTCCCTATAAATAGACTCACCTAGGCCTCCCACAAGTGGATGAGTGCCTATTTGCCTGTATCTTCTGTATCAATGACAATTTTCATATTTTAAGACTATTTGTGGGGCACCTGGGTGGCTCAGTCAGTTAAGCATTTTGACTCTTGATTTCGGCTAAGGTCATGATCTCACGGTCTTGAGATCGAGCCCTGTGTCGGGCTCCACGCTGCGTGTGACTCCCATACACTGCTTGGGTGGGATTTTCTCTCTGCCTTTCCCCTGTTTGTGCTCTCTCCCCCTCTCTCTCTCTCTCTCTCTCTTGCAAAAAAAGACTATTTGCCAATTTGTTAGGCAGATGTTACCCTACTTCAGTGTGTTTGATGGAACATTTGCCATAAGTTTTTCTTTCATACTTCCCAGAAACTAAGATTTCATTGTACTTTCCAATTTTGCTGATCATGTTTTTACTTGTTTGGAAATCGGTTTTGTATTGGGGAAAATGGTGGTCCTTGGTGATTTACCCACGAACCGAATCTGTCGAGTTGTAGAGATAAAGCCAGAACTGGATAAAGAGAGAATGGCAAGGGAGAACCACAAACACCGAGAGCTCTTCTGAAGAGTTTTGCTGTAAGGAAAGCAGAGGCACTGGTTGTAGTGGCAGGGGAGGATGGGTCAAGGAAAAGTTGTTTTTATACACGGGAGTGATCTAGCAGAGAAGAGAGACAAAGCAGTTGTTGACCTTAGTAACAGAGGAGGAGGGCCACGCATTTTACGAGGACGTGATGTGGATGCAGTGTAAGCAGGTTGGAAGATGTGGAAAGTAAGGTGGCTCTGTTCTATTTCTCAGTGAATCAAGAAAGGGTCGAAGGTGAACCGGGAGGAAGGCCGGAATTCTGATGTAAGAGAAGGTAGGAAATGGTGTTCAGAGAATGGAGGAGCAAACTGATGGGAGAAACCTACTGAGACTGCTAGGCATTGGCAAGTGCCTATGTAAGATTCGCAGTTAGCAACTAGATGTGAGATCAGTCTACACAGATCTAGTTGTTGTTTTCTTCTCCCACCACATGAAGCTGAGCAGACTCAGGTGACAGATAAGTAGAGTTAAATTGACTACGGGTGGGGTTCTCCCAAGTAAGAGGATTTAGGAGTTGATAAGGAGTTGATGATTACTGAAGTGAATTCTAGTGATGAGGCCACAGCATCGTAACTAGGTAGAAGGGAGGCAGAGAAACAAAGAGGGTTCCTGGCAGCAAGGGCGGGGAACCACTCTCTTCTCCAGCCGTCCCATATCCCAAAGGGAAAGAAGGTGGCCCTGTTGTGAAGAAGCAGGAGGCCAAGAAAGTGGTCAATCCCCTGCTTAAGAAAAAGACCAAGAATTTTAGCATTGGACAGGACATCCAGCCCAAAAGGGACCTCAGCCTTTTGTCAAATGGCCCCGTTACATCAGGTTGCAGCAGCAAAGGGCTGTTCTCTATAAACGTCTAAAAGTGCCTCTGATGACTAACCAGTTCGCCCAGGCCTTAGGACCACCCCGCCTGCCCCGCCAAACAGCTACTCAAGCTGACCCACAGATACAGACCAGGGACGAAGCAAGAGAAGAGACTTGGGCAGGGCTGAGAAGAAAGCTACCAGCAAAGGGGATGTCCCTGCTAAGAGGCTGCCTGTCCTTTGAGCTGGGTCAATACTGTCACCGCCTTAGTGGAAAACAGGAAGGCTCAGCTGGTGGTGACTGCACATGATGTGGAGCCCATGCAACTGGTTGCTTCCTGGCTGCCCTGTGTTGTAAGATGGGGGTTCCCCGTGGCATCATCAAGGGGAAGGCCAGGCTGGGACATCGGGTCCACGGGGAGACCTGCGCCGCTGTTGCCTTCACGCAGGGTAGCCTGGGAGACAAAGGAGCTCTGGCTGAGCCGGTGGAACCCATCGGGACCAAGTCCAGTGACAGACGTGCGGCGATGCCCTGTCCCTGGGGAGGCAGCGTGCCGGGTCCGAAGTCGGTGGCTTGCATCGCCACTGGAAAGCTGGAAAAGGCCAAGGCTGAAGAACTGGCCACCAAACTGGGCTGAGTGGATGCTGTGGAATTTTCTGTACCTAGAAGTAATAGAAAGTTCTCTTTCAAAAAAGAGAAAAATGACTGGCGGACAGAAGAGCTATTAAGACACGTGGCAGGAAAGTAGAACGTGGTTTTGGGAGAACAGGACGCTTGAAATGGACGTGTGGGGGGCGGCAAAGTTAACAATGACCAGGCGAAATGCAGAAAGGATTGCTGAAAATGCGGCTGAGGAACCGGGTCCAAGGTACTGGAGGGAACATCGGCATTCACGGCTGAAAAGCCCGACGGACAGTAACGCGAGCAGAGTGAGGCTTAAGCCCGGTGGAGAGTCCTCCGTGAACGACTGTGGGTAGATGTGACGGCAATATAGGGGTGGCACAGTCCAGCGGGCTGCATTTCAGAGGAGATGGACGTTGGAGGGAGGAGGACAGGGACAGGACTGGGAAGGGGAAATGAGCAGCAAAGAAGGCCACCTTTTTCTCCTCTAAATCCTTTAGGACCAGGAGTGTTTGCAAAAGCACAGCCACTCTAGAGAAGAGAAAAGTCAATGTCCTGAGGGGGCAGCTGGATTTTAGTATTTAGTACTTAGTAGGCGGAAAGTGAAGGAAACGCTGAGACAAATGGTAGGGGACAGACGGGTGGAGTGGGAGGAGGTGTTCCCGATGAAAGGTCATGAGGTCAAGGATGTGCAGGGGAGGGGCGCCTGGGTGGCTCAGTTGGTTGAGCGGCCGACTTCGGCTCAGGTCACGATCTCGCGGTCCGGGAGTTCGAGCCCCGCGTCGGGCTCTGTGCGGACAGCTCAGAGCCTGGAGCCTGTTTCAGATTCTGTGTCTCCCTCTCTCTGACCCTCCCCCGTTCATGCTCTGTCTCTCTCTGTCTCAAAAATAAATAAACGTTAAAAAATTTTTTTTTTTTTTTTTTTTAAAAAGGACGTGCAGGGGAAGGGTGTGGGAATGCGGGGCTTTCTTCCAAGGTTGAGCTGCCCTCCATAACCCAGTTGCCCCCCTGAGAGGCTAGCCCTGTTCTCTCATTTCAGACCCAAGAGGGCTCAGGGCCCAGAGGGGCAACTTGTTCCCTTCTTACTCGCAGGTTCTGAGTCTGGGATAAAGTCTGCGGGGGTCTTGTTCAGCTCTACCTGGCAGAGGGCCCTCCTTCCTGCCGGCACCCTCCTGGTACGGGGACCTCACCCCTACCCGAGCCACTTTCTTCGTGCTACGGAACACTTCCTGGGGCTTCCATCTGCTGGATCCAGTCCTGCCAAGGCCATCTTGAGCTGCCCCAAACCTGGAAGTGCCTGTTCCCAAAGGAGCCTGTAGGTAACAGAAGGTGCCATCAGTCCCCCTCCCACTCCTCAGCCCCTGAACTTCTCCCAGTCTTCAGGTTAGGGAAGTGATAAGAACCTGTGTTAGGTTTATCTGCCTCTTTACTTACAGTTCAATTTGTCCGACCACTCTAACGGAGGCATTTCCATCTTCCTCCCTTCTGCGGACGAGGAAACTGATCACAGAGAGGTCCATTCCCTTCCCTGAGGTCACGCAGCATGGTGGTCGTGACGCCCAGCGTGAATGAAGCTTGGCCTCGACCTCCAAAGTCCTCGCAAGTCGTTTCTGCGCAATCCTGCCTCCACTTCCTGGCTGTTGTCACAAACTCCTAGTCTGATGGGAGAGGGCCCAAAGCAGGGCAGTCTCCATGCAGGACGACTACAGGTCAGATGCTCCCAGGCTGGTGGAGGTTTAGAGGAGAAGGTGGCACCGAGTTGGCCTTCGAACGAAGAACTGAGGTCAACTGGGATGGAAAGCAAGAGGGCGTTTGTGGCGGAAGGAACAGTGCGAGGTCAGGCGGGGCACTTCCGTAGTTCTCAGACAGGGCACAACGGTGAGGCCTGAAGATGTTCCCGTGGCTCTGGCCTCGGATCGACTCCCAAGACTTGCCTCCTTTTCTTGGCCTTCACGGCCACAAGGCCGGCGCCCCTAGACAGGTCCCCCCCGACGCGGCTCCCGCAGCAGGTGGAAGGACGCCGCCCGCGCCCCACTCGCGGCTTGAGCGTTCATTTGGCTCTGATTGGCTGCGAGACTCGCGCCTCCCGGCCGGCCACTCAGACGCGGCCGTCAGTTCTCCCTTGCCTCTGATTGGCTGTGCTGAGCACGTGCCCAGCCGCGCTCTTCCCTGCGACCTGAGAGCCCGCGCGGCCCGTTAACCGCCCGCCGCCGCCATGTTCTCTTTCGGGCTCGTTGGGTTACTGACGGGCAACTGGGCTGGGGAGCGGCGGGTGACGAGTCCCCGGGATTCGGGGAGGGGCAGGCCCTGGGCAGCGGCTCTCACCGGCCTTGGAGCGCTGGAAGGCGGGAGAACAGCCCTGCTGGGGGCCCGCCGCTGAGCGACCCGGCCTCCTCTCTCCCCGGGCCCCCCAGTCCGCCTCGGGACCTAGACATCCCCTGACCCGTGATCCTTAGCCGTCCCCCGACCGGTGAGTGTCTGACGGTAGCTGGGGGCGGGCCGAGGGGTGGGGACGAGGCTGTTGGGGCCCAGGTTTCACGTGGCGCCGGGGGTTTATGGACGGGGCTGGGAGGACTAAGATCAATAATCAGCCATCGATCCCCTTTGCAGTGGTTGGATTTGCCCTTCGATGAATACTTTAGTCTTTTTTTTTTTTTTTTCCTTAAAAAATGTTTTTTAAATGTTTATTTTTGAGAGAGAGCGAGCTGGCGGGGGGCCGGGAGGAAGGGTTGCGCAGAGAGAGATGGAGACAGAATCCAAAGCAGGCTCTGTGCTCACAGCGCAAAGCTCCACGTGGGGCTCGAACCCCACAACCCTGAGATCACGACCTGAGCCCAAGTCGGTGGCTCAGCTGACTGAGCCACCCTGGCGCCCCACGTTGGCCTCTTCTTGACTAAACACTGACGCGTTTGTTCATAATTAGAAAATAATGCCTATTTAGTTCTTCAGAGTGTGAGAAAAACTGTGTTGGCCGATGTATGGCCCCCTGGGTGCGAAGAGACGACTGGCTGGGGTCTCCTGCCCTCCCTTGATTGGAAGAGTTGTTCGGGTTCAGCTCCAGGAAGCAGCATTCTTGGAGGAAAAGGCCGACCGACCTTGGAGGCAGCAGAACACCGTCAGGAGCTCAAAGGACAGCAAGGAGCCGGGAGTTGACCACCAGCTAGAGCCCTAAGCCGGGCTGACTCCTCTTGGCCAGAGCGCGTGTGAGCAAGAGAGAGTTCAGAGCTCCGGCCCTGGGCGTCCACCTCCCGTCACTTACCAGCTTCGTGATGTTGCCGCGGCTGCCGTTATGCTTGTATCTTGGTGTCTCTGCCAACGTCTGGGAGACGGTGAGACAACCCATCTCACGGAGCCATTGTGAGCATCGGAGCAGGCGGCAGATGTGCGCCCAGTAGGGCGTTTGCCGCCAAGCAAGCATTCGGTAGTTCATCCGCCAGAATTCTGGTTTTGTCCGTGGTCTTCATCTCCTGGCTGGATTAGGACTTTCCATTTCCGAAAAGGATACTGATGGCCAGTGATGACTTCAGCCTCTCGGTCGCCGTGGGTACCTGCCGCCGCATGAAGCTCTTTACCGTCTCCCGACGATGTCTGGCCTCCCTCCACTCCTTGCCTCTGGCCTCACCGTTGTCTTTTCCTTGCGAAAGTCTTTATTTATGCACTCTTTATCGGGCACATATAGCCAGCAGACAGCAGCTGGTCTCAGAAGCCTTTGTTCCTTCCAACAAACAGCTCCTCTTGTAGAACAAGATTCTATCTGCCTCTGTTTCGAATACCGTATTATTTCACCGTCTCTTTATCGCCCCCACTAACGTCTGAACTCTCATCCTGAGATGATAGTCCTCTTTAAATCCCATTGCCCAGCACACTGCCAATCACATAGAAGATGCTCAGTATAAGGTGTTGAATCAGTGAACAAAAATGAAGTCTTTAGGTAGGAGAATTGGTCACCCCTTGGATTTCTGGGAAGAAATTTATATTTGAAAGCATAGGCACGTTTTAAATTAGCAAATTGCCCTGTAGCAATATCACGACTTCTTTGTGGCTCTGTGATATTCCATCAAGTCGCTAGCGTTTAATTATATAGTGTGATCACCAAGTACAGCTTTATGGTGTGCTTTGTTTCATTACATACATGAACGTTTTCATTTACTACCACATAATCTTCAGAAACATAATTTTGTAAAAGATTTTTTAGTTTTGACTAATCTTTGCACTCAGCATGGGGCTCGAATTTACAACCCCAAGACGGAGATGTGTGCTCTACCACTGAACCAGCCAGGTGCCCCAGAAACATAATTTTAATCACTGAATACAGTTGTTCCTCAGTTTAAGTGTTTCACTACTGTTAGAATTTCACTGTTCTAGCATTCCACGTCAAACTACAGTGAGCATGTAAACACATAAAATTGTTTCTCTTTGGATTGTTTTCTAAGAAAAGATACCTGGAAATGGGATTACTGGATCATTTTAGGACATTTGATACATAGCATTAGCATGATTTTATTATCATTTAAAATATAGTGAATATGGTAAGCTAAAATGATAGGCCACCACTTTTTACTTTGTCCACTGGATATAATATTGAAATTATTCTATCGTGATTTATTACTAATCATTTATTACTAATTGCATTTCCTTTTCTGTGAGTTATCTCTTTTTTCACTTTGCCCAATATTGAAGTCTTAGTGTTTTCCTAATACCTTTATATATAAACCATTTATATGGTAAAGATGTGCACTCAACATACAAGTTTGAGGTTCTGTATGTATGATGCTATTCTATGTGCTCGATGTATGGTATTTAACAATCAGGCAAAAATTTTTGTGCTCATTTAGCTTATATTCAAGAGTGTGAGACAGGATGCCTGGGTGGCTCAGTCGGTTAAGCGCCTGATTCTTGATTTCAGCTCAGGTCATGATCTCATGGTCCATAAGTTCGAACCCCTCATGGGGCTCCATGCTGATAGTGTGAAGCCTGCTTGGGATTCTCTTTCTCTCTTTGCCCCCCACCCTGCTTGTGCACACATGCACTCTCTCTCTCTACATTAATAAATAAAAACTTAAAAAAAACCAAAAAACTATGAGACGTGGGTGCCTGGGTGACTCAGTCTGACTCGTCTGACTTTGGCTCAGGTCACAGTCTCTCAGTTCGTGGGTTCAAGCTCTCGGCTGTCAGAGCCTGGAGCCTGCTTGGGATTCTGTGTCTCCCTTTCTCTGTGTCTCTCCCCCATTCACACTATCTCTCTCTCAAAAATAAATAAACATAAAAAGTTTTTTTTTTAAAGTATGAGATGCAAAATAAGTAGGAAAATAGAATATTTAGTATTTGAAATATTAAGAAATGTCAAGGAGAAAAAATCAGAGCAGAGATTGATAGAATCTTATATAAGAGGGGGTTGAAATTTAACAATGGAAGGTCTCATCGGGAAAGTAATTTTTTGATAAAAACTTGAAGGGAATGAACATTTTATTATACAAATATGAAAGAAGAATATTTGAAGCAGGAAACACCAAATGCAAAAGACCTGAGATAGGAACATGCTTGGCATCTTTGAGGCGAAGGCTAGTTTGGAGAGAGAAAGGGGGAGATAGTAGGAAATGAGGCTGGAATATTAAGGGTAGATCGTGTTGTGTCTTAAAGTCATAATAAGGGTGCTGACTTTTGTATATATTTAAGTTTCATTTATTAAAAAAATTTTTTTTAGCGTTTATTCATTTTGAGAGACAGAACAGAGCGTGAAAAAAGGAGGGGCAAAGAGAGAGGGAGACACAGGGTCCAAAGCAGGCTCCAGGCTCTGAGCTGTCAGCACAGAGCCCGATGTGGGGCTTCAACTCACTGACGGCCAGATCATGACCTGAGCCAAAGTCGGACACTCAACCGACTGAGCCACCCAGGGCGCCCCTATATTTAAGTTTCATTTAGATACAATTCACATACTATAAAATTCACCTTTTTAAAGTGTACACAGTTCTGTGGTTTCTTGAATATTCGGAGTTGTGTAACCATCATCACAATTCTAGAACATTCTCATCACCCCCAAAAGAAACCCCATATCCATTAGCAGTTGCTCACCATTCTCATTCTTTTCTGCCTCAAGCCTATATACAACCATTAATCTTTCTGCCTTTATAGGTTTTGTCGTAGACATCTCCTATAAATGGAATGTCTGGTCTTTTGTGACTGGCTTTTTTCTCTTATCATAATGTTTTAAAAGCTCATCCATGACATAATTTGTACTAGTATTTTATTCCTATTAGCTGAATAATATTCCATTGTGTAGATATACTACATTTTAATCTAGTCATCATTTCATGGACTTTTAGATTGTTTACACCTTTTTGGCTATGATGAATGATCTTCCTCCCTCCCTCCCTCCCTCCCTCCCTTCCTGGCTTCCCTCCTTCCCTGGCTCCACACCCAGTGTGGGGCTTGAACTCAAAACCCTGAGATCAAGTGTCAGATGCTCTACCGACTGAGTCAGCCAGGCGCCCATGAATAATGCTTCTATGAACTTTCACGAACACATTTTTGTGTGGATACGATTTTCTTTTTCTTGGCTGTATACCTAGGAGTGGAATTGCTGGATTGTATGGTAACTCTTTTTGTTTGGGGAGTTGCCAAACTGTTTTCCAAAGTGGCTGCACCATTGTACCTTCCCACTAGCAATATAATGAAGGTTCCAATTTCTTCACATCTTTGCCAACACTTCTTACTATTTGTCTTTTTGTTTATAACTAACCCAGTGGATGTGAAGTTGTAAATCATTGCAGTTTTGATTTACATTCTCTAATGGCTAATGATGTTGAACATCTTTTCATATGCTTATTAGCTATTTGCATCTCTTATTTGGAGAAATGTGCATTAGCTCCTTTCTTCATTTCAAATTTGGTTACTTGTCTTCTTAGTGAGTCATAAGCATTTCTGTATTCTGGATACAAGTCCCATATCAAATATATGAATTGCAATTTTTTTTCCATTCTGTGGGCTTTCTTTACTTTCATGATGGTATCCTTTGAAGCACAAAAGTTTTAATTTTTATGAAATCCAATTTACCTATTTTTTCTTGCTTGTGCTTTTGTGATATATCTGAGAAGCCTTCGCCTAACCCAAGATTACATGTGATTACTTACAATGTTGTAAATCGTGGCCAGGATTAATTTGAAGATGCCGCACTATACCCTGTATTACCTTTTGACACAATTCATTACCCTAATACTACAGTTTTCAAAGTGTGCAATGTGGAAATCTGGGGGAACCAGAGATGTTCTGGAAGTCCAAAACTATTTTTGTAATAATATAAAAACGTTATTTGTCTTTTTTACTCTGTTGACATTTGCACTAGTGGTATAAAAAAGCATTGGCAGGGAAGACCACTGGCATCGTCATCACATCTGTGATAGTTCACTGTACACATTAAAAAAAAAATTTGTTTTAGGGACGCCTGGGTGGCTTAGTCAGTTAAGCCTCTGACTTCAGCTCAGGTCATGATCTCACAGTTCGTGAGCTCAAGCCCCGAGTTGGGCTCTGTGCTGACAGCGCGGAGCCTGGAACCTCCTTCAGATTCTGTGTCTCCCTCTCTCTCTCTGCCCCTCCCCCACTCTCTCTTGCCCTCTCTCTCTCTCAAAACTAAATAACCATTAAAACAAATTAAAAAAAATTTTTTTAGGGGCGCCTGGGTGGCGCAGTCGGTTAAGCGTCCGACTTCAGCCAGGTCACGATCTCCCGGTCCGTGAGTTCGAGCCCCGCGTCAGGCTCTGGGCTGATGGCTCAGAGCCTGGAGCCTGTTTCCGATTCTGTGTCTCCTTCTCTCTCTGCCCCTCCCCCGTTCATGCTCTGTCTCTCTCTGTCCCAAAAATAAATAAACGTTGAAAAAAAAAAAAATTAAAAAAAAAAAAAAATTTTTTTTAGGGACACCTGCATGGCTCATTCAGTGACACATTCAACTTCAGCTCAGGTCATGGTCTTGTGGTTCATGAGTTCAAGCCCCACATCAGGCTCTCAGCTGTCAGTGCAGAGCCTGCTTTGGATCCTCTGTCCACCACTGCCCCCCTCCCCCGCCCGCCTCGCTCCCTCTGCCTCTCCCCTGCACACGCTCTCTTTCTCTCAAAAATAAACATTAAAAAAGTTATTTTTAAATATTTTATTTTAAAGTAATCTCTACACCCAGCATGGGACTCGAACTCACAACCCTGACATTGAGTCACATGCTGCACTGACTGAGCCAGCCAGGTGCCCCTCACTGTACACTTTTTCATTTTTTTATTTTTAAATGTTTATTTTGAGAGAGGGAGAGAGAATAAGCAGGGGAGGGGCAGAGAGAGAGAGGGAGAGAGAGAATCCCAGGCAGACTCCATGCCCAGCACACAGAGCCTAATGCAGGGCTCAATCTCATGACAGTGAGATCATGACCTGAGCCAATATCAAGAGCTGGAAACTTAACTGACTGAGCCATCCAGGCACCCCCTCAATGTACACTTTTTGGATAGAGAATAGGTAAAATTTTTTAACTTAGTAGTATTACAAAAATACTGGATTCCTTGAAAGAATCTTAGATATTGGCCCAACCCAATATCAATATTTTATTTAGTTTTCATATATGACTTTCAGTTTATTTTTTTTTAATGTTTATTTATTTATTTTGAGAGAGAGAAAGAGAGATCACAAGGGGGAAGGGACAGAGAGAGAATCCCGAGCAGGCTCTGTGCTCAGCACTCAGCGCAGAACCCAACGTGGGGCTTAATCTCACAACTGTGAGATGATGACCTGAGCCAAAATCAAGAGTCAGACACTTAACCAGTTGAGCTACCCAGGTGCCTTTCAGCTTATTTATTTTTTTTTAGTTTTGTTTTCTAAATGTTTATTTTTGAAAGAGAGAGCGTGAGCAGGGGAGAGGCAGAGAGGCGGGGGTGGTGGTGGGGGACAGAGGATCCCATACAGGCTCTGCACTGGCAGCAGAGAGCATGATGTGGGGTTTGAATTTGGGAACCATGAGGTCATGACCTGAGCCAAAGTCTGGTGCTCGACCGACTGAGCCACCCAAGTGCCCCCAATTTATTTTAGAGGAGTATACTATATCTGGTTTTAACTTTTTAATTCTGAACTCCGTGATGACAAGGCTATATATGCATATAATCAATTAGGCTGTGGCCCTTAAAATAACTGCCGAAATGAAGCATTACATTTTAGCTTGGGGGCAATAGCGGTTATAAAGATCTGCCATATGATGTGGCAACTGGGGTAATACCTTTATCATAAAACTAATTATGTGAATTTTTCTAGGTTTTAGCTTACAGTAAGATTTTCTCCCCAAATATTCCAAGCTCTGTCATAATAAACCATCACTGCTAAACCATAAGCTGTGTGGGCATGATATTGTTGGTGATTATCTTGAGCACTCTCATATGTAAGAATTTTGAAACTTAACTCTCAATTTCCTGAGAAGGAATATATTTTCATAGGTAAATTTCCCACATATCTAAGAATGGTAATATCCTTTGGATCGCCCAAACTCATTTTGAACTTCTGAATCTAAATGTTAGGTAGAAAATAAGATTGAACTGAAAACTGGTTACATTACTTCATAGCACATGACCCATAAGAGGCCCTAGTATGCAGATGAAGATGTGACAGTTTGGAGCGACAGTCATCTCTAGAGCCAATAGAAGCATCAAACAGAAACTCTTAGAGGAAAGAAGCATTTTAAAACAAGCATATTAGATAGGCGAGTTTTAATAGTATAACTCTAATATGGTTATTCCTTTACTTGCAAAATTAGTTGTTGAGCAGATTTTGCTCATGAACAAATGATGTTATACTCAAAGTGGAAAATCCATTTCTTTGTTTCATGATTCTAAAATCAGTTTTGTATGTTAAAATATGTTTAATGTAGCTTGACTGGCACTGATAAACTTGACTGTTTAATGTAGCTTGAGCAACCAGTTCCACTTCTCGATTATATGCAGGAGTGATTCTTTTCCAGCACTCAGTTATTGATTACAGAACCTTTTCATTTTCTCCTTAAATAAACCAAGATATTCAAATACATCTTAGAACTGCTAATGGTGGTACTGCTAGGAATTTACCCAAGGGAGACAGGAGTACTGATGCATAGGGGCACTTGTACCCCAATGTTTATAGCAGCACTTTCAACAAACGCCAAATTATGGAAAGAGCCTAAATGTCCATCCACTGATGAATCGATAAAGAAATTGTGGTTTATATACACAATGGAGTACTACGTGGCAATGAGAAAGAATGAAATATGGCCTTTTGTAGCAACGTGGATGGAACTGGAGAGTGTGATGCTAAGTGAAATAAGCCATACGGAAAAAGACAGATACCATGTTTTCACTCTTCTGTGGATCCTGAGAAACTTAACAGAAGACCATGGGGGAGGGGAAAGAAAAGGAAAAAAAAAAAAAAGAGAGAGAGGGAGAGAGCCAAACCATAAGAGACTCTTAAAAACTGAGAATAAACTGAGGGTTGATGGGGGGTGGGAGGGAGGGGAGGGTGGGTGATGGGCATTGAAGAGGGCACCTGTTGGGATGAGCACTGGGTGTTGTATGGAAACCAATTTGACAATAAATTTCATATTAAAAAAAAAAACTGCTGATGATGTGTGTGTGTCTCATAAAGTGAAATGAGCCCAGTTTCAAAAAGGTATGAAGGAGCAGAGCTTTCTTGATCAAGACATACTGTTGTACCATGGATAGCTCTCATTGTATTTGCTTATTATTAGTTCAGGCCATTGTGTAATCATTTTTGTGCCCAAAAGTATATGTATTCAGTCACGCACACACACATATAAGCTAACACACATGCACACACACACAAACATGCATCTTTGCTTGACAGTAACTTCACTATCATTTTGTTATTAAAATTTAAATATTTTCAGAAAAAAGCAAAAGTTACTATTTTCTACATAACTTTTTTTCAAATATTTTAATTTTTTTAAGTGATCTCTACATCCAATGTAGATCGAACTCGCAAACCCCAGATCAAGAGTCTACTGACTGCCATCCAGCCATGCCTCTACATAATGTTTTGAAGTACCATTAATAATGTATGAAAAATGGTTTTTAAATGTATTTTTTTAAGTAATTTATTTATTTTGAGAGAGAGAGGCAGGGGAGGGCCAGAGAGAGAGGGAGAGACAGAGAGTCCCAAGTAGGCTTGGCACTGTCAGCAGAGCCCGACTCAGGGCTCGAACTCATGAACCGTGAGATGAACCTGAGCTGAAGTCAGGAGTCAGAAGCTTAACCGACCGAGCCACTCAGGCGCCCCTGAAAAATGCTTTTTGATTAAAAATGCACTTTGTTTTATATTAGGTTTCACTTCTTTGTCTCGGAATGTTCTCAGATCTCCTGGCACAAGAGAACCACAGTGGCAACATGGATACGAGGTGAATGCTCAGACATTGGTGTTTCATCCCACATTGTTCATTCTCCACATTGACTCTGGCACTCAGGGAGGCGTAATACATCCCAACCGCTACCGTAGCCCCGCGGTGCTCATAGTTAAGCAGATTCTGGGACTGCGTGTTGGTGCGGGAGTGTCAGGGAAATGGCAGGGCTGGAGGACGCTGGGTGAGAGCGAGGAAAGGGTTTTGTTCCTGAGGGATGGGGGAGACCGTGTTTGACATCCGGGAACAGTGAGGAGGGAGGGACCCTGAAGGAATATGGCCCAGGGTTTCTCCCACTGCTTCTCAACAGTCTCATTTTTCCCTGTTGAAAGGCCTGGGTTTTGCAGTTCAAGCCCCACTATCGGGGTCGTCGTGATGCCATTATTTTCTGACAAGTTTTCTCCTTTTTCCCCTGGACCAAAAAAGATGGCAGCAACAGAGCACGGTGCCCTCAGCAACCTGTTTCCTAGTCTCCACGGCCACCTCCTGATTCCCGGGTCCCACCCGAGGATTGTCGGGACAGCAGGAATAGGATGTTTTTTTTCTCATTCCCTCCTCAAGGTGACTCTTCATGTCAGCCTCCCCAAGGCTGTAGTAACTGTGTGTCTGTTACTCTCTTTCACTTATCATCCCCCTCGTGTATAAAATTGGGGCATTAACATTGTTTATACTTCTCAATTGTGTGTCCTCAATTGTGTGTAGCAAAGAAGGGATAGAACATTGAGCTCGGGAGGAAGAAGCTCAGCCAGGACTGACCGAAAGGTAGAAAGGGGCACCTGGGTGGCTCGGCTGAGCATCCGACTTCGACTCAGGTCATGATCTCGAGGTTCATGAGTTCAAGCCTTGTGTTGGGCTCTGTGCTGATAGTGTGGAGCCTACTTGTGATTTTCTCTCTCTCCCTGTCTCTGTGTGCTTCCCCGCCTCACGTGCACTCACTCACCCTCTTTCAAAAATAAATTAAAAAAAGGTAGAAAGAAGATAATTGGTTATTCCAGAGACAGGATTTGGTGGTTTGTGTATGTGTTGGGTGGGTGGGGTAGAAGGTGATGCAGAGAATGTGCCCTGAAGAATTGTAACCTTGGATGATGGAGTGGCTCTTCAGGCATTTGAAGAAGACCGCTCTCCTCTGGGCTTTAACCCGTTGTTAGTTTCTCTAGTTACATTGTTATGTTAGGGTTTTGCAGGTGAGGGTGGCTGATGTCACACATGGGGTTTCACATATAGGGTTTCTGGGGAGTATGACATTATTTGCATCTGTTTAGAAAGTGTTTGTTTATTTTGAGAGAGACAGCACGATCAGGGATCAGGGAGAGGAGCAGAGATGGAGGGAGAGAGAGAATCCCAAGCAGGCTCCACGCTGTCAGGGTGGATCTCGACAGGGGGTGGGGGGCTCAAACCCAGAAACCATGAGATAATGACCTGAGCCCAGACCAAGAGTCTGTCATTCAACCAGCTGAGCCACCCAGGTGCCCCAATTACTGTAGCTTTATAGTAAGTTTTTTTTTTTTTTTTTTTTAATGTTTATTTTTGAGACAGAGAGAGACAGAGCATGAACGGGGGAGGGGCCGAGAGAGAGGGAGACACAGAATCAGAAGCAGGCTCCAGGCTCTGAGCCATCAGCCCAGAGCCTGACGCGGGGCTCGAACTCGCGGACCGCGAGATCGTGACCTGAGCTGAAGTCGGATGCTTAACCGACTGAGCCACCCAGGCGCCCCTATAGTAAGTTTTTAAATCAGGAAGTGTGAGAACTCCAACTTCGTTCTTCTTTTTCAAGGTTGTTTGACCATTTCAGGGTCCCTTCAGATTCCATATGAATTTTAGGATGGATTTTTCTCTTTCTGCAAAAAACACTTTTGGGGTTTTGATAGGGATAGCCTTAACCTTGTAGGTTGATTTGGGTAGTTTGACGTCTTATTATTAAGTCTTCTAATCCATGAACATGGGGTGAGTTTCCGTTTACCTGTGTCGTCTTTAATTTCTTTCAGCAGTGCTTTACAGTTTTCAGTGTCCAAGTCTTTCACCTCCTTGATTAAGTTTATTCCAGGTATTTTATTCTTTTGAATATTATTGTAAATGGAATTGTTTTCTTAACTTTTTTTCAGATTGTTCATTGTTAGTGTATAGAAATGCAACTGGTTTTTTGTATATTGATTTTGTATCCTGCAAGTTTGTTGAATTCATTCTTTTATTTATTAAAAAAAAAATTTTAATCTTTACTTATTTTTGAGAGAGAGAGAGCGTGAGCAGAGGAGGAACAGAGAGAAAAGGAGACACAGAATCCGAAGCAGGCTTCAGACTGAGCCGTCAGCACAGAGTCCGACACGGGGCTCGGACCCACGAACTGCGAGATCATGACCTGAGCCCAGACCAAGAGTCTGTCATTCAACCGACTGAGCCCCCCAGGCGCCCCATCATTCTATCTTTTATTTTAAAATCTTGTCCTTTTCTACCAGCTCTGAGAGAACTGGTGCTGGTGGGCACTCTAGTCATGGTCCTGATTTTAAAAGGAATGGCTTTGGGACGCGTGGGTGGCGCAGTCGGTGGAACATCCGACTGTTGGCTTTGGCTCAGGTCATGATCTCGCAGTTCGTGGGATTGAGCCCCACGTCGGGCTCTGTGCTGACAGCTGGGAGCCTGTTTGGGATTCTTCTCTCCCCTCTCTCTCTCTGCCCCTTCCCTGCTCATGCTCTCTCTCTCTCTCAAAATAAGTTTAAAAACTTAAAAAAAATTTAAAAGGAATGGCTTTTGCTATTTACAATTTATAAATTACTACCTTTATCAATTTAAAGAAGTTCCCTTTTGTTCTTAATGTCCTAGTGCTTGTGTGTGTGTGTTTCAAATCGTGAATATTATTCTCGTTCAATGCTCTGTGTCAGCGCTTTTCTCTTTTATTCTGTTAATGTGGTGAGTTACATTAATAGATTATACTATCAAACCAACTTTGCATTTCTGAAATGAACTAAATTGGCCATTATGTACTTTTTCAACTTTAGTGTATTTGGTTTGTCAGTATTTTATATAGGATATTTGCATCAGTATATTCATGAGTGAAACTGAGTAGTTTTATTTTTTCATACAGTTTGGTTATGCTAACTTCATAAAATAAGGAGTAGTCTTATTTTTGTAATTCCGGGGGACGAGGGGAGACACATAAGAGTAGAATTATATGTACCTTGCATGTTTGCTAGAATTTGCCTGTAAAATCATCTGTCTTGAATATTTTTTTTACTTTTTTGTGCTAAAGCATTTAAAGTGCTGATTCAATTTTTAAAAAGATGTCAGATTTTGCATTTATTTTTGAGCCAATTTTGGTAAATACGTTTTCTAGGAATTTATGCATCTTATCTAAGTTTTCAAATCCATTGTGGTAATATCATTCATAATGTTTCTTATCCTTCTAATCTCAGTATATCTCCCTTTATATTCTAAGATTGTTTCCTTTTTTTTCTTTACCTATCTTCCTAGAGGTTTGTCAGTTTTGTTGGTGTTTTCAAACACTGTAATGAGTTTTATTTTACTTTCAAATTTTGTTTAATTTCTGTTCTTACGTTTATTGTTTATTTCCTTATACCATTTTTGAATTTATTCTACAATTCCTTTTTCTACTATTTCTTTTTCCAGTTGAACAGTTCTCATTAATTTTCATCCTTTCTTCTCTTCTTTTTTTTTTTTTTAATTTTTTTTTTCTTGCAACGTTTTTATTTATTTTTGGGACAGAGAGAGACAGAGCATGAACGGGGGAGGGGCCGAGAGAGAGGGAGACACAGAATCGGAAACAGGCTCCAGGCTCCGAGCCATCAGCCCAGAGCCTGACGCGGGGCTCGAACTCACGGACCGCGAGATCGTGACCTGGCTGAAGTCGGACGCTTAACCGACTGCGCCACCCAGGTGCCCCTTTCCTTTCTTCTCTTCTGGTGTAAATATTTAAAGACTAAATTTCCCTCTCGGGACGGCTTCAGCTGCCTACCACAATTTTGGATAAGTGATATTTTATTATTGTTCAATTACAAGTGTTTTCTATTTTCCATTATGATATATTCCAGGTTGCATGAAAATGTGTTTTCTAATTTCCAAATGTGCAGGGATTTTTAGTTATCTCGTTAAAAATCACTTTGTAGTTGGGGCGCCTGAGTGGCTCAGTCGGTTAAGCATCTGATTTCAGCTCAGGTCGTGATCTCATGGTTTGTGAGTTCAAGCCCCGTGTCAGGCTCTGTGCTGACAGCTCAGAGTCTGGAGCCTGCTTCGGATTCTGTGTCTCCCTCTCTCTCTATCCCTCCCCTGCTTACGCTCTGTCTCTCTCTCTCTCTCGGTCCCTCTCAAAAATAAGGATAAAAATTTTTTAAAAATCACTTTGTAATTTAATTGTTTGCAATTTTCTCTTTCCTTACCAAAGTTTCGTCTGTGTATTCAGACCTCCCCTGTGAAACAGCTTGTTTGTTTAAGTGCTGTCTTGATCCGGTTTTGAGGCCCTGGCTAGAGGCCAACCAGTCCCCCTGTCTAAGTGGGCACCCCCTGTTCAGCACCTCTGCTCTGGGGCCACTGTTCACTGAACGCCCTCATCACCGGGGGACTGGGTACCAGACAACTAAGGACAGCCCAAGATCCCAAATTATCCAAGTTACCCAGTCAACAGAGGACCCATGAAAACTAACTCACCCTGCTTGTCAAACATAAGCTGCCCCCCAGAGCCCCAGCTTTGCTGTTACCATCCCTGGGTGCAGCGCCCCGTGGGGCCCTGCCTGGTAGCCTTCTCTCGTTTTAAAAGTGTGCAGCAGGTCTGACGTCGAATCTTCGATG
This sequence comes from Prionailurus viverrinus, assembly GCF_022837055.1. Classification (NCBI taxonomy): domain Eukaryota; kingdom Metazoa; phylum Chordata; class Mammalia; order Carnivora; family Felidae; genus Prionailurus; species Prionailurus viverrinus. Next base: position 2,272,763 of record NC_062569.1, on the reverse strand, counting down.
CTTTACTGCCACTGCTCTGCAGCTGAGTCCCACGGAGCTCCTCCCGAAGGCCTTGGGAGCCGAGTCCAGTGTCAGATAAGCTGGTTCCTGTGGGTCGGCATGGTGTGCCTGGCCTGGGGAGTATACTTTCCTGTGTCTGGGGTTGAAGTCAGGTTTGGTACACCAGAGGGCGCCGTCGTCTCGTGTCACCGATTCCTTCTCTTTGGATGCCTGCACCCCACCCTGCCCTGCGGGAGGGTTTGCCCTGCGCGCGTGCTGTTGGTCTGCGCCTCTCTGGTCAGGTTTCAGAAATTCGGCCCGGCGGGAGATGGTGTCCGCGAAAATGTCAGGAGTACAGGTGTCAGCCCTGACGCTGTCCCTGGCCGCGCTGCCCTGAGCGTCCCGCGCGCCCTCTCTGGGTTCCTGCTTCCCCATCTATGAGACAGGCTTTCCTGAGAACGTGCTCCTTTTGGGGGTGGGGGTACTGTTTAGTTCTGAAACCGTTTCTGGAGGGGAAACCTACTTCGTGCTTCTCCAGGACAGCAGTGGTATTACTTTGCAAACCTGAAGACTGACTTCCCTCGGGGCAACAGCCTCTGCAACGTGCACACCTGAAACCCGCTTTTCGCCCGAACCCTCACGCAGACACTGAATGTGGCCCACTGAGGCGGGACCCAAATATCTCCTGGATCCCTAGGTGTGGCTACGGGCAACGTGCCAACCTCAGCCAGCTCATGAGGGAAAGCTGTTACTGTGCCTTTTATCCTCATTTTCACCACTGGTTCCTGTCTGTAGTAGGAGCCGTGCGAAGTGCCTCACAAACATTGGCTCGTGAATCCTCTCGCAATCCTCACGCAGTAACGGCCCTTTTTACAGATGAGAAGGTTGAGCTTCACGTAGCTGCCGAGTAGCGGCCCTGGGATCCAAGCCCAACAGGGAGCTGCCGTTCCTCGCTCGGGGCTGGCATGCTCACCACGCAGGTGCAGTCGGGGAGCATCAGCTGGCTTTCAAGGGAGCCTCTGCAGACCCATGATGCCCGTGACCGCATACGACCATGTGAACCTCCAGACATCACGCGTTCTAGGACCCTGACGCCCCAACGCTCCTCCCCCGGGCCAGACCCTGGAGGCAGGGTGCTCAGATGGGCTCATCCAGGGCTGTCGCAATTCACACACTGCGCCCCGGGCTCTCTGACTTGTCCCTCCGGGCCTGTGATTCCGTGATAGAAGCTTCCTCTGGCTCTGCATTTCTAAAATTATGGGTTTTGTTTTGCTTTTTGCTGCTCACGTCAATGAAAGGGAAACTTTCCTGAGGCCCCAGAGCCTTGGGGCCTGGGCAGGAGGCCGCCCTGCCGGCAGAGGAAGGACCGGTGGAGGGCCCTCCTTTGACCTTCGCGGGGGTGCAGGTGAACAGAACCTCTGTGGCGGGTCACCTTGCCCCAGTTGTATTTCCGGGCCAGGGCCAGCCGGCGGAGGGGAGGTGCAGGGATGCCACCGCACAGGTGAAGCACCAAGTGCAAGGTGGCCCCCTCCTGGCTACTGTAGGCTGAGAGGGTGAGGCCATCCTCTAGCCATCTGCTCGCAAAAACCCGAAGCTGCTGCTCAGGCGGGATGCCCTCCTCGTCTCGGACTTCGGTTTTTGATTCTCAGTGGTGTCGCTGGGCCCGGCCTTGAGGGTGACGGTCTTGCCCACTAGGGTCTTCGCAAAGACCCGTAATCTCTGCCACAAGGCGTCCACCAGCAAACCGCTGAAGAGAAAGAGGGTGACGGGACCCAAAACTGTGTTTATTCTATAAGTTACCCTGTATAACGGGCATAGACTCACCCATCAAATAGGTTAGGGACTGTTTTTTTTTTTTTTTTTTTTTCTCTATCTGCTTCCAGAGTTCACAAGATTGGCCTTGGGAAGCCCCCAAAAAGTGCGCCAGTAAGGAACCGTGTTTCACCTGAACTCAAGCCCAGAGTTCCCCAATTCGGCCACGGATCGGTGCTCTCTCTCAGGGTCCCGGGATGCTGCCCTCGCTCCGCTCTCTCAGCCTCGGCACTGTTGGCATTGTGGGCAGGAGAGCTTCGCTGTGGAGGGCTGTGCTACGCCGTGTGGGATTTCAGCAGGGTTCCTGGCCTCTTCTTGTTAGGAGCCAGGAAAAACTCCTCCGATCCCCAGAGAAGATGTCTCCAGATACTGGCCAGGTGCCCTGGGGGCAAAGAACCCCTGGGAAACCACTGGCTATCTCATGCATTCTTAGTAAAGGCAGTATTGCCCTCAAGAATGCAAAAATTGGTTCTTGGGGATGAAAATAAGCTTAGTCTTTTTATATATAAAGCATTGATGTGCACATACTACATAACGATATATAGTTGGGCTGTGGTATTAAAATTTCATGGGGAGATGATTAGGAAAAAAATATCTGAAAAGACGCTTTAGGAGGGGTAATAATGAAAGGGCAATAAAACACTGTTCTGGCTCAATATTTTAGTTCCTATTCATGCAAATTCCTTAGGAAAAATGACATTGTGGCTTTTTTTTAATTAAAACATTTTTTTAATGTTTATTGATTTTTGAGAGAGACAGACAGAGCACAAGTGGGGGAAAGGCAGAGAGAGAGGGAGACACAGAATCTGAAAGCGGCTCCAGGCTCTGTCAGCACAGAGCCAGACATGGGGCTCGAACTTGGAAACGGTGAGATCATGACCTGAGCCAAAGTCGGATACTTAACCGACTGAGCCACCCAGAGCATGAGTGGGGGAGGGGTAGAGAGAGAGAGAGGGAGACACAGAATCCAGGCTCCAGATTCTGAGCTGTCAGCACAGAGCCCGACGCGGGGCTCGACCCCACGAATTGTGAGATCATGACCTGAGCCGAGGTCCGTCACTTAATGGACTGAGCCACCCAGGGGCCCTGACATTGTGGCTCTTTTAAGCCAGACCTAAGGGTTAAGCAACTGTAGACATACAGAGGGAAAGCACTGGAAGCTGGCAGAAGTTGAGGATATGATACTCAAAAGACTTAGGACTGATGTCAGCCCCTCAGCTGTGACTGCTACACAAACCCAGAGGGACTCTGCCGAGATCACTGTGGAAGCTCCTCGATTTCTAGGTGGAGGGGCCTGGGGAGGGGTCCTCCTTCTGCAAAGGGGGCTTGAAGCTATGTTGGCCCTCACTCTACACAAGCTATTGAGCGGGGTTGACTAAAGCCCTCTGAGACACACGCATCTGGATACATGTTTCTCTGCTGACCCTTCTTGCATGGATCTGGCCTCCCCCCACCCCGACCCCCTCAGATCCCACCTGTTTGAGGATCGGCACATCACGGCCGCTTTGCCATCGCACACCCACCACGGGCAAATAAACAGCTCACCGATCCAGAACATAAAGATCATTTCTACGCAAGGAAATTCTTTACATTAAAAATCCAACGACTACACTTTTAAAAACGTAACGTTTCTCTTTTAAAAGAAAACTGACTTCATTTTCCTCTTTGATCTAGCAGACAGCAAACCTTCCTAGCTTTCAGTTTGGGGAAGTGACTACGAGTCACTCACTTTCTGCTTCTCACTTCTATCAGGAAAAAAAAAAAACAACCCCACTTGAACTCAGTGTAGATGGGTGAGGGACAGAGCTGACACTCACAGGAAGCCACGCGCCTTCAAAGGCATCCTTCTTAGCGCTCAGCTTCTCGCACAAGCCTGGCACTGACTCACGGACCTTGCCCAGAACCACTGTCGGACAAGCAAGGTAAGTGGGGACGGGGCCGTTCCTGGGGCCTCAGGCCGCGCACTGCTTTCTAGAAGGCTGTGTGGACTTTGGAAGTGCTGAGAGCAGGCCAGCCGCTCACCCAGTGCCTCCAACTTGGGCTTCCCGGGCATCCTGGGGCTCGCTGCTGGCTCTCAGCTCAGAGCTCACATCCCATCTACACCCCCCAAGCCCTTGCCTGATGGGCACTTACATATGCGGGGCTCTCTCCCTGCACACCTCTGGCTGGAATCCACATGCTCAGAAGACACAGATAATTTTTATCAAACACACAGTTTTTTCTGCTGCTTGCTTCTATCAAGACTCCCAGGTCAAGAAACACCAACAAATCAAATGAGGCTGACGGAATAATCCCCAACATCTACCAGCTGTGTTTACTTGTTCTCCTGGCAATTTCCCAACTCCTCAGCCTCTTCTATTCCTTCCGTTTTCACTGGTAAAATGGCGGAGAGAGACCGGGATTGTCATTTATTGAACTAGGATTGATACTCATCGTACACTTTCTCCAAGATCCTTCAGATGCCTCTGCATCTGTTTGCAGAAGTAAACTCAAATCCCTCTCTTGAGAAACCAAATATGGTTGGAGTGTCTGGGTGTGTGGTGGTAAGGGGTGAAAAAGGTAGGGAGTAGATGTGAGTTACTGAACAATGTGAAAGGGCTGTGATCAGGAATATCGGGGGCCATTAAGGAGGCAAGAGGGGGTGCCTGGCTCGCTCAGTCCGTAGAGCGTGTGACTCTTGATCTCAGGGTTGGGAGTTCTGAGCCCCACATTGGGTGTAGAGATGACTTAAAAAAAAATAAAATCCTTACAAAAAAAAAAAAAAAAGGAAGAGGAGTAGCCTTGAGTCAGAAAGCCCGTCATCCCTAAATTGCTCTGATCCGCATGTGAGCATGCATGTAACTTTAAGAAGGTCTCAGCCTCTTCACCTGCCAATTCGCATAGGAAAGGAGGGTGTTTGGGGAAGCAGAGAGATTTCATTTCTGGCCGTGATGTGCCTTCTCGAGATCTGTCAGGCTGATTCCCACTGTGCTAGGATTCAGTGCGCGGGACTGATTTTTTGCGTGCGGCATTGACGAAAAGACGGCCTCGCGTTGCCGTCTGAGTAGGGCGCAATTACCTGAGTGCTCCCGCATTCGCGGGGCCTTCTACACGCATCTGCTGCGTTAGCGTCCGACTGGCCCGGGAGCAGCTCGCCACCAGGCCCGGGAGGCCAGGCGCGTTCCCATCGGAGATGGCGTTCTAGGGTGGCGTGGGACCTGGGAGCGCGTACCAGAGCCGACTTGCACCGGCTCCCAGGGGCTGGTAAAGGCTGTTAGAGATTCGGGAATTTCGCGAGGCCGTTGGTGGCTGGGGTTTCGCCCTGGGGCAAGTGTTTGCATGAGAGACACCAGCAAGCACCAGAAGTCAGAGCCCCCTCCTGACCTCCCCGGACATGGTGTGCCGGCACGTCACTGGGATCTGGGGACCAAAGAACGAGCTCTGCATGCAACTGTGTGGCCTTCAGAAGTCGCTTAACCTCTCTGAAGCTTTCGTGAGGCACCTGCACTGTGGCTCAGTACACTTGCTTGGCTTAGAGCACCCGACTTTGTTGGGAGTGCGGTGGGGGGCGGGCAGGAGCAGGGGAGTGGGATTAAATGCACAATACCAGGGAGCACGCTTTGAAATGTACGTCAAGCTTGCAGGAGGAATTGGAATTTTTATATAAAATCCGAGCCACCCTTCTAGCCCAATGATTACCTAAGCAATTACTGAATTTTTGGAGTTCTAATGTGAAGGGGAAACATGCACAGATTTTCAATCTTTCTGTTTTTTGTTTTGCTTTTAAGTCACTAAGACGGCTATGGGTGTGGGGCTGTTGGGAATCTCAGTGGTCCTGCAGATGATTCAGTAACCCCAGACTATCGTTTCGAAATGCATCCTTGAAAACGCCTCCTTGAGAAGGAGGTTTTACTGTCCCCATGTACAAGCGTGGGGATTCAAGCCCGCCCCCCCCCCCCCCCCCTCCAGGAGCAGGAGGGGAGTGACAGAGCTAGGACTTGGAATCTGCTAACTCCAAACAGCAGGGTTGTTTTATTTGGCTGCACTGCCCTGCGAGGAACAGAGCCCTTCAACTTGGGAAGGCTGGGAAGGGGGTGTCATGAGCCGGGGCACAATACTCAGCACTATGCTCCGTAGTCAGCACCTTTTCGATTTGCTTTTGTTCCTACAGAGATTGCGTCTGCTCTTCCCTCATTAGCTTCTGGTTGGGCTCAGACCTGCGTCGAGGAGCCTGGAGATTTGAAAATGAACCCCACGGACACAGCAGACACCACCATGGATGAAAGCATCTATCACAATTACTATCTCTATGAAAACATCCCCAAGCCTTGCACCAAAGAAGGCGTCAAGGCGTTCGGGGGGCTCTTCCTGCCCCCTCTCTACTCCTTGGTCTTTCTGTTCGGTCTCCTGGGCAATTCTGTGGTAGTTTTGGTCTTGTTCAAGTACAAGAGGCTCAAGTCCATGACTGACGTGTACCTGCTCAACCTCGCCATCTCAGACCTGCTCTTCGTGTTCTCCCTCCCTTTCTGGGGCTACTATGCTGCAGACCAGTGGGTTTTTGGACTGGGTCTCTGCAAGATTATTTCCTGGATGTACTTGGTGGGCTTTTACAGTGGCATCTTCTTCGTCATGCTCATGAGCATCGACAGATACCTGGCGATAGTGCACGCGGTGTTTTCCTTGAGAGCGAGGACCTTGACTTACGGGGTCATCACCAGCTTGGCCACGTGGTCCGTGGCCGTGCTGGCCTCTCTTCCTGGCTTCTTATTCAGCACCTGTTACACGGAGCGCAACCACACCTACTGCAAAACCAAGCACTCTCTCAACTCCACGAGGTGGAAGGTGCTGAGCTCCCTGGAGATCAACATCCTGGGGTTGGTGATCCCCTTGGGCACCATGCTGTTCTGCTACTCCATGATCATCAGGACCCTGCAGCACTGCAAAAACGAGAAGAAAAGCAAGGCGGTGAGGATGGTCTTTGCCGTGGTGGCCCTCTTCCTGGGTTTCTGGGCGCCTTACAACGTGGTGCTCTTCCTGGAGACCCTGGTGGAGCTGGAGGTCCTTCAGGATTGCACCTTTGAGAGGCACCTGGACTATGCCATTCAGGCCACGGAGACCCTGGCTTTCGTTCACTGCTGCCTCAACCCTGTCATCTACTTCTTCCTCGGGGAGAAATTCCGCAAGTACCTCGTACAGCTCTTCAAATCCTGCCGGGGCCCCTTTGTGCCCTGTCAATACTGCAGGATCCTCCAGCTCTACTCCCCCGACACTCCCAGCTCGTCCTACACGCAGTCCACCGGGGACCACGATCTCCACGATGCTCTGTGAGCAATGAAGAGGCGCGAGTCGGAGCGAAGCCTCCCAGAGGAAGAGCTTACTTAAACTTGTATTATAGTAAGAGTTCCTGAGCCAGTGGCGGGAGGACTTCCATCCACTGCCGGACGTGGGTCAGCTCCTCCTCTTGCCATCTGCGAGTGTGGGGGGCGAGAGCACACCCGGGCCCCCGCATCCCCCCCCCCTAGGCTTGCCTGCAGGGCTGAGTGAGCAGAAGGAGGATTCTGACCCGCATCTCAACGAGGTTACACAGAACACTGTGCGGGAGGGACCATTCGTTCCCCTCTAACCTGCACTGATGGAGCTCTCTAGGGGGACCCGCGCAGAACTGAATGGTGGAGTCTATCGCTCCTTCTTGCTATGAAAAATGGGCCCTTTAACTACTTTCTAGCTTTTGTGGAACGATATAGAAAACTTTGACACGCTGTCCTGGGGTTTTTCTGATGATACAGCTGAAGGGTGGTGGATCCCCTGGAGCCGGGTGTGTGCAGAAACAGATAGTGAAGTAATGAACCTCTGTCTTGATTCTTTTACCTTAAAGGATTATTTGTGAATGGAAGCCAAACTTTCGATGCTGATTCCAAGTGTGAGGATGTGGTGCAAAGGCATTAGCGAGGTCTGATGTCCAAACGTGAAATACAAGGCATTAAAAAATCCAAACATAGTGGTGGAAATTCAAACATACTTTCATATGCTTATGGGCACGTTTTGTGTTTGTGGTAACAGATGATATCCGCATTTGACATAATACATAGGTGCAGATACAGGCATTTGGGGGCTTTTAACTTGTTTACAAGCAGAGCCTTCAAAACTAAAAATAACAAGGGCTAATAAAGTATGACAGTGAAGTGCCTGCAGTCAAGGGAGGCAAGAATAAGCAACTAAAAGCTGTTACTGATGTGGCATAAAGAGGAGTGTCAAGCATCTACGAAGTTGTGAAAAACGTCATCCTCTCTTTTAAAATACCGGCCTCCTTCTTAACTTTTGGACGACTCAAAATTTCACTGAGTCATTTCTCACAAGTCATTTTAATCATGTAGTTAATCGTTTGACACCGTTAAGTTAAATCTCTGTTCTTACAGACTTAGTTAATCAGAATTAAGACTTTAATCAAGTTGGGAGAGACCTACAGTCCCTCGCAAAACAAAAACCTGTCTTGCAAACTGTTCACCGAGTCACCGGTTGCAAATGCTTCTGTAAGTTCACACCTTGTTACATGCTCTACTTGTATAAAGGGTGCATTTCCAAAAAGTGTGTTTTTAAAACAGGGATTTTAAAGGGGGAAGTCGATGTTGCCTTTATAGACAAAGATAAAATAAAGTTGTACATAGTCGGCCAGAGACTTTTCTCCGGAGCCGGTTTGTGTTGGGTTTCCTGATGGGGGTGGGGACCCATGCTGCCATGGGTGTGGAGGACCAGCCCGGCGGGGGGAGCCACAGGGCTCCCTGTGGAGCCATTACACGTGCACACGCGGGGTGAGGAAGGTGGCACTGGGATGCGGGGGTGGACAGCAGCGAGAGGCGGCCCACGTCCTGGACAGCATCCCCAGGAGACCTCCCTCCACCTGGTGACGGCGGCCTGCAAATCTGGCCCTGCGTTCCCCTGTGAGCCTGAACACATTCCTTTCCTCTCGGCCTCAGTTTCCTTTCCTCTGTGAAGCGAATACATTCCAGAAAGAAAGAGGAGGAGTATTTCCTGGTACAGCTTGTGACGGTATTCGTTTCATCACAGTGAGACGGAAATTTTAGGGCACCGAAGGACGGACAGGTCACAGGGGTTTCGCTGCCCCTCGACTCCTCCACGCACACGGGGGCAGACAGGGTGGGGTGCAGTCGACCCCCCGCTGCCATCCCTCCTCCTGAGCTCGGGGTCACCCGTGGGCCCGAGTCCGTCAGGCCTTCCTTCCCTGGGCCCAAGGCTGGGGAGTATCCCCTCGGGATGGGGGATTTGGAACCTCTGGTGACACTCGAACTCACACGTGCCCCTCTCGGAACACCGCAAAGAAAGTTTCTTCCCATTCCGGGGACAGAAACACGAAAAACAAGCCAGCACGATTGCTGCGCGAAGGCAGGAACACAAAGGTGAGTCCAGCTACACGTTCTCCCCACCGGAGCCCGTCCCTTCCTCGTTGCAACACGCCCAGCTTCCGGGGAGCGGACTCGGTGCCGTTTGCGTGGGGACAATAGAAACAGGGTGACGTTTTGGGACGTCACACCACAGACGTGGTGGCAGCACAGCCCCGGGGCCGTACTGACAGCCGCTGAACCGCGTGCTTTTGAAAGATTAGCTTTATACTGTGTGAATTTTACCCCAACAGCAAGAACAACAGGCAACTGCCCTGTCATATGTGACCTAGAGCAGGCACTCGGATCCTACTGAACAAATACATTTCACCTGCTTCCAATAAGAAGGGAAAACACAGGGCGTTGGCAAAGGCTCTTCAGACCTTTGGGGAGGTTCTCCTCGAGAAACCCTCATAACAGTTTGGAGCATCTGACGCCATTAATTCCGACGTGGCGGATGTCTGTTTTGCGCCAGGCAGGATGCTAGGTTATGGGGAGGGGACTAGGATAGAGGAGGAAGTCCTGCGCTCGTGGGGTTTCCAATCTGATAAAGCGACAGACGTCAGATCAACCGTAACGCAGGCCGGACACACACAACAGAACGTTTTGGGACCTTAGGGGAAGGAGAAATGGATTCAATTTCAAAGTTCACACCACAACGAGCCGTTGAAGTGGGCCTGTAGAAGGAGCACGATTTCGACAAACAGAAGGGAGGAAGGAAGGGCACCCGGGTGGCTTCGTCAGTTCAGCGTCCGACTGCGGCTCAGGTCACGATCTCACAGTCTGTGAGTTCGAGCCCCGCGTCGGGCTCCGTGCTGACGGCTCGGAGCCTGGAGCCTGCTTCGGTCTCTGTGTCTCCCTCTCTCTCAGCCCCTCCCCCACGCATGCTCTGAATCTCTCTCTCTTGAAAATACACATTAAAAAAAAAAAAAAAAAGACGTGAGGAAGGAGATTCTAGGCCGATGAAAGGTAGGTGGGGTTACGGGCACTCCGTGATCAGGGAGTGCTGAGAGGTTTGTGGAGTTTATGTAGAGACCACGTAGGGGGGTGTGGGGGACAGCAGCAGAGAAGGGAAGAGGACACGGAAGGGAAAGTAGGGCCCTGAGGGGCAGCAGTCTTGAGCTGCCTCCCCCTGGGCTTGAGGGGCCTAGCGGGTGCCGTGGTCCACACAGCCCCGTCCGGGACTGACGCACTCGCCACACCAGCTGCCAGGAGCGTTGACAGCCGGCAGCCCTGAGCCAGTCTCCTCTCAGGACCGTCCTCCCTGGAGCAGCTCCTACCCTCCTCCTACTGAATAACGCACAGAAGCAAATGCTCGCTCTCCTGCTTTAACGTGGGAGGACTCTGAGCGGCCTCTCCCATTCCAGAGCCCCCCGCAAGGCCGGCCGGGGCCTCTGATGCGGCCACGTTGCAGTTCAGTTTGTCCTGCTGTCCAGTCTTGCTTCCTTCATGCCCTCATAGGTGTCGTTCCCAAGACGACTCCCCACGAAAGCCCCTGTGTGCGAATCTGAGTCTGTTTTCAGGAACCCGTGTCTCAGAGCGGGACTTTGGCATCAATGGGGGCAAATGGGCCCCTAATACGAATGAAAATTGCCCCCGGGTGTGGGGAAATGAGAAGGCCTAATCTTTGCCTCAGGGACGTCCTTCATTCATCAGCCTCTGGCCACAGGCCCCGCCTGACTCTTGGTCCCTACGCTTCGCTTCCATTTGTCAGTTGCACCTTTGCTCCCGTTTTTCGTCTGCTGCCTCAGTCCCCGAGGCATCTCCCCGTACACTACTCTCTGTCAAGGTCACGGACCATCTTTATCTTTGGCTGTGCTACAGCCACCTGACATCCTCTATTCTGTACCGGTCAGTGACTTCCTGGGCTCAGGTGAAGCAGACACAAGCTCCACCCATTTTTGTGTTCACAACACTTTACTCCTTAAACGTTTATAACGGCTCCAAATTCCCCTGGCAGAAAAGCCGAAATCCACCAGGTGCTTTCATATATCGAAACTCAATTCAGCGTCTTCACAAAGTAGATAAGGTTGGGTTTTATTACCCCAAGAAACTGAGGTTAAGGGAACACAATATTCTAATCATGAATCAGACTAACTCCAGCAACAGTAACCCCCACCTAACTGCCTAGCACGATGCCTCGCACAAAGCAGTCGTTCCATTATTTTCTAATGAATGAGTGAATTTCCTTATCTCTTCATTAAGCTCTCTATATTGGCAATTCAAGTTTCTATTTCACTACACAAAGTTCGGCTGTCCTCTCTCCAAAATCCCCCCTATGTTTCTAATAAAACTGCGTGTGACAGAGTTCAAAGACTGATTGAATTGTCTCCTGGTTCCAGAAATCAGTGGGTGTTCTTTGGGCCAAAAATTACTTCGTTAAGACTTTTGCTATGAGCGTGGTTGCAGAAGTCTGCATTCTCGTCGTCTCTAGGAAGCCATAAAACAACGGCAAGAAGAATGAATTCAAAAGCCAACTCCATTTTCAACCAAACTTAGAGAGAGACAGACTTTTCAGGTTTCACACTGAGGGCTACTGAACGCGGCCACCGTCGGGCAAGTAAAGAGGAGGGCAGTCAGAGGGGCAGCGGGACAGACCTCAGATGGCCTGCAGACATAACGAGTCCCGAGGGCGGGACACGGCGTGAGTAAGAGCTGTGGGTATGGACAGGACTTGAGGCAGAAACCCTCCTGGTGCCAGTTAGGTTCCGAGAAGCAGAGGAAGCAGAACTGCCATATTTCCAAAGGTCAGGGGCGGAAACAAGAAGGGAGTCACTGGGTTGTGAAAACAGCCAGCCTGCAAAATACCACACCCTCCCCGCCACCTTCCCCCCGCCCCATGCACACACACATACACACAAAACATGCTTAACGATTCCAAGGTAGACACTGAGAAAAATAATATTGACTATAATCAGGATAGGAAGACTATACAAGTGTAGGAATATAATACGCTATTACCACCATCAAATATATCTACCTCCGCTCAAAATGCGTACTGGGGCAGTCCAGAGGTATTCCAGCTGGAAACCAAAGAAGAGAAGGAAGCCGGCTGTCCCTTCTACGAAACATCGCACTGGATGCCCTAGCTCCATGCTATAAGAGAAAGAAATTCGTGGTCTAAAAATTGGAAAAGAGGAAAATTCTCCAAAATACCTGACCAGTACCGTTCAAAGCTGAGCATCATCAAAAACAAGGAAAGTCTAAGAAATTGTCACAGCCAAGAGGAGCCTAAAGAGATAAGACAACTAGATGTAACTAGTTCTGGAATGGAAAAGAACATCAGCTAAAAACTAAGGAAATCTGAATAAAGTATAAGCATTAGTTAGTAGTAATTTATCGATATTGGTTCATTAAATATAATATACCATGCTACTGTAAGATATTCATAATAAGGGAAATGGCAAGTAGGGTATATGGGATCCCTCTGTACTTTCTACATGATTTTTTATAAACCTAGTAATGTTGTGAAATATAAAGTTTATTTTTTAAATTGGAAAGGAAAAGACAAGGTATCTCTAGTTGTAATGATAGTATTGAATAACTGGAAAACTTAAGGGAATCACCAGAAAAAATATTGTGAGTCACAAGATAATTGAGTTAATAGGTGAAAGCACTAATACATAAAACTCAATTACACTTATGTTTGCAAATAACCATTAGTTAGAAGATGTGAGGGAAAAACACCCGCATTTTGAAAGAGCATGGAAAACTCCTAATTAAGATACATATTATATATCTGAAATCGATAGGATTTAGTGATTCATCACTTACATATAACATCCAGTGCTCATCCCAACAAGCGCCCCCCTTAATGCCTATGACCCATTTAGCCCACTCAAAATTACTCCAGCAACCCTCAGTTTGTTCTCTGTATTTAAGAGTCTTTTATGGTTTGCCTCCCTCTCTTTTTATCTTATTTTCCCCTCCCTTCCTCTATGTTTATCTGGAAAAACCCCACTTAAAAAAATGTTTATTTATTTTGAGATCGAGCACAAGAGGGGGAGAAGGGCAGAGAGAGGGAGGAGAGAGAGAATCCCAAGCAAGCTCCCGCTTGGGGCTCTATCCCTCTCTCTCAAAAAAAAAGGGGGGGGGGGAATTTAGCCTATATTAAAGATGGCTTTTTAAATCAAATGAGGGATACATTAAATTTCTTATTTAAGGAGTCAACCAAATGGACTGCCCTCTGGGGGAGAAAAATTAAACTTTGATTCTTATGTCACATCATACGTGGTTAAACTTCCAAAAGATTGGAATATAGATTCCAAAAGACAGGAATATAGATTCCTATATTTAGGAGCGCTTGGGTGGCTCAGTTGGTTGAGGTTGATTTTGGCTTAGGTCATGATCTTCTGGTTCGTGGTATACAAGTCCCACGTTGGGCTCTGGGCTGAGAGTGCAAAGCCTGCTTGGTCTGCTCTCTTCTTCTCTCTCTGCCTCTCTCTCTGTCTCTCTCTCTGTCTCTCAAAAATAAACATTTTTAAAAATGGGCAAAAGTTTTAAAAAAAAGATAAAGTATTTAAATGTAAAAATTGGAAACATAGAAGTTCTAATAGGAAGCACAGGAGAATTTCTTCATAATTTGACATTGGCAATGCCTTTCTGAAAATTCAGAAGACCTAAACACATTAATAAATTCAGCTTTGTGAATATAAAAATATGTACGACACAAACATCACCAAAAGAAAAATCAGCAGACAGACAACAAATAGGCGAAAATATTTATATGCAGTTGAACTTGTTCTCTAATAACTAAAGTGGCACATGGATTCTCAGTACTTTTCTATATGGTGGAAATATTTAATAATGGAAAGTTAATTAATTAATGGATATTCATACTATGGAATGTGATGCTATTAAAAAGAACGCTTTTGGTGTCCTGGAAGTGAAGGGGCCATGTTGGTGGGTGACCCCGGGAAAGGTACCAGGCGAGAGGCGAATCGGGAGGAGTGGTAGCGCGTGCAGTCCGTGGGTGAGAGATGGCAGGCTCTGGTGAGCGCAAAGGCAAGAAGGATGACAATGGCATCGGCACGGCCATTGACTTTGTGCTCTCCGTGCCCGGCTAGTGCTGGGGGTGGGTGGAGCAGCCATGCTGGGCATCGCCATACTGGCAGGTAAGCAGATGAGCCCATAGGAGAACTCGGCAAGTCTGCTTCTAGGACTCCACCCTGAAGAAATAGGTGGCAATACAAATAAATCTATCCCAAAGTACGATGGGGCGATCAGTGCTCCTACCAGCCCCACCCGCCTGAGCCATTCAGGGAAATTCATATCTTTCAGTACTCACTCTAAACATCACTGGACTCGATGCTCCAGTCAAAAGACATAGGGTAACAGAATGGATAAGAAAACAAGATCCATCCACATGCTGTTTACAAGAGACCCACTTTAGACCTAAAGACACCTGCAGATTGAAAGTAAGGGGATGGAGAACCATCTATCATGCTAATGGTCAACAAAAGAAAGCCAGAGTAGCCATACTTATATCAGACAATCTAGACTTTAAAATAAAGACTGTATCAAGAGATGCAGAAGGGCATTATATCATAATCAAGGGGTCTAGCCACCAAGAAGATCTAACAGTTGTAAACATTTATGCACCATGTGGTAGCATCCAAATATATAAATCAATTAATCACAAACATCAAGAAACTCATTGATAGTAATACCGGAATAATAGGAGATTTCAACACCACACTCACAGCAATGGACAGATCATCTAATCAAAAAATCAACAAGGAAACAATGTCTTTGAATGACATACTGGACCAGATGGACTTAACAGATATATTCAGAACATTTCATCCTAAAGCAGCAGAATATACATTCTTCTCCAGTGCGAATGGAACGTTCTCCAGAATAGACCATATACTGGGTCATATACAAATCAGCCCTGAGTAAGTGCAAAAAGATTGAGATCATACTGTGCATATTTTCAGACCACAATGCTATGAAACTCGAAATCAACCACAAGAAAAAATTTGGAAAGGTAACACATACTTGGAGACTGAAGAACATCCTACTAAAGAATGAATGGGCTAACCAAGCAGTTAAAGAGGAAATTAAAAAGTAGATGGATGTCAATGAAAATGATAACACCAAAACCCAAAACCTCTGGGATGCAGCAAAGGTGGTCATAGGAGGAAAGTATATAGCAATCCAGGCCTTCCTAAACAAGGAAGAAAGATCTCAGATACACAACTTAACCTTACGCCTTAAAGAGCTGGAAAAAGAACACCAAATAAAACCCAAAAAAAGCAGAAGACAGAAAGTAATAAAGATTAGAGCAGAAATCAATGTTATCAAAACCAAAAAAAAAAAAAAAAAAAAAAAAAAAAAAAAAGGTAGAACAGATCAATGAAACCAGAAGCTGGTTCTTTGAAAGAATTAACAAAATTGATAAACCACTAGCCAGTTTGATCGAGAAGAAAAAGGAAAGGACCCAAATAAGCAAAATCAAGAGTGAAAGAGGAGAGATCACAACCAACACAACAGAAATAAAAACAATAATAAGAGAATATTATCAGCAATTATATGTCAATAAAATGGGCAATCTGGAAGAAATGGACAAATTCCTAGAAACATATATACTACCAAAAATGAAACAGGAAGAAATAGAAAATTTGAACAGACCCATAACCAGTAAGGAAATCGAATTAGTAATCAAAAATCTCCCAAAAAACAAGAGTCCAGGGCCAGATGGCTTTCCAGGGGAATTCTACCAAACATTTAAGGAAGAGTTAACAGTTATTCTCTTGAAACTGTTCCATAAAATAGAAATGGAAGGAAAACTTCCAAACTCTTTCTATAAAGCCAGCATTACCTTGATTCCAAAACCAGACAGGGACCCCACTGAAAAGGAGAACTATAGACCAATTGCATCCTGACGAACATGGATGCAAAAATCCTCAACAAGATATTAGCCAACTGGATCCAACAATACATTAAAAAAATTATTCACCACGACCAAGCATCCGCAGGGCTGGTTCAATATCTGCAAAAACAATTAACGTGATTCATCACATCAATAAAAGAAAGGACAAGAACCATATGATCCTCTCAATAGATGCAGAGAAAGCATTTGACAAACTACAGCAACTTTCTTCATAAAAACCCTCAGGAAAGTAGGGATAGAAGGAGCATACTTCGAGATCATAAAAGCCATATATGAACGACCCAACGCTAATATCATCCTCAATGGGGAAAATCTGAGAGCTTTCCCCCTCAGGTCAGGAAGAAGACAGGGATGTCCACTCTCACCACTGTTATTCAACACAGTATCAGAAGTCTTAGCCTCTGCAATCAGGCAACACAAAGAAATAAAAGGCATCCAAATTGGCTAGGAGGCGGTCGAACTTTCACTCTTCGCAGATGACATGATACTCTATATGGGAAACCCAAAAGATTCCACCAAAAAACTGCTAGAACTGATTAATGAATTCAGCAAAGTTGCAGGATATAAAATCAACACACAGAAATTGGTTGCATTCCTATACACCAACAATGAAGTGACAGAAAGAGAAATCAAAGAATCGATCCCATTTACAGTTGCACCAAAAACCATAAAATACCTAGGAATAAATCTAACCAAAGAGGTGAAAAATCTATACACTGAAAACTATAGAAATCTTATAAAGAAATTGAAGAAGACACAAAGAAATGGAAAAAGATTCCACGCTCCTGGATAGGAAGAACAAATATTGTTAAAATGTCAATACTACCCAAAGCAATCTACATATTCAATGCAATCCCTATCAAAGTAACACCAGCATTTTTCACAGAGTCAGAACAAATAACCCTAAAATTTGTATGGAACCAGAAAAGACCCTGAATAGCCAAAGCAATCTTGAAAAAGAAAACCAAAGCAGGAGGCATCACAATCCCAGACTTCAAGCTATACTACAAAGTTGTAATCATCAAGACAGGATGGTACTGGCACAAGAACAGACACTCAGATCAATGGAACAGAATAGAGAACCCAGAAATGGACCCACAAACGTATGACCAACTAATCTTTGACAAAGCAGGAAAGAATATCCAATGGAATAAAGACAGTCTCTCCAGCAAGTGGTTCTGGGAAAACTGGACAGCGACATGCAAAAGAATGAACCTGGACCTCTTTGTTACAGCATACACAAAAATAAACTCAAAATGGATGAAAGACCTCAATGTAAGAAAGGAAGCCATCAAAATCCTCAAGGAGAAAGCAGGCAAAACCCTCTTTGATCTTGGCCGCAGCAACTTCTTACTCAACACGTCTCCAGAGGCAAGGGAAGCCAAAGCAAAAATGAACTACTGGGACCTCATCAAAACAAAAATCTTCTGCACAGCAAAGGAAACAATCAGCAGAACTAAAAGGCAACTGACAGAATGGGAGAAGGTATTTGCAAACGACATGTCAGATAAAGGGTTAGTATCAAAAATCTACAAAGAACTTATCAAACTCAACACCCAAAAAACAAATAATCCAGTGAAGAAATGGGCAAAAGACATGAATAGACACTTCTCCAAAGAAGACATCCAGATGGCCAACTGACACATGAAAAAATGCTCAACATCACTCATCATCAGGGAAATACACATCAAAACCACAATGAGATACCACCTCACACCTGTCAGAATGGCTAACATGAACAACTCAGGAAACAACAGATGCTGGCGAAGATGTGGAGAAAGAGGATCTCTTTTGCATTGTTGGTGGGAATGCAAGCTGGTGCAGCCACTCTGGAAAACAGTATGGAGGTTCCTCAAAAAACTAAAAATAGAACTACCCTACGACCCAGCAATTGCACTACTAGGTATTTATCCAAAGAATACAGGTGTGCTGTTTCGAAGGGACATGTGCATCCCCATGTTTATAGCAGCACTATCCACAACAGCCAAAGTATGGAAACAGCCCAAACGTTCATCGATGAATGAATGGATAAAGAAGATGGGGTATATATATGCAATGGAATATTACTCAGCAATCAAAAAGAATGAAATCTCACCATTTGCAACTACGTGGATGGAACTGTAGGGTCTTATGCTAAATGAAATTAGTCAGTCAGGGAAAGACAAAAATCCTATGACTTCACTCATATGAGGACTTTAAGAGACAAAACAGATGAACATAAGGGAAGGGAAAAAAAATAATCTAAAAACAGGGAGGGGGACAAAACAGAAGAGACTCATAAATATGGAGAACAAACTGAGGGTTCCTGGAGGGGTTGTGGGAGGCGGGATGGGTTAAATGGGTCAGGGGCACTAAGGAATCTACCTCTGAAATCATTGTTACCTCTGAAATCTACCTCTGAAATCATATGCTAATTTGGATGTAAATTTTAAAAAATAAAAAAAATAAAGTTAAAAAAAAGAATGCTTTTCAGCTACATACCTATTATCATGCAGAAATGTCCATGATATATTAATAGCTTTTTATTTTATGTATTTATTTTTTAGACTGAATTACTTATATATATATATATATATATATATATATATATACACACACACATATATATATACACACACACATCAAGTTATTGAAATGGTGACTCCATGTAGATGTAGTTTTTTCCTTAAAGATGGCACCCACAGGTACAAAGATGCAGAGATGTCTAGAGCTTTCAGCTGTTTATTTGAAAAGATTCTTTTTTTTCCCCCGGGGGGAGCGGGGGGAGGGGGCAGAGGCAGAGGCAGAGAGTATCCCAACCAGGCCCCACACTCAGCTTGGAGCCCCACGCAGGGCTTGATCCCATGACCCTGGGATCATGACCTGAGCCGAGATCAAGAGTCAGACGCTCAACTGACTGAGCCACCCAGGCGCCCAGAAAAGATTGGGTTTCCTCATCTGGCTGAAGATTCACAAATTCTCCATAATCAAACATGTCTTTGATTTAGAGGACTAACGAAATTTCTAGTAACCTGGCTGGGATCTCCCCAGGGAAGAGACACACAAATAGGACACATCACAGGAACTGTCTGAAATAGGGGATTACTGGTACAATGACCCCGTAAACGCCGTCCGGTAAAATCTGATTCTTGACACAAGGGACACTTAAAGGTGGGAGGCCCAGAGGAGCTTGTACTCTCTTGATAAGTTTCTGTGTTATCAGATGTAGACGTTTCACTCCTATTACTGTTCCCTACTGAATCTTGAGAGCTCTGAAAGTTTGGAATGATAGAGGAAACACCATATTCATCTCGGTATTTCTTACCAGATATGCAACGATGTCTCATGTCTCAGAATTTAATCTGGTTTGCACAGTATCTGCAGCTACCGGAAAACTTCCTCATGACAATTTGAAGGTCTATGGCCCATTCAGGACAAGCAGTCTCTCTCTCTCTCTCTTCCAGTCACACTTCCACGACAGAGGGGACAATGTGTTCCGCTTTCTCTCACTGCAGTCAGGAAACATTTTCTACAGAAAACTTGCTGACCGGCCGGATCCTTGCGGGTGCTTTGTGCACCTGCTGACCAACAGGGCAGTGGAAATCATCCTCAGTGTAGGACGTGGCCGCCGAGAGCTCCTCAGCCACGGAGGGGGATGGCGGGCCAAGGCAATGGCAGTCCCCGACTCTCTACACGAAATATTAACAGCATGTTTAAAACCTGGAAGGATAAACCTCGAACTTAGCCCCCAAATCGTTAGCCATTAATAAAAGTTCTCCCCAGATTTATCGAGCTATTATTGATGTTAGTCATTTCATAGAAGGAAGAATTACACTTTATGCTTTCTAAGCTTCTTTATTTCTTTAAACAAACATGCATCACTTTCATAATCTGCCAGAACAATAGAAATATTTCCATTTTAGAAAATAAAAGGAGATCTTTGTGGTTATGGGAAGCTAAGGAACTGCAGAGAGAGATTCTAAAAAAGAGGGCTCACGGGTGAGGTGAACATGGGGACGCTCAGCCTGACATGACACCCGCCTACAAAGGTCTCGGTGCTTTGCCGAAGATGCTGACGTCAGTGCTGGGAATGGGCATTAGGGTTCACAGTGTGCGGTGTGTGCAAGTTGGCATTAGAAGCCTGCAGAACGTTTTTTTTGATCACACAGGAGATAAACGAGACTCTAATTGGAGCCCAGCGAGGCAGGAGAACGATCTCCATCGAAAGTGCACTGTGCAGCCTCCCCTCCGTGGTTGTCTTGGTTGAAGGGAGGGATTCTTCCTAATTTTGATGACATCACCATGAAAACATCACATGCAAATAAAGCGAACAGTGGTTCAGGTGATGCGCTTTGTGGTCCAGCTGGGCTCTTCTCGGGGGCATAACTGAGGAGGAGTCAGACGGGGCTCACGCAGTGGACAAGGAGGGAACTTACGAGGGAATGCGTTTGAACTGTGCGTTCTTGGGGTCACAGAACTGCTGAGCGGTTCACTGGAAGCCTTCTAATTAAGGTGCAGCAAAAATTCACAGTTTGGGGGTCCTCCTGTTTTCCAAAACTTACCGAGACGACAGATAACATGCAACAAGAGAGATTCAAAAGATGGTTTTGGAGGCGCCTGGGTGGCTCAGTCGGTTGAGTGTCTGACTTTGGCTCAGGTCATGATCTCACGGTTCGTGAGTTCGAGCCCCGTGTCGGGCTCTGTGCTGACAGCGCGGAGTCTGGAGCCTGCTTCGGATTCTGTGTCTCCTTCTCTCTCTGCTCCTCCCCAGCTTGTGTTCTCTCTTTGTCTCAAAAATAAACAAACATTAAAAAAAAAAAAAGAGATGGTTCCATACAAGAGCTACTTTGGGAAAACAAACGGACACTTATTTGAAAGTTGAACGTATACCTACCGTGCAATCCAGGGAGTCTACACCTAGGCATTTCGCCAAGTGAAATGAAGATCTCAGTAGATCTCAGTCTATAAAAAGCTCTATTCTAGAATGTTCATACCATCATACTTCATGGTGAAGGACTGAATGCCTTCTCCTTCAGAAGATCAGGAACAAGACAAGTATGTCTGCTGTTGCCACTTCCATTCATGTTGTACCTGAGGTGCTTGGCAGGGAAACAAAGGCAAGAAAAAGAAACAAAATGCACTCAGATTGCAAAGGAAGAAGTAAAACTCTGCCTATAAAGTGACATAATCTGAGGAATCTGGAAGAAAGCGTTAGAGAGAGCAAATAAATTCAGCAGACTATAGGATACAGTGGCAATATGCAAAAATCAATTACGTTTTCATCTACTGGCGATGAGCAATCCAAACATGAAATGAGAAAACAATCCCATGTACAAGGACATAGATAAATTTAACAAAAAAGTGCAAGATATGTGCACTGAAAGCTAGACAACATCACGGAAGTAAATAAGGGGTGCACTGAGTCAATGGAAGGACATTCCGTGCTCATCGACTGGAAGATTTGGTAGCTTAAAGATATTTTTTAAATGTCAACACTTTCTCTTTTTAAAGTTTATTTATTTATTTTGCGAGAGAGAGAGAAAGCGGATGAGGGGACAGAGAGAGAGGGAGAGAAAGAATCCCAAGCAGGCTCTGCACTGTCAGCGCACAGCCTGACATGGGGCTCGATCCCACGAACTGTGAGATCATGACCTGAGCCGAAGTCAGACACTCAACTGACTGAGCCACCCAGGGGCCCCAAAAGGTCAGTACTTTCTAAATTGATTTCTAGTTTCACTAAAATCCCCATCACACCCCCAGCTGGCTT
Source organism: Prionailurus viverrinus (assembly GCF_022837055.1). Taxonomy (NCBI): domain Eukaryota; kingdom Metazoa; phylum Chordata; class Mammalia; order Carnivora; family Felidae; genus Prionailurus; species Prionailurus viverrinus. The sequence continues at coordinate 2,250,955 of NC_062569.1, read as the reverse complement.
AAAACGGTGTGTGTGTGTGTGTGTGTGTGTGTGTGTGTGTGTGTGTGGAAACTGACAAGCTGATTCTGTAGAGCAACGAAGGGGATCCAGAAGAGCTAAAACAACTTTTAATGAAAATGAAGTTGGGGCACCCCGACTTTCCAATTTCAAAATCTACCACAACGCTACTATGATTAAGACAACGTGGCACAGCATAAGGACAGACATGAAGATCAAGGGATTAGGCTTGAGCGTCCAGAAATAAACCCTCATGCTTATGGCTCACTGATTGTTTAACACGGGTGTCAGGACGATCCAGTGGGGGGAAAGAGTGGTTTCTTTCAACAACTAGTGTTTAAACAACTAGACATTCACATGCAAAAGAACGAAGCTGGACCACTACCCCACTCCATACACACAAAAAATTAAAATAGATCCCAGATCTAAATGTAAGAGCTAAAACCGTAAAGTTCTTAGAAGAAAACAGTTATAAATCTTTATGACCTTCAGTTAGGCAAATTTATAGAGACAAAAAGCCGAGGAGTGGTTGCCTAGGGCTGGGAGAAGAGGGACATGGGTTTCTTTTTGAGGTGATGAAAAGCTTTGAAACGTAGATTGTAGTGACAGTTGCACAACTCTGTGAATATACTAAACATCATTGAATTGTGTATTTTGTTTTTATTTATATTTAAAGAAAGACAGAGAGTGCACATGAGCAGGGCAGAGGTGGGGGGAGAGAGAGAATCCCAAGCAGGCTCCACGCTCATGCAGGGCCTGATACGGGCTCAATCCCACGACCCAGGGTTTATGACCGGAGCCGAAATCAGGAGCTAGATGCTCAACCGACTAAGCCACCCAGGTGCCCTCAATGGTGCATTTTCAACGGGTAAATTTATATTATGTGAATTATATCTCAATGAAAATATTTAATAAAAGAATGTGTATAATAGCTTTACTCATAATAGCCAAGGGGCTCAGTCAGTTAAGTATCTGACTTCATCTCAGGTCATGATCTTGTGGTTGGTGAGTTCAAGCCCCACGTCAGCCTCTGTGCTGATGGCTCAGAGCCTGGAGCCCGCTTCAGATTCTGTGTCTCCCTCTCTGCCCCTCCCTGGCTCGCACTCTGTCTCTCTCTCAAAAATAAACAAACAGTAAAAAAAAAAAAAATTCATAATAGCCAAACACTGGAAATAATCCAATTGTTCACTAGCAAGAGAATGGATAAACAAGCTTGGTATATTCATGAAATAGTACACTACTTAGTAATGTAAGTGAAGGAATCTTCATGTATGCAACAACATCGATATGCCTCGGACACATTATGTTGAGCAAAAGAACCCAGACACAAAAGGCACGTATCGTATGATTCTATACAGATGAAGTTTTAGAACAGGCAAAATTAATCTATGGAGAGGGACGCCTGGGTGGCTCAGTGGGTTAAGCACCACCTCTTACTTTCGGCCCAGGTCATGATCTCACAGTTTGTGTGTTTGAGCCCTGTGTTGGGCTCTGTGCTGACAGCTCAGAGCCTGCTTAGGATTCTCTCTCTCCCTCTCTCTCTGCCCCTCCCCGCCTCTCTCTCTCTCTTCATAATAAATAAGTTTAAAAAACCCTAATCTGTGGAGGAAAAAAAATGATAACAGCTGCCTTTGGGGGTGTAGTATCTGCTGCAAAAGAGGACAGAGGAATAAACTGCGTGACGGAGATTTCCTAGATCTTACTGGGTGTGGGCGACCTGGGTAGATACATTTGTCAAAATTTACTGTACTGTACCCTTAAAAATATGCATGTTTTATGGCATGCAAATTGTACGTCAATAAAAAAATACTGCAGCCATGCCTGGCTGGCTCCGTCAGTGGAACGTGCAACCCTTGATCTCAGGGCTGTGAATTCGAGTCCCATGTTGGGTGTGGAGGTTACTTAAAAGAATAATACAATCTTAAAAAAATACGCTGCAGAAAAATTATAGGCTCAAGCATCTCGGGGGACCAGAAGTGGGAAATGAAAGCAAAGCGGCGAGCAAACGTTGAGACCTCAGGTCTGTCGGATCCCGGAACCTAAAGCTGGCAGGCTCTGCCAGCAGTTCTGATCCCGTAGGCCAACTCTGCTCTTTTGATATGGGGGGCTTGAAGCCAGAGGCTACATCGGGCCAGGGCCTCACCCCTGAAAGAAGACGAAAGAATTGCTTGTTGGCAGCTGCAGGCCTCGTAAGCCAGAGGATGAACACCAACTCACAACTAAGAACTGAATTAAGCCCCAGGCACGGGGCTCCGTGACCCGATCTGCGGAACCCCCAGAACTACAGGGCCTGAGCTCCGAACCACCGACATAAGGCCTGGCTGTAGACTGTAACTCTAACCTACTGACTGGAAGGAGGGTTAAGCTGAAGCCTCTAGAAGCAGAGTCTGAGACGGGGGGTCCAGTGCAAGTGGTGTACTGGGGGCTGCTCTGTGGAGAAGGGAGGAAACGATGTAGGATAGGGAAGGGGAAGAAGGTAAGGGAGGGTGTGCTCTGTATTAGGGTTCTCCAGAGAAACAGAACCAATAGGAGATTACCTATCTATCTACCTATCTATCCATCCATCCATCCATCCACCCACCCACCCAGCCATCTGTCAAGTATCTAGAGACTTTTCTAAAGAACTGGTTCACGTGGTTATGGAGGCTGACAAGGCCCAAGGTCTGCAGGGTGCGTCTGCAAACTGGAGAGCCGGAAGAACTAATGGTATAGTTCCAGTCGGAGGGCTTGAACCCCAGGGAGAGCCAGTGTTTCAGTTTGAGTCTGAAGGCAGGGCCAAAACCAATGTCCTACCCTGAAAGCACTCAGGCAGAAGGAATTTGCCTCTTTTACTTGTGGGAGGGTCGGCCTCTTTGTGATATTCAGGTCTCCGCCTGATTGGGTGAGGCTCACCCACACTAGGGAGGACAATCTGCTTTTCTCAACCTAGCGATTCGAATATTAATCTCAACCAGAACCCTTCACCCAGAACAACGGCTGACCAAATGTCTGGGTACTCCGTGGCCTAGTCAAGTTGACACGTTAAAATTAACCGGCCCAAGTTCCCTGCATTGGCCTGATCCCACAGGGCCTCTCAGACGTGAATTGTACCACAGAATTAATCCCACGTTGAGGCACAGGGTCTGGTCTCTTGTGTCCCCATGTCAGTGAGGCATCCCTGACAAGTTAAGCCAAGAGTAGTTCTCTGGGGAAGGGAGCGACCAACGCTCACAGCAGACAGAGGAGGGGTGTGCCAGCAGGCAGAGGCTTCTGGGTAGGGCACCCACAACATCCTGTACAGAAGCAACCTCGAGATTCCTATATAGGGATGAGGAGCACAGACAGACAGACACACAGACAGAAACAAATCTTTATAAGCAAACTAACAGAAAATCTCCAGGGAAAATGAGCATGCACACCCAAATCCCACAGCCCAAGGAAAAACTATACTTCTAGAACAATGAACAAGATCAATAATCAAAACAGGAGCTCACTTGAGATGAACTCAGTGTAACAGAATAGTGCAGGAAATACTTTCAAATAAACATGCTGATCTGTCTTGAGGAAGTCATAATGCCCAGTAAAGTGACAAAGGTTCTACATTTACCGACACCAGGACGGGCTGATCCTACCAGAGGTGTTAAAAGACACACATGTGGGTGTCAAAAGTAAACTTCCTTCTAGAACTGAACTTAATTTCTATTTTGAGGTCCCAGTCCTACCGGAGGGAAAGACCCAATCTCAGTCAATTCAGTGTCTTCCCTGCTCCCCTCTTCCTCAGTACCATGTGGTGTTACCATTTTGGGAAAGGGACTCTGGTCTTTGTCATCTGTTGACGTCACTACCTGCTGAGCAGCACCTCATCCTGTCTGGGCCTCAAACATCAATCCATGAGGTGACCTGCTGAGCTGACCCGCCCTCGCATCCAGGACTTCCCCAGGCTACTTATCAGATCCTCTGGTGACACAGGACACGCTCCATGTTTTCCTGTTTCACTCTGTGGCCTCGGGAGGCCTAGTGAGGCTGTCTGGGGCCTCTGCTACTTCATGCTGCTCTAGCCGGCACCGGAGACCTTCCTCCTGCCCTCCGCTCCGTGTCTGGCTCATGGGAACCCTTGAAGGCTGTGTTGGTCCATGTGTAGACTGCTGTCGCCACACCTGCCCCGTGACGGGGATCTCGGGGATCTTGCTTCCTCCCCACGCTTGGTCTTGGGGACGATGGCTCATAAATCCCCATTTGCTCAGGTATCAGAACCCCGGCGGGGATTCTATCAACGCAGCCCAACCCCAAGGGCTTGGCCACGAGAGGTGGCAGGGCAAGGACTCTTCTCAGGGACTCAGGGACGCTCACTACCGTCTGTCTGTTTTGTTTTCCTTCTGACTCCTCCTACTCTCTCTCGGCCCATCGAGGCTGCTTGCCTCTAGGGCCCCTTCCAAAGAAGTTGGCCTTGGAGGGCAAAGGTGAGGATGTGTCACTTCAGGAACACAGATGGGACGTGTTTAATTTAAAAATTATGGGGGCGCCTGGGTGGCGCAGTCGGTGAAGCGTCCGACTTCAGCCAGGTCACGATCTCGCGGTCCGGGAGTTCGAGCCCCGCGTCGGGCTCTGGGCTGATGGCTCGGAGCCTGGAGCCTGTTTCCGATTCTGTGTCTCCCTCTCTCTCTGCCCCTCCCCTGTTCATGTTCTGTCTCTCTCTGTCCCAGAAATAAATAAAAAACGTTGAAAAAAATACAATTAAAAAAAATTATGATAAATTCAGACGTGCGAGTAGACAAAGAAGAGGAGAGAAGTGAAGATGAAAGGATGGGCAAACAATATGGAGGATGGGAGAATGTCTTCTGAAAACTGGAGTATCTAGGGGCGCCTGCTGGCTCAGTCAGAAGAGCACGCGACCCTTGATCTCAGGTTTGTGAGTTCGAGCCCCACGTTGGGTGTAGAGATTACTTAAAATCGTTTCAAAAAAACTGGAATATCTAATATTCAAAACTCCTAAACTTGTGCTGTTGAAATACAGACCGCCCCTCGCCCCCAATCTCTTTAAAGCCTCTGTAGAGTTCTAAAGATAAAACGGCCTGATGTGGGTGAGGTTTTTGTGAAACTCAAGGGACTCAGCTCCACATTTGAGTCAAGATACTGCAAACGAGTGTGTGGGATGATCGTTCACGAACTGAACTAATTCAGTGGAAGCAGAGGCAGAATGTCTAGCCAGAGGAAATGATGAGAAAGTAAGCCCTCCAGGGGTTCACAGAAACATGGGAAGGTTTTGAAGACAGATCTTATCTAGATCCTTAAAGAGAAGGACCCCTGGCCTCACATGTCCATTAGACACGTCGGAAGGGATGTTGGAGACACGTGGGCCCCCTCTTAATCTGTGGACACAGTCACAGAAGAACTCACTCACCCATGAGGCACTGACGGAGAACCTTCGAGGGGCTAGATGTGCTGAGTACCAAGGATACAAGAATGAAAATCACATGGAACTTGTCATGAAGGCTCTCTCAGTCCGTGGTAAACAAACACGCACAAGGAGATGAGCTACGTGCTGTAGAGAGGGATGTAACTAGAGAAGGAATGAACAGCCCCTGCCCCAACGAACTGCAGGGGAACTCAGCTCTTGGAGAACATGTGGGGGCTTCCTTTGTGCCCCACGCATCGCCTCTTCTGCCCCCCGAGGCTCCCAGAACGGTTTGCCAACGTGGTCCTAACCCACGAGTCTGCATTTCTGTCACAGGGCGCTGGATATTTATGTATGTGTCCTTTGCCTAATTAAAAGTGGGAAGTTTCTCTCCGTTGGTTTCTGTGATCGTCATGAACTACTGCTTCCTGAGCACAGGGCTCCAGGAGGACCGCTCCCTGACACCACAGCTAAGCTTGTGGGAGAGCGCAGGGAAAGCATTAAGAACAAGTGTCATCAAACCAGGAAGGTGCCCATCATGTCAAACACCTCTGGGTGAGATAACTGCCTTAGTGTCCAGAGTCAGCCCGGAGAACAGACTCTTTCTGGAGAGGGACCTTTGTCCCAAAGAGACTGGGAGAGACTCACGGCACATTGGCTTTTCGGGGGCAGGTCGTTCTTTCTCAAGTGGGTGTTAAAGGAAATTCTCCTCCATTTCCATACGCGCAGCCATCAAAATAAAACAAATTCCGTAAGTTTCAAGAGCTCAGGACGGAAATCAGCTCCTGCACTGCCTGTAGGTCTTCCAGCAGAGGAACGCACAGGATTCTGACACAATAGGAAATCTGTAACAAAAATTCCTGCACGAAGTCCAAGCTTTCCTTTCTTTTAATGGATGAACAAACCCAAGGCAAAATAGTCTTTGGGGTAACCCAGAGAAAGACGCAGAGCTGCGAGGTGGAGGCCTCGCCTGGCCCACTGGGGTAACTTGGGAAGGGAGGGGAGCGGGGGGAGGGGGGGGGCAGAGGAGACTCAGCCTGAGCCCTGGTCTTCTCCGTGCTGCTGACTGGCTGTGACTTTGGGTCTCTGTTTCCCTTCTTGGGACTCAAAGTTCTCTGCCTTCAGGATACAGACTAAAATTTGATTATTTTGTAGTTCCCGAAGTTCGACTTAGTTCTTTTCCAAATCCGTGATGTGTCATCATAGTTTCCTATCCCCTGCAGATCTTTTCAACGTTGTTTATTGGTTTGTAAATCTTGTATTTATTTTAAAATATGTCTCACGCTTTCAATATCTAAAGCCCACATGGGTCTGCTTCTGCTGGTTTTAGTATATACCGCTTCGTTTCTGCGTGTGTATCTGGTCATATTTGACTGTGACTGCTCATCGACCCTGAAGATTCTTTGGGGGGATTTCCCAAGATGTGGGGTGAAGCTGCCCTTATTCCAAAGGTGATTTTGACTTTGCTTCTGTCAGACACAAAGGGGCACTATCGGGTTTGGACGATACTTCAGCTCACAGCCCGACGTTTATCGGACCGCCTCAGTGAGGCAAGTTGAGACCCCACGTCCACGCAAGGGCTGGCCTGTGCTCACAGCCTCAGGAGGGGCTCAGAGCAGTGACTCCTGTCTCACCGCACATCAAGCACTTGTCCCTAAACCCCTGGGATTCAGCGAGGGAAAGGAGGTTTCCATTTGCCCCACTGGTACCCTAAGGATTGCAGCCGCCCGGGGGGACGTGGGGCTGGCTCCTATTAGACTTCCCGACCTGGAACACCCCTGGGCCCGTCCCTCGGGAAGCCACCCCAAGACAGTTCCCAGCCTCTCCGTCAGTTTACTCTGGATCACCAGATGCAAAAATGTCACTGAATGATCTATCGCTTTCTTATTATCCCGTCAGCTTTTCAGGGCTCTGTGATAAAGGATTGTTCGTTGCTCCTTAGAGTTTTACCATTTCTCTCTCTCTCTCTCTCTCACTATATATAAATATTTATATAAATATTAAAAATATAAATATATATAAATATAAATTTATATAAAATATAAATATACAAAATATATTTAAAACATATTCATATATATTTTATATGATATATAAAATATATTTAAATATGTATATATTTTTTAAGATTTTATTTTGGGGGTTGCCTGGGTGGCTAGTTGGTTGAGCGTCTGACTTTGGCTCAGGTCGTGATCTCACGGTTTGTGAGTCTGAGCCCTGCATCGAGCTCTGTGCTGACAGCTTGGAGCCTGGGGCCTGCTTCAGACTCTGTGTCTCCCTCTCTCTCTGCTCCTCCCTGACTCATGCTCTGTCTGTCTCTCTCTCAAAAATGAATAAACATTAAAAAAATTTAAAGATTTTATTTTTTTAAGTAATTTCTACACCCAACACGGGGCTTGAACTTGCAACCCCAAGACCTAGAGTCGCATGTTCCTCTGACTGAGCCAGCCGGGTGCCCCTCTTCATGTGTGTTATGCATGCGTGTTTAGAATTGATATATCTTCTTGATGAATAACAGTTTCATCATTTTGGGCGTGGCTTTCTATTCCTAGAGATATTTTCAAAATTAAAGTCTGCTTTTTGCCGTTGTTGTTTGGCGGGGCTATCGCTTCCGAGCGTGAACTTTAAGAGCCAAGGAGTCATTTTCCACAGTCCCCGTTTCACACTTCGGTGAGCTGTGGGAGGAACGTTCCAGGTGGTGGCTGTTCTGTCAGCCTGGGTCCTAGTGTGAAAACAACTGGGAACTGAGACCCCTAAAGGACTGGCAAAGGACGTGTAGTAAGAGAAATAATCTTGTTTTAAACTACTAAGACTCGGGTGTTGTTTGTTATGTAACATAACTCAGCCTGTACTGGCTGATACAGAAATATCGGGCTAATGCCTCGAAAATGTTATCTTCATTAGACAATCATATGAGACACTTGGCATCGGGTCCCCTGTCACCTCTGCACCCCGTATGTTCTCAACACTGCCCGTCCCCATCACTCACCTGTCAGGGACTGACCTTGCTCTCTTGTGGCCTTGCTCTCATCTACGGTTAACTTCACCCACAACACTTCCCCCACCCTTCACGCGGCTAAAGCTTGTCTTTTTTTTTTTTTTTTTTTAGTGTTTATTTATTTTGAGAGAGCGAGCGAGCTGGTAAGGGCAGACCGAGAGGGAGAGAAAGAATCCCAAGCAGATGCCACACTCAGCGCAGGGCCTGACACAGGCTCGATCTCATGACCGCGAGGTCGTGACCTGAGCCAGAATCAAGAGTCGGACGTCTAACTGACCGGGCCGCCAGGCGCCCCAAAAGCTCGTCCTTAGGTCTCGTTTAAGAGGTCTCTCTAGTGACCCAGGGCAGATGCAAAGGACGCTTTGCCCAAATCTCTGTTACGGACTAGTGTCCCCAGTGTCCAGCTTCTGTGAGGACTGGTCCAGCCTCACAGATGCCCTCGTCTCTCGACTTCGGCGACCCGCCGTGAGCAAAGCCAGTTCCCCTCCTCCTATGGCAACCTGCGGCCAACGGCTGGCCTCCGTGGGGTTGGGTAGTAAGCCCGGCCCCCCCCCACCCCCGACTCAAGGCGAGGCCGACTCTGTGGTACAAAGAGTGCGTGTGTTTCTCTGGAACCGGCAGCCTCAGCTGACTGACCGACCGACCTCAGACACGAGTGCGCCCCGCCGACATCAGCAGAGTCTGGTCCAGACTGGAACGGCCCAGCAGAACCGTGAGCTTAGGAAACGGCTGTTGTTTTCAGCTGAAGTTAGTCTCCCTGCTTATCCTTATTCCCCTGCCCCCTGTTCTTCCCTACTCCCTGTCTCCTCCGGGCATGCCTTCTATAAACCGCATGTGCCAAAGCCCTTGTCTTAGGTCCTGCAGGACGACAGGGTCCCCGACTGCCTGCTCCTGGGCCGTGAACCTGTCCTGCACCGCCCCTCCACTGTCCCAGACGTGGTTTCATTCATTCAGCGACCATGCCTCGAGTCTGTCTGGTTACTTACCTCTCCTACTAACTACAAACTTCTTGAAGGCACAGGCCTTGTTTTTATTATTACTGCTATTGACGGTAGCTCTATGCTCTTAAAAAAAAGATGGAGAGGGGCGCCTGGGTGGCTCAGTCGGTTAAGCAGCCGACTCCGGCTCAGGTCATGATCTCGCGGTCCGTGAGTTCGAGCCCCGTGTCGGGCTCTGTGCTGACAGCTCGGAGCCTGGAGCCTGTTTCAGATTCTGTGTCTCCCTCTCTCTGACCCTCCCCCGTTCATGCTCTGTCTCTCTCTGTCTCAAAAATAAACATTAAAAAAAAAAAAGATGGAGAGAGGGGTGGTAAAGTGGTTACCATTTTATCTTCAATGCCCGGCACGCATTAGGTACTCACTGATAGTTGAATGAACGAGGGAATGAATGAACGAAGGAATGGCTGTCCGGGATTAAGCAGAGAGATGCCGGCTGTAAGCACTTCTGTGAGCACATTGGAGATGAACGACATTTCCATAAAGAATGGATCTTGGGGACTTTTCGGGTTCAAAGACCAAGGACTTCAGCGATAGAATCTCTCCGCCGAAGAAGGGCTAGATCCAGTGTAGAAAAACACGGGAGCAGAAAATGGGTGAATTCTGCTACGAACAGAAAGAGGAGCACGTGGGACCGAGGCGACGTTGAACGGTCCTACTCAGTGAGGAGGGGCTCCGGGCCGGGTGCTCCCGCGGCCCGGTGTGCACATTTTACACGTGTTATATGTTGCCGCACACGCAGGCTGAGGAGGTGGTTATTCCCGAAAGCATCGCTCTGTTTGAGTGCCTGTGACGGGAGACTCCTTCCTAGCTGGAAAGAGGCGAAATGCTGGTGTTCAGAGTGGGGAAAAAAATCAGATGATCATCTCAGGCTCCTTTCTCCGCCCTCCACCTCCGTGCTCCTGAACAGTCAGAATCCCGTCCGCAACCAGGTTGGTTTCTGTAGAGTCTGTAACAAGACGAACGTGAACCTGCACAACTCAGGACAGGGCCTGGAAGGCCAATGTGTTCCAGCGAACACCGCCTTTCAGCTCCGCTCCTGGGGGAGTTTGCTGAGGGTCAAAGGGCCAGTGAAGGGCCAGACTCTGCAACGGTGGGTTTTGTCGGGGACGGAGGCCTGGTGTGGACGATCCCTCACTTTCTGACCTGCGTCCACCGGGGTCCCACCTGCGCAGGCCGTTCTGTTCTCCCCGCGCAGGCACACGACCAAGGGGCATTCGCCAAAACCTGGGGCCACAGGCCACACCTGGAGGCAGCATGGCTGAAACAGTGTTTTGTGTTTTGCGTTTTCTCCAAGGGAATACAAAACTGTCTCCTTGCAGCCTAATCGGCCAAGGCAACCTGTCTATGGGGAAAGAGTGTGGGATTTTTAGGCAAGAGACTGGAGTTTCAGTTTCGGCCCCCACAAGTGGGGTAAATCACAACGTCTCCTACTTCTCGGTTTTCCTAAACTACAAACTGGGCTGCATATCCCTTGACTTATTCCTTCAAAACGTTCTAATAAAGATTCAAAGGGTCACTGCATGCAACATAAAACATTCAAAGGCCTTTACACGGATTTGTTATTATTGTCATTGTTTTATGACCATTTCTAAAACGCCATCAGAGTCTAGGACGGGAACCTAGAAACTTCAGAGGTTAACAGACGTGTGGACTCTAAATTCAGGACACTGCCATCCGGGTGGAGAGAGCTCCAATCCCCGCATCTCTCTGCACTCCAAACTCTGGTCAGACTGAGCCGCACGGCATCAGCTTCTGGAATTCTCCACCCTCCCTCCAGACCCTGGACCTCTGCAGGCACTGCTTCCCTCCCTGCAGCATCGTCTGTTGCCTTCCCTGCTGCCCCTTCTCCTTCCTCTTACTCCCCATCTGGCTCAGCTCTGGGAAGCTAGCTCCGAGCGACCCCGACTCCACACCAAGCCTGCAAATAGATCCCCGTGTCACAGCACCCTTGGTCTCGCCCGGGGCCCCGTGTTCCCAGCACAATGTCGCGTTGTCCGTTTACACTTCTCTGTGCTCCCTGAGAGGCAGGAACATGTCTTACTCAGTAGCAGGGGGTTTGGACTAAGGACCAAATAAACACTGAGTAAATGGAAAAAGACAAAGAAAGAAAAAAGCCCAGTCTGAGAGTTACAGCTGAGAAGCACGCTCACCACGCTGAAAGTGGACCCGAAACCCCGGGGACCCCTCGCTGACACGTCTCGGGACACGTCGTGATTTCTAAGGCCACGGAAAAGAGGACAGGGGTGTGGAGCAGCCCACGCCTGTGGGGAGAAGATCCCACTGCTTGGTGAAAGTTAAAGCAAAGCTGAGGTCAACTGGACAACTCTTGCTCAGAAATCTCAATCGAAACATGTCAGCCAAGACAATACAGGAGGGACCCAGCCTGGGCTTCAAGGCCGGTGCCCGTCGCCTCGTGCCACCACGCGCTGTGGCTGCTGGCTGGCTCACAGCGGGCGTTTCTAGTCCGTGTTCTGCGTCATGATTCCCCTTGAGTTAATACTCGGCAGGACCACCGGGGGCCAGGTTACCTGCAGAAGAGACAGCGGAAGTCCATTCTTTCAACGCAGACTGAGCCTACCTACTGTGGGCCAAGCAAGCGCTCCGCTTTGCCCAGGAGGGGCTGGGGCCGGGGCCGAATAGGCCTCAGTTCACGCCCCGGGGGCCCTCGGGCGTTCGGTGGGCTGACGGAAACGCGCACAACTCACCGGGCTACAACCCAGCACGATGTGTACATGGGAGTTGCTTTTTTACTTAAGGGCCACAAGTCCTTTGCCATTCCTCCCATCAGGTGGTAGGATCTAAGGTCCCTCCCCTTGAATCTGGGTGTGCCTCCTGAGTCTGGGTCTTCAAGGGCCAGGCAGCTGGCACTGGGTTCTTCTAGAAAGCTTACGCTTTCAGAACCTGCCGCCACGCCGAAGGAGCCAGAGCGGCCACACGCAGGTGCTTCAGGGACAGTCCCGCCTGAGCTCAGACTCCAAGTCATCCCAGCCGGACACGAGGGAAGGAAAGTCCCGATGGTTCTGTACCCGGCAGAGGCCCCACGTATCACAGAACAAAGATAGGCCATCCTCCCATGCCCGTCCGGACTTCCGATCTGTAGAATCACGTCCAACACGAACCGGCCGCTCTGTGCCACTTACACAAACTCACTGACATGCCTCATACACAACTACAGACGACAACGAAAACAGCCCACGATGAGACACACCCTTCGGGCCAGGAACGCGATATCCTTCCTCTGTAAAGGCTTTACCGCGCACAGGGCTGGAGGACGGGCCCAGGGTTCCTTGGCGGCCTTGGAAGCTTTCCCACTGGTGGCTGGGGCCCTGCTCAGCTTTTCTCACTTCCTCCTGGTGTGGAGGTGAGTGTCACCCTTTCCGTGAAGAGCTGAGGGTCCACTTGTCCTGGGAGACCCAGAGCTGCTCATGCAGGACAGAGGTGCACGCCCCTGAATCACATCCCGCGTGAACCTGGTGTGCTCGGTGAGGTGCCGTGGGCAGCTGTGTGTCGCTTGCTCACGTTCTCGGTCACCTTGTGGCCCTCGTTACGCCCCGTGGCCACCGGGTAGCGCGGAGCTGCGGCCGCTGCTCTTCGATGGCTGCTGTGGCGGAAGGGGCCCTACTCGGGTTTTGGGAACAAGGGTCTTTTCCATAGGCTGGTGTGGCTTTCCAGGCACTGCCCCTCTCTCCACCCCCCCTCCCCCAGGGTCACGTTAATGCTGGAGGGTCTTGGGGCACCTGGGTGGCCCAGTGGGTTAAGCATCTGACTTTGACTCAGGTCATGATCTCATGGTTCGTGAGTTTGAGCCCCACATCGGGCCCTCTGCTGTTGGCAAAGACCCTGCTTCAGATTCCCTGTCCCCCTCTCTCTGCCCCTTTCCTGCTTGCTCTCTCTCTCAAATCAACACTAAAAAAAAATGAAAAAAAAGTATTAAAAAAATGCTGGAGGGTCTTGACAGATGATGCACCTTCACGCTTTCTGTGGAACCTCCTCTTGCCCCTCGAATCTGTGTCCACGTCTTATGCTAGACTGTCTCCTCCCCTTGGCGCCCTTCAGCCCAGCACAGTGGTTGGTCAGGAGAACCAGGCTGTTGAACCGAACTCAAGGGGACACAGGGAACGGATGGTATGTCCCAGGTGGCATTTCTTCTCCCCTCGTCCCTCAGGTCTCCAGACGACGGCTTACCAGTTCCTGCGGGGGAATGTCACAGGGAAGAATCCAACCAGCGTCGGAATCCAACCCACTTACTACATGGCAAGTACCGCCCGAGCAGCTTTTAGGTTACTGGATTGGATTTGAACCCCACGAGGATTAGAAACCCCACACGCTTCGGAGGTGGGGAAGTTGAAGCTTCTAAGTGAGTCACGTGAGCTCACGCCAGTGCTAAGTGACAGAGCGGGAGCAGGACCCTGCGTTTCTGTCGCGGCGCCTGTCCTGTCTCACCCGGGGACGCAGCGCCTCTGGTTTGGGAGTTCAGAAGACTGAGGCTGGTGGGGGGCCTCCTCGCGTGTGGGAAAGCCCCTCCAGATGAAAGCAGAGCCGCTGTCTGGAGGGAGATCTGTTCTGACTCTTCCTGGGGCATTTACAAGGCTGCTGGGTGTCCAGTTGACCAACATCACTGCCGGGAGGCTGGAGGCCAAGGGACAGCCCAGAAAGCACTGCTCAGTCAGACCGAGAGCAGGGCCGGGGCTCAAACCCAGAGCCGCCTCCCTCCTGTTGTCGGGATGTTGACTGGACTTTCCTCACAGCCCACGAGTTACTGGCTCACACCAGCCATTTGTTCTACCACAGACCAGACAGAATCCCTCACGTTGACTAAAAAAGTGGTTTCAGAAAATGACTTTCGGGGCCCCTGGCTGGCTCGGTCAGAAGAGCATGCATCTCTTGATCTTGGGGTCGTGAGTTCGAGCCCCACTTTGGGGGCAGAGATGACTTAAACAAATAAATAAACTTAAAAAAAAAAAAGAAAGGAAATAACTTTTTTTTTTTTTCCTTTTCCTCCTCAGGCAAGACACAAAGACCACACAAGATCATTTCCTAGCTGTGCCATCTGACAGGAGACACACGGCTTGCTGGGGAAACAAGGGAAAAAACCCAAACTCAGATGAGTGCCGAACAATTTCATCCTCAATAAACTGGATTTGCTGAGAGATACAGACTGACAGAGACAAAAAGAGAGACACGGAAGAGGGTGGAGCCAGATGAAGAGGGAGGACAGAGGAAGGGGTGCCAACTCCAGAAGGGACAGCACTCTTCTGCTTCCTCCTTTTTTGCTCGCCTCAAAGACATCTGAAATTGTCTGGGGTTTCTTAAAAAGTTAAACATGTGACTAAACATGTAGAAGCTAAACACGTTACCATGTGACTAAACAATTCTACTCGGGGGAGGTGAAAACCTATGACCACGCAAAGAATCGTACGCGGATGTTTACAACATCAGTATTCCTGATAGCCCCAAACCAGAAGCATTTCAAATGCTCAACCACTGGAACGCCTGGGTGGCTCGGTCGGTTAAGCATTCGACTTCTGCTCAGGTCATGATCTCACGGTTCGTGGGTTCAAGTCCCGCGTCGGGCTCTGTGCCGACAGCTCGGAGCCTGGAACCTGCTTCGGATTCTGTGTCTCCCTCTCTCTCTGCCCCTCCCCTGCCTGTGCGCGCTCTCGCGCTCTCTCTCTCTCAAAAAGAAACAAACATTAAAAAAAATTTAAAACAAGATGTTCTGTACGGTGTACAAACCTGGGGTACATCTAAACCAAGGGTACAAAGGAAAAGGCCACAATGTTCATCACCAGGATTGAGAATATGGAAATATTCCAAGACCATTGGTGTTAGGGTTGGGTTAGCACAGGCCTGCTCAGAAAGTCCCAGAATATTAAAATCAGCTTAAAGAGAAATTTAATGTAAAAGGTTTACATGGCAGGTAATAAAGGCACTGCCCTTACTATTTTCAGAGGCAGCAGCCACACAGAGTTAAGAAATCAGGAGTGCCAGGAGGTACGTATTTTAAAAATGGCATCCTAGGGGCATCTGGGTGGCTCAGTCGGTTGAGCGTTGGACTTCAATTCAGGTCACGATCTCACGGTCTGTGAGTTCGAGCCCCACGTCGGGCTCTGTGCTGACAGCACGGAGCCTGGAGCCTGCTTCGGATTCTGGGTCTCCCTCTCTCTGTGCCCCTCCCCCACTCACGCTCTGTCTCCCTCTTTCTCAAAAATAAATGAACATTAAAAAAAATGGCATCACAGAAGGTGAAATGAATACCTCCCCAAGGCAGTGTGGAGAGCTGGATGGGACGTGCAGAGTCATGGGTGGTACAATTTATGTATCGAATTCTGGTTTTCCGGAACATGACATCCCGGACAAGGGATGTCACAGTGCTGTGGGAGAGATTCTCTCACACTGACAAGACAGAAAGAACACTGGCTTTGGACAGAGACAGATGAGATCGGAATCTGACTCCGCCTCCTGCTTAAGCCTCCAACGTTTTCATGTGTCAGGCGGGCTTACTGCTGCCTACCTGAGCGTGGTTCAGAAGACGGGGCGAACAGAATGGAAGCACACACTCCCGCGAGGGGATCCCACTCCACTGCCTGAGCCCTCTGGAGCCTCGACAGGTAGTGCCTGCAACAGCGGAGGTGCGACTTACCAACATCCACAATGCTTCACAAGGAACCGTCTCACATTTCTTCCCGAAGCTCGCAAGTGGGCACAGTTCTGGAGTCTCATTTTCTAAGTTGTCGGTAACTAGCAGTGAAAGATAAAGAAATGATGCCCTAAGTCTACGCAGCACCTCCTTCGCCCCATGGTGTCCCTCCACCATCAAATGCAGGACATCTGCAGCAAAGATGCTGCAGAAAACAATCCTAAAGAAAGTTCTAGGTTCTGTTAGTCTCAACCCAGAGACGCCTCCTGCCAGCTGACTCAGCCGGAGCCGTGATTCTCCCTGGTGAATCCCACATTCCTCACTGGTGTCCATGAGAAGGGTAAAGGACACGATCATGGAGATGTATTGCAGATGAGCATCAGAAGTCTTTCCTTTCTTCCTCCCTTGACAGATGGCGCATCTTTTCTGTAAAGGACTTAAAACTCGGGTGGGCAAAAGGAAAAAGCGAACTCTTTCTCAAACGCTTACCACCCCGGTATGATCGATGAACGTTTTGGTTTATGTTGTTCCGATTCTTTCCCGGGGGAACACGAGCATGCGTTGGTGTGGGACGTGTGCAGAGGGTGCCTAGAAGCTGGCACCAGGCTACGCGGCTTCAGACCCTGTCTCTACCACCGTTTACAGCTGTGTGGCTGGGCAAACCGGGGAAGGTGATGGCACATTCCTTGGTCCTTGTGAGGGGCGAGCGCATTAAGTATGCTCAGAACCAGACATGGAATAGGTCTAGGGCTCAACCCATGAGAGCTACTGCCCCACGGCAGGACACGCCTGTTCTGGAAGGCCGTGATCTGTGTACGTGCACAGCACGCACGCTCATGCGTATGTGTGTCTGTGACGTGTGGTCAGGCCTGTGTCGTGTGCGTATGTGCAGTTGTTTTGTCTAAACACACAGAATGGGACCAAACTTAAGGTAATCCGCTTTCTTCGCCCACCATACCACGAGAGCGTTTTCATGTACGGACCTACGTCCCATTTTCGTGGCTACGTGATATCCTACTGCGCAGGGGTGCCCTACTATGTACCCTCTCCAGCTGCTGAGGCTTCAGGTTGTTCGCACAATGGTTTTGAGCTGCACTGATGGGCTACCTCGTTGACATCACAGAAACACAAAAGGAAGTCAAACGAGGATCAGAGAAGCAGCAGTCCAGTAGATCAAACCAAGACTATTTTCCATTCCTTTGAACCGCAAGTTAGTGAAGTGGCTTATTCGACCCACTCAAGTCTAGTTATGATTTAAATCAGAACCTATAATTTAATACCTGCTCAACATTAAAAACAGTTAACGTCATTTGAATAAAATTTTATTTAACAAAAAGACAACATGATTCTTTCAAAATAAAAATCAGGAACACCTTTTAAGCTTCAATTTCGACTGTGCGGACTCATCGTGCGTGACCGTGTGGCCACCCTCATCACGCGTCCCCTGTGGCCCCTGCCAGCCACCGCGAGGCTGCCCGGAAAACCCCAGGAGAAAACACCCGTGCTTAATCTATTTTCCAATAGGACTTTCCAGGGAATGTTGGCATTACGCGAGGGATACGGGAGGTATGTGCAAGGCTGAAACTCCAAAGGGTCACAGTGTTTAGCCATCAGACACGGTCCAATCCCGAGTCTC
This sequence comes from Prionailurus viverrinus, assembly GCF_022837055.1. Taxonomy (NCBI): domain Eukaryota; kingdom Metazoa; phylum Chordata; class Mammalia; order Carnivora; family Felidae; genus Prionailurus; species Prionailurus viverrinus. Next base: position 2,233,312 of record NC_062569.1, on the reverse strand, counting down.
GATCAGACAGGTCTGGCAGGGGATGACTGGAGGTGGGAGTAGCACTGATGAGCGGCCTGTCCACAAACTCCACGGTGCACAGTTCCGGGCCATTGTCATCACAGGGCGCGCGCTCCAGTTCCAGCACCATGATGGTGTTTGGGGCTGACGTTACCAGGATGTGCCGTGGCACAAACAAAGTCACCTGGGGGCCCCGCCCTGGCCAATATCGACCAAGGTTAAAGCCATTAATCCACACCTGACCCTGCAGAGACAGAAATATAAGAAAAGTGGTATAAGAAAGTGGTCCAGGTTCATTCTTCTGCATGTCGCTGTCCAGTTTTCCCAGCACCGTTTGCTGAAGAGACTGTCTTTATTCCATTGGATATTCTTTCCTGCTTTGTCAAGGATTAGTTGGCCATACGTTTGTGGGTCCATTTCTGGGTTCTCTATCCTGTTCCATTGGTCTGATTGTCTGTTCTTGTGCCAGACCCATACCGTCTAGATGGTTACAGTTTTGTAATAAGCGTCCGACTCTTGATTTTGGCTCGGGTCATGATCTCACGGTTTCATGAGTTCAAGCCCCATATCGGGCTCTGTGTTGACCCTGCAGAACCTGCTGGGGATTCTTTCTCTCTCTGCCCCTCCCCTGTTCGCACTCAAAATAAATCAACTTAAAAAAATTATTAAAAAAAAAAAAGAAGCAAAGGGGCATTTGGGTGTGTCTACAGAGACCCCCTGCATGGGCTAGGGTTTGCTCATAGAGTAGGACTTAACGGTTGGCTGAATAAATGGAACATTCTATCACAGAGGAAGAGAGAGAGGGAAAGAGGGGAGAGCAAGAGAGGGAGAGAGAGGGAGAATGAATGTATGGGAGATGAAGGAGCCACCTTGGAGGAGGTACGGCCGTGGCGTCACCTGCCGAGCCCCGACCCCCCACGTGCTGTGGCTGCTCACCTCAAATTACTCCGTTGCCCACTTTGGGGAATTTTCAGCCTCCAGGTGTCCCCTTTATCCTCACTCTGTCTGAATTTCCTACCCGGGTTCAAATCTCAGTCCTGCTCCTTCCTGGCTGCCCGAGCTCGGGCAGGTGCCGCTCACACTGGTGACCGGGGACAGTGGGAGGCAGCAGGCGCTGTCTGGCGGTCAGCACGGCGGCTGGCGCCGGGGCCGAGCCCAGGGAGGGATGGCGCTCCTCCCGCTACCGTAAAAAGATCTTGGCTTTCACATGCCTGCAAAAGGAGGCCAGTGATTGAAAACCACCCGTCTGTTGGGTTAAGTCATTTAGAGAAAGGATGACAGTTTTACAGTTCTCAGAATATTTTACTCTTGTTTTCACCGCAGGACGCGCTATCTCGATCCTTCCTATGAGGCATACGCAACGACAGCTTTATCGGGTTTTTATCAGGGTAAGATCTGCCGGTGCCTTGTTTTTGCAGTAGTAGAGAAGAGCAGCACTTTACTTTCGAGGCCGAGGAGGAGACGGGTTCAAGGGCAGAGCGGTGGGAGGGCGGTGAGAGCACACGGGCGTCACAATCTGTCCCGGCAGAGGCCACGCCGGCTCCCGGCTCAGTGACGAGGTGGACGACTGCAGGTCCGGTCCATTCTCCCACCCACGGTTTCCTTTCCTGAGAATCCAAGGGACCGCCCCTCACGTCTCTGGTGCCGGACGGACGTGTTTGCCTGAAAGCCGGCAACGGTTTCCCTGGATGCCCTTTGCCAGCGGGTTCTGGGCTAAAGCTGAGGCTGGGCACGTGGAAGGGACTGCTCCTGGGGTGTGATGTCACAGAGACACCGGACTGATGGAACCAGGGGCGCCTGCGGGTGAGCCTGTCCCGTGCCCAGCTCGTCTTCCTAAATGCTGCCCCACAGACCAATAGTGCAGTGGCCTCACCGGGCAACAGTCCCTAAGACCTGCTTGGGAGCTCCCCACAGCACCACTCGGGCAGCAAGACTTGCTCCCGAGAGCCTGGAGGGGCCGGCCTGACCAGGGGACAGGGCTGCTCAGTGTGTCTGCCCCTGACCCCCCGGCCCCTCCCCCGACTTCCGCTTTCCTGGCTCATCCCACGCGGGGGTGAGGTCCCGCTCCTCCTAGGAAATAGTGGCCCCACAGTCTACACTGTGACACACAGACACAATCCCAACTGTCGCTCCCAGGTGCTCATCAAAGTGGACATGACTTTGCTGCTTCCTTAATTCTGGACACAGCACAATCTGCTCCGGCTTTTCTTTCCTCCCCCAAATGACTACCTGTGGCCTGTTGCGGGGCCTTCCGCTCCCCTATGAACTCTGCCTCCTGCCTCACCCAGACGACCCTCCGCTTTCCGGGGACTGTGCCCTGCATCTTCCGTCTGACTTTCCTTTACACCTTTCGTGGTCTTGGTTAATTCTCAAAAGCTATGAATTTCTCCAATACAAAATTTCCCTCCACTCTCAGCTCCTAAAAGAATAGGCATTAAATGAAGTTTAAGGTGGTTTGGTTGCCCTTCCTGGAGAGGAATCAAGACCTTGGAAAGAACAGACAGACAATTTGCAAAGAAAGGGCCATAGTCCCACAGCTCGGAAGGACCGCTGTTCAACAGAACTTTCTGCAACGTTACAGTGTTCTGTGCTGCCCAACCCAGCAGCTACGTGCACTCGGCCACGGCTGTTGAGCGCTTGAAATGGGGTAATGTGAAGGAGGGACCGAGTTTTCATTACTTTTCGTTAATTTAAACGTAAACGTCACGGCCACGTGTGGCTAGCCGTCTTCTAGACAAAGTCACAACCCATGCGGTCTCAGATTCCTGTAGGCTCCTCACAGGGCCCCCGACTCCCTTTATTAACTCTAGAACCCTTGCTCTGCACCATAGCAGAGCGAAAGCCAGAAATCAGACGCTTTTTGCGTGTTCTTGCCTCTGACCTTGACCCACGGCCCCCAGACAGCCTCCTGCCTGCTTCCTCCCCGCCCTGTCTGTGCCACTCACACCCGCACGGGACTCTTCTCCATCACTTGGACATGCCAAGCCGGTACCCCCACTGCGGCCACTGTTCTGGCTGCCTGACAGCTGTTCCCCCAGGCCCCCAACTTTCGGACCACAGAGATCTCAACCCCATCGTCACCTCCTCAGGGAGAAGAGCCGTGGCCACCCACGATACCGGGCCTTCCAGTCCGGGTCACCTACTGCCCCCTCGGTCTCTTCTTTTTACTCTAGTCATTGTCATTATTTGACATGGGTACCATTTGTCTGATTATCGGCTTATCAGCTATTTCCAGCATACGTTCTACAAAGGGAAGAAACTTCGTTCGTCTTGTTCGAAGCGAGACTGTCAGCACTCAGCGGTGATACTCAGTATATACCTAGCAGCACTCATTAGGGGAGACTGGCTGATAATTCTGCCTGAGACCAGATTCAACAACGAGGTGACACGGAGTCCTACTGAAAGGATATTCCATGCCCCTCTGCTCCCAGCTCAAGAGTTTTAGAGACTCTTGGTCACTGGAAGAGAGAGAAAATATTTGCATTTGTTTCTCCTCGATCAGCACTGTGATTTGTTCCTCAAAAATTACTCTAAAAGCATCAAATTTTTAAAAATTCTATGAAAAACTACACGCACTCTGATTACTGTTTTTCTTTAAAAAGTTATGCTGAAATTATTAGGGGCGGGGGGAGAGTACGCACATGTTGGTAAATGTGATGGTAAAAGTAGGCTCATTCTTAATACGGCGAGCCCCATCAGGGCCCAGCATTTGCAGAGCGAACCCCAGTGGCTTCTGGGGCTTTCTGGGGCTGTCCCAGCTAAAAGAGTTCCATGACAAAGTCTTTCTCTGACCATGGCTTGACCTCCGGTGGGCTGCCCCCTCTGCTATTGTCACCAAGGTGATGATCGTTCCCATAAATGTTAGGTTTCCGGAAATGTGTGACCTGCTTCTCTGTTAATCAGACAGATGTGTGTCTGTTTTAAATCCTCCAGACAGACACCGTCCTCTCCTAAGAACTTCAAGCAAAATGTCAATGCTGTTTTAAGTCACAGTTTCACATTTTTCGAACTTGCTTGGGAGTTCCTTCGAAATCAGCAAGCTCTGGTTGGACGCTGACTTTGTCCGACTCTGAGAGAAGTTTCTCAAGCTTAGAGGGCCGTCATGACACACAATTAACGAGCGGTTGTGATGCCAACATGGTAGAAAAGAAAGAGAATTTTTTAAAAAACGGTAAAAGAGCGAGGGGCTTGCTTAGATAAGATGGGAAAGAGACCTCGCACCGCACTTCACGAGGGAAAATTAATGCTCCGTTTCCTTCAGAGCCAAAGGGGTCAGAGCTGATGCAAATCACACCCCCTCACTTCCTCCGCGGTCTTGGGGTAATAAATACCTCTACGGTCTCTGTATTTTATGACAGATCCAACTAGAACTAAAGCCATGGAAATATAAATTAGCATAAAAGATGAATTACTTCCTCCTTTTATCCAGCCCCAGACATGAATTCCTTTCCTTCTCAGCCCCTGAAGTTCTACCATCGCGTGACCTTTTTAGGACCCTACCCGACAGTGGGCACCGTGCTCTGTCGCATACCTGGACCAGAGCTAAGAACCCGTGTGCAGAAACTGCCTCCCGGCAGCCATCCCACGCACGGCAAACTGCAGGAGACCCCCTTCAAGTCAGAGCGTATTTACTGCTGTGTACACGTAATTCTCACAAGTTTGTCACTACATTTTAAGACATTTTTAAATTTTATTTATTTATATTTTAAAGTAAGCTCTATGCCTGGGGCGCCTGGGTGGCTCAGTTGGTTAAGCGTCCGACTCTGGCTCAGGTCATGATCTCACAGTTCATGCGTTTGAACCCCACATCGGGCTCTGTGCTGACAGTTCAGTGCCTGGAGCCTGCTTTGGATTCTGTATCCCTCTCTCTCAAAAATAAATAAACAGTTAAAAAAAAAAAAAAAAAGTAAAAAAAAATAAAGTAAGCTCTAGGTCCAACATGGGGCTTGAACTCATGACCCCAAGACCAAGAGTTGCATGTGCTCTATGGACTCATAAGCCAGCCGGGTGTCTCGTTTTGTTGCTAAATTTATATATATATATATATATATATATATATATATATATATATATATATATATGGAAAGATTATCTTGTTTCCAAGCTCACAGGACTTGTGACTAGGAAGCAATGAATTAGGTTGGAAACAGTACTTTGTAGGGGGTAAAAACAACTGAAAATCAGGCCAAGAGTTAAAAAGCTTATCGGATTCAGAATGAAAGGAGGGTCAAGAGTGCTGAGACCTGTGGCAGGTTGCAGAAATGGCCACAGTTCTGTGCAGCTCCCCCTGTCGAGAGCCAGAATCTGTTCCTTCATTCCTCGGATCCAGCTGGTCTAGTGAACGCCCTGGCCAAAGAACATGGAAGAAGTGACTTGTGAATTCTGACCTGGGCCTTAGGAAGCCTTGCACACTGGAACCAGAAAAGACCCCGAATAGCCAAAGCAATCTTGGTGTCACAATCCTGGACTTCAAGCTGTATTACAAAGCTGTAACCACCAAGACAGTATGGTACTGGCACAAGAACAGACACTCAGATCAACGGAACAGAATAGAGAACCCAGAAATGGACCCACAAACGTATGGCCAACGGATCTTTGACAAAGCAGGAAAGAATATCCAATGGAATAAAGACAGTCTCTTCAGCAAGTGGTGCTGGGAAAACTGGACAGCGACATGCAGGAAAATGAACCTGGACCACTTTCTTACATCATACAGAAAAATAAACTCAAAATGATGAAAGACCTCAACGTAAGAAAGGAAGCCATCAAAATCCTCGAGGAGAAAGCAGGCAAAAACCTCTCTGATCTTGGCCGCAGCAACTTCTTACTCAACACGTCTCCGGAGGCAAAGGAAACCAAAGTAAAAATGAACTACTGGGACCTCATCAAAACAAAAAGCTTCTGCACAGCGAAGGGAACAATCAGCAAAACTAAAAAGCAACTGACGGAATGGGAGAAGATATTTGCAAACGACATATCAGATAAAGGGTTAGTATCCAAAATCTACAAAGAACTTATCAAACTCAACACCCAAAAAATAATCCAGTGAAGAAATGGGCAAGAGACAAGAATAGACACTTCTGCAAGGAAGACATCCAGATGGCCAACCGACACATGAAAAAATGCTCAACATCACTCATCATCAGGGAAACACAAATCAAAACCACAATGAGATACCACCTCACACCTGTCAGAATGACTAACATTAACAACTCAGACAACAACAGATGTTGGCGAGGATGCAGAGAAAGAGGATCTCTTTTGCACTGCTGGTGGGAATGCAAACCGGGGCAGTCACTCTGGAGAACAGTCTGCAGCTTCCTCAAAAAACTAAAAACTACCCTACGACCGAGCAATTGCACTACTAGGCATTTATCCAAAGGATCCAGGTGTGCTGTTTCGAAGGGACACGTGCACCCCCATGTTTATAGCAGCACTATCCACAATAGCCAAAGTCTGGAAAGAGCCCAAATGTCCATCGATGGATGAATGGATAAAGAAGATGGGGTATATATATATATATATATATATATATATATATATATACAATGGAGTATTACTTGGCAATCAAAAACAATGAAATCTTGCCATTGGCAACTACGTGGATGGAACTGGAGGGTATTACGCTAAGTGAAATTAGTCACAGAAAGACAAATATCATATGACTTCACTCATATGAGGGCTAAGGGAAGGGAAGCAAAAATAATACAAAAACAAGGAGGGGGACAAAACAGAAGAGACTCTTAAATATGGAAAACAAACAGAGGGTTACTGAGGGGTTGTGGGAGGGGGGGGATGGGCTGAATGGGTCAGGGGCACTAAGGAATCTACTCCTGAAATCACTGTTGCACTCTACGCTAGCCAACTTGGATGAAAATTAAAAAAATAAATTAAATTAAATGGCAAAAAAAAAAAAGAAGAAGAAGCCTTGCACACCGGCGTTCTTTCTGGGAACCGTGCCGGTCACTGTATGAATAAGCCTGGAATAGCTTGCCGGACGATGAGAGGGACGTGGCCCAATCTCCTCTGTCACCTCAGTGGACAGGCCGCCAAGGTCCAGGAGCATGGCCTCCTCGCTGACCGGAAGGGCGTGCATCCGTGAGCAGAACCGCCCAGCCTGCCCGCGCTCCAAAGGGTGAGCTAGAGGAACGGGCTGCTGCCCGAACGCCCGAGCCTCATTCTTTCTGCCTGGACCACTTCTCCTTCTCCGGCAGAAGAGCAGACATCAGGGCTGCTGAGGAGGAAGAGGCCTGTTTTGCCTCACGCAGCTCCAGCGCAGGCCACACTGGCGTCCGGACGTGGCTCTCTGGGTCCCCACAAATGCTGAGTGGGACCCGGGAACCTGGGTGTCGCCGGCACACGTGTGAGGACGACGCCCCTTGGCAGTGTCTGAAGGGGACCCGGGATCAGGTCCTGAGGACTGCAGCCTAGAAGCTGAAAGAGAAGCCCCGGGAAGAACAGACGGGGGAAGGAAACGGCAGAGGGCTTTCGGCGCCGAAGTCAGGGGAAGGGTTTCCAGGGAGGGAGTGGTTCCTCATGTCAGACGTCACCGGCCAGGACGGTAAGACAGACAGGTCCTGAGAAGCATTGGGGGGACATTGCAACGTGGGGGTGCTGATGGTGTTGGCAAGGACAGCTAGAGAGGAGTGTGGGGGCAGAAGGTGGTTCCTCCCCGTGGGGCTCCACTCCGGAGTGAGTTCTACCGACCGGGTCCTTTTCCCCACAGCTCCAAACCTGGGACAGGTACCCCACCTCTGCACTCCCACTACAGGCACTGAATACATACCTTTAACTTGCATTGCAACCCACTTCCGGATTTGCACAGATTTCTGCGTATAGACTCAAGACCGACAGGCCCTCTATAGGATGGCCATTAGGTCTAGAAACATGGAGACCAGTATTCGCACTGAATATAGCTTAGTTGGCTGCTTGGTTGCTTTATGTACTTGCATACTTACTTACTTATTTATTTTTACTATGTTCCAGACTTGACGGGCCACTTCCTCTTGGGATGAGGAGACGGTTAGGAACCACTAGACGCTGAATATGTCCAAAACAGAGCTTCTGATCCCCGCCCGCATCCACGCCGCCCTGCTCCAGCCTCCCCACCCCACAGCGTCCCCTCTGTCAGAAATTAACCACGCCCACCCCTCCCACTGCGCAGGCCTGACTCTGGCATCCTCCTTGACTCCTTTCTCTGGAACACCATGCCCGATCCTTCAGCAAACCTTGCCTTTTCTTTTCGGTACAAATCTTGCACTTCTCTGCCCCACCACCCAAGCTCACAGTTACTCGCAGGACTGCTATAATAGCTTAGCTTCCCATCAGGAATTTCTGCATAAGCTTTGCCCTCCTATAATCCAGTCTCACAGAGACATGAGCTTATAAACCAGGTCCATTCTTTCACTCTCTGCTTAACAGCCACCACTGGAATGACGAGAAGCCAAATTCACCACCCCCTGACTTGGGGCCACACTCTTCCCCCACACTCTCCCCTGGATCACAGGATCTTTTTCTCTGGGCCTTTGCACTCGCTGCTCCCTAGCTCTGGAACATTCCTCCTCTGGCTCTTCACATGGATAACTCGGTCTCAGCCTTCAGGTCTCACCCAACGGCCACCTCCTCCTAGAGGCACCTTTCACCACTCCTTACGTGGTGGTTTAAATATATGTCCATATATATTTTTTTTTCTTTTTTTTTGAGGGAGAGAGAGACAGACAGAGGGAGTGCAAGTGGGGGAGGAGCAGAGAGAGGGAGTGAGAGAGAATCCCAAGCAGGCTCCACACCCTCAGCATGGAACCCGACCAGGGCTTGAACTCACGAACTGCGAGATGGTGACCTGAGCCGAAATCAAGAGTTGGCTGCTTAACTAAGCCACCCAGATGCCCGTGTCCAAACATTCTTAACACTTCTCCCTTCAAAAGGCAGAATCTAATTCCTACCCTCCAATCAGGGACTGGACTCAATGACTCTCTTTTCACCAATGGAATGTGATGAAGGCAATGCTATGTGACTTCCAAGGCTAGGTTATAAAAAGGGTAGTTTCTGCCTGGCTCTCTCCCTCTGGGGAAAGCCAGTGCCACGGCATAAGGACACTCCAGCAACCTACAGAGAGGCCTGTGTGGGGAAGAACTAAGGCCTCCTGCCAACGGCCAACATCAACCTGGCAGCCGTGCAAGCCAGCCACCGTGGAAGGGTCCTTCTCAGCCAGTCAAGCCTTCAGGTGACGTGGCCCCGGCTGACAGCTCGACCATAACTTCGTCAGAGACCCCGATCCACAACCACCAGGCTGAGCCAGTCCCAAATTCCTGACCCACAGAAACTGGGAGAATAATACACGCGGACCACTGTTTAAGCCACCCAATGTTAGGGTAGAATTTGTTACATGGCAATAGGTAATTCTTATGCCATACAAGATAGCAACGTCTTTACTCCCATGCCTTACTTTCCGTCACATCATCATGTTTATTCTCTTCCCAATTGTTATCACTATCTGAAACGATGGCATTTATTTCTTAATTGCCCCTATTTCTACAAAGGTCTCAAGGTGATACCCAAATTCCTTGACACACGAGGCCACGAAACCACCTTTCCAAATGGGCTTCCGACCACTGCCTTCCCGGCTCCTTCTGGGGTGGTTTTGATGCCACCAACCAGTTCTCCAGTTCTCTGGACGCCAGATGCTTGTGCGACAACTCAATTATGACACCGTCTACCTAGAGCTGGGTCAGATCCCACAAGTTCAAAGGGCTCAGACCCACAAGACTGCCTTCACTTCAGATACCAGTTCCAAGTCTGGGGTCACCCATACTTCTGAACTACCAGCTCCAAATTGGGGGGTCCCCATGACCTCCTCCTCCTCAGGTTCAAGAATTTGCCAGAGCTGGTACACAGAACTCAGGAAAGCATTTTCCTCACGTCTGCCCTCTCCAGGCACACCTTCTAGCACCTGAATGGGTCCACCAGCCCAGAAGTTCTAGAGTTTTTACAGAGCTCCAGCTCCCAACCCCCACCCCAGAAGTCAGAGGTTGGGGTGTGGAACTCAAAGTTCCAGTCCTTGAATCATTTGGTCTTCCTGGCGGCTACGCCCCACCGGTACCAGAAAGACCAAATGATGAGGGTGCTGGAAATTTCAAAAGCAAGATGCAGAAACAATTTAAACCTACGAAGGGATTTTTGTCAGCCCTTTGCTAGAAATTCTTGGACTTTGTGATTTTTTTTTTTTTTTTTTACGTCTTGAGAAAGGGTACATTGGCCTCCAAAAAATAAAAAAGTTACTTTTAGTCAGTATTCTACTCTGATTCTTAGCTTTCAAAGCATAGTTCCGGTTGAGGAAAGTGGGCCATCATCCCCACCCTTCTCATCATCGCGCTGTTTTGCACCCCGACCTCCCGCGAGTGGCTGCACGGCGCAGGAAGGCTGCAGCGGGTGTCGGTAGGAGACTCGTGCACACCGAAGGAAGGGGAGACCAACTGCCCGGATCCAGTGCGCTGGCAGAACATGGCACTGGGATGGCACACGGTGACACGGCCGAGGCGCTGAAGAGCACTGCCCATCGGAGGGAGCCTGTGGTCAGATAAGAGTTCTGTGCAGACAAAACACTGGCCTGAGTCTCTCGGGCGCATCAAAACACGCCTGACTGCTTCCCACTGAAATCCCAGTTTGATGCTTGGGCACTTAACCAGAAAGCCACAACCAAATCAGAAGTGAGTTTTTGAATCTCGTGAATCAGCCTTATCAGTGACTTCGTTCACTAAATTAAGGCAGTTTCTTTACGGCAACCGAAGAGCACAGGCCCAGAGGCCGGAACAGGGCCTCTCCAGTCGGGGAGGGTCGAGGAGGGCTAGTGTATCCAGAGGCAGGGGCTTAGGAGTGGCTCGGGCTCCAGGTGTCATTCGGCGCCCCTCCCCCACCCTCACGTCTGCCCATCCTCCCCCAAGTCAGACCTCAGTGCCCCATGGGGGGGTGGGCTCTGTTTGTTCCGCATCGCGGATGGCTCAGAACCTCAGGGGCTGGCCTGGGAGCGTCCTCAGTAACAGGGGCCACTGCGCACGCCGGGAAGTATCAGAAAGCAGCATGCTCTGTTTTATGGGCATGTCCTCTGACCGTCGGACCCACACAACCCAGGTCCCCAAATCCTGCGGATGGACCTTCTTGCCTGCTTTACCGAGGTGTCCCTCACACACAATCCACTCACGTCAACTGCACAGTTTGGCGGCTGTGCGACCATCCCCACAGTCAACGTTAGAGTATTTTCATCCCTCCAAAAGGAAACCTCGTACTCTTTAGCATCCCTCCCCATCTCTCCCCCCACCCCCACCCCCGCCTCTCCCTCTCCCTCCTCTAGGCAACCACTGATTCTCTGTCTGTACACTTGCCTATTCTGGACATGTCACATAAATGGAATCTGCCATATGCATGGTTTGCGATTGGCTTCTTCCATTTAACACGCCGTCAGGGTCCGTCCGCGTTGTGACATACATGACTGCTTCATTTCTTTTTCCTGTCAAATAATCTTCCATTGTTCCATATATAACAAACATCTCGTCTATTCGTTCATCAGTGGATGGACATCTGGGCTTTTCCACCTTCTGGTCGATTCTGGATAATTCTGGAGGGTGCTGCTGTGAACATCTGTGCACTCGTTTTTGAGAGGACGTGCGCATTAGATGGCCTTGTGGGGTTCCAAACCCTCTGATGCATTTGTAAATACTGTATGTATATACACCTTCCAAACACGAAGGTGTAGAACGTCCACACGCGAAGAGCCCACGTGTACATGCTCAGCACAAGCTCCTCGCAGCCCTTCCAGATCCTGTACATCGCCACCTGCCTTTCCGTGCGGGCCTGCGAGTCAGACCTGGGGCTCAGGGAGCTGTTCTGTCGCCTACTTGTGCTCCTCACACAAGATCCTTAGCTCTCCTGACCCGCTCGTCTACAAGTTAGAGGTAATGACAGGACGTCCCACTACACCTACTCTTTTTTTTTTTAATGTTTTTAATTTTTTTGAGAGAGAGAGAGAGAGAGAGTAAGTGGGGGAGGGGCAGAGAGCGAGCGGGACAGAGGCTCTGAAGCAGGCTCTGTGCTGACAGCAGAGAGCCCAGTGTGGGGCTCGAACTCACAAACCGTGAGATCGTGACCTGAGCCGAAGCCGGACGCCCAACCGACTGAGCCCCCCAGGCGCCCCTACACCTGCTCTTGACGATTACATAGGCAGTGCCTCTAAAATGTTGAGCTCAACGCCTGGGTCAGGCACTCTTGGCTGTGACACCTTCATGACCTGGCCAAAGTGAACGCCCTGTGCCCACCAAAACGGTCTCCTGCTTTTCCATTTCTTCGCCTTTGCATCTACCACACTCCCGCTTGAAATCTCCCCCTCCACCACCCCGACAGAACTCCCCCTGGCTCTGGCGACGTGCCATCCATCTGTCGGATCGGCCTCCACCCGAGCCACCCAGCCCTTCTGAACATTCCTGTAAATGGACACGTTCTCTTTCTGCTCAGCACCTCCCGGAAGTTCTTTCTCTTAAAGCACTAAACTGGTGAGCAATGGTGTGCTTCTCATCTGCCTTGGCCCAGTACCCACGGCGCCCCGCCAAGCCCCCCATCGCCAACATGGCTGCCTGAGGGCCTACACTGTTCCCGTCTGCTCTCTTCCCAGGGGCTCAGCAACACGGGCACCTGTGTACCCTTTCACCTGAGGGCACTTACAGAGCAAGCAGGCCCCGGGGGGGCGGGCAGGATGGTGAATAAGCTGAGCACCTTTTACAAAACGCCCCTCCTGAAGCTTGTGACCCTGTGGGTGAAACCGAGGTGCCAGCCTCAGTGTGACGAGTCTGGGTGGGGCACAAGGGGGCTCAGCGGAGGGCGGGGCTGGTCCTTTCCTGGACTAAGGGTCTAAGAAGCTTTCTCAGAGGGGTTAATGCCAGTCTTGACAGATGAATACGTGATGGCAGGGTGGGCCGTGCGAGGGACTGAAAAAGCCTGAACAAAGGAGATATGTGACACATCAGGACACTGAGAGGGAGAAGGGGACAAGGAAGGAGGGAGGAAAGGAGGGAGCAAGGGAGGACGAACAAGCCTACTGGCTAAAGTGGGAAGATCCAGGGAGGGTTTTACTTTGTGTTTGGGTCCTAGAGCCTCCAGGTGTCACTTCTTGGCCACAACCTGGAAGGTGACGGAGAGACCAAAAGGCTGACAAAATGCAGTACGAGGAGATATGAGAACAGGATCCTGGTCCGGAGGAAGAAGGTAGGGAGGGGATTCAGAGCTGAGACTTCCTCCTAGGGCCACCGGGCAGGAAGTGAGGGTAGAGGCAGAGAGATAAGTCTGACAGGAAGCTGAGGGAACAAAGGAGTTACACCTGATAACAGACGAGGAGGGTGAGTGGGTGGGGGAGGAGGAAGGTGGCTTAGGGGAGAAGCGAAGGCTAGAAAGACCAGCTGGGGAAGGGGGAAGAGAGACCAAAGACTGCTGGGCAACGGGGGGCCTCCGGAGGCTGGAGAGAATGTGGGGATCCGGGGTCCTGATGAACGTGCTGGAGAGAACCCCCAGCAGTGCTCAGTCACTGGTGAACGAGCAAAGGTCAATGGCGGGCCCACTCAGAGTGGAGGATGAACAAGGAGATGGAGTGGAAGGTCAAGGGGGCCAGTGATTGAGGGCTTTAAAAAGAAGGATAGTGGTGAGTTTCAGGTCATCAAGAAGACCCAAGAGCAGGCTGGGGAGGCTTGAGAGTTTGGAGGATAGAAACATGTAGCAAGAGAGAGGATATTAAAGCTTAAAATTCTGGAGTGTGTTCACCACGATATACCATATGCCGGGTCATGAAACAAGTCTCAATGAACTTAAGAAGATTGTGAAACCCTCACTACAATTTAATTTGGGAACATTTCCATCGCCCCAAAAAGAACCCCCATATCTACTTGCAGTCACTCTCCATTCCCACCACCATTCCCTGCAGGCAACCAGCAACCTACTTTTTGTCTCTACAGATGTGCCTTTTCTAAACTGACTCCTACAATAGATGGTCTTTTATATCGGGCTGCTTTTACTTAGCATAATGTTTTTCAGATCCACCCACACTGGAGCTTGTATCAGTAGTCTGTTCTTTTCTACTGTCGAGCACTATTCCTTTGAATGGATATACCACGTTTCATTTATCCATTCACCAGTTGATGGACACTTGAATTTCCAGTTTGGGCTTATTACGAATTATGCTGCTCTGAATATTTTCATATAAGTCGTTGGGTAGACATAGGCTTTCATTTCTCTTGGGCATATACCTAGAAGTGGAACTCCTCAGTCCTATGGTAATTCTGCATTTAACCTTTGAAGAAATTTCCAAACCATGTTCCAAAGTGTTTGTATCATTTTACATTCCCACAAGTCACGTAGGAGGGTTCTCATTTCTCCACATCATTGCCAACATTTGTTACTCTCCATCTGTTATTATTATAGCCATTCTAGTGGGTGTCAAGTAATTTTTCACTGGATTTTGATTTGTACTTTTTTCTTTTAAGTTTATTATTTTGAGAGAGAGAGCACATATGCACATGTACCCCCACGAGCAGGGGAGGGGCAGGGAGAGAGAATCCCAAGAAGGCTCCACGCTGTTAGCATAGGGCCCGACATGGGGCTCAGTCTCACAATCGTGAGATCGTGACCTGAGCCAATATCAAGAGTCAGATGCTTCACCCACTGAACCATCCAGGTGCCCCTGATTTGTACTTTTCTAATGATTAATGGTGTTGAGCATTATGCATCTTTTCATGTACTTATCAACCATTTGTATAGCTCCTTTGGCAAAATTTTCAGTTTGTGACCGGGTTGTGTATCTTCTTATTACTGAGTTGTAAGAAGTCTTGATGTGTTCTAGATACGAGTCCTTTGCTAGGTACATGATTTGAAAATATTTTCTCCTAGTCTGTAGCTTGGATTTTCATTTCCTTAGTGATATCTTTTGAAGAGCAAACATTTTTAATTTTGATGAAATCCAATGTATCAGTTTCCCCCTTTAAGGATCACGCTTTAGGTGTCAAATCTAAAAAGTCTTTGCCTAATCCAAGGTCATAAAGACTTTTCTCTGTCTTCTAGAAATTGTATAGAGGAATTAAATTAGAAATCCATAAAAATAAGACATACTAAAAAAAAAAACCCACAAACAAAACATACGGGAATTAAATAACACATTTCTAAATAATCTACCAGTCCAAGAAGAGACAATTAGGTAAATTAGAAAATATTTTAAACAGAATGATGTATTTCCATAAACATTTAAAAGGCAAAAAATATAAGAGGGCATTTCTTAAATGTTGCGCGTATCATTTGCCCTCTTCTCTTTCAGCTATTTACATACTTTTCTTCTCCAGAGTCAAAACTCTCAGCAAGAACGTTTATATTCAAGTATCCTAATTTACGTCCAGGCGTTCGTTTCTTTGCCTTACGCTCCTCAGTAGCATGCGATGCAGCCTGTGGAGGCTTTGCTCCACTGGCAAATACTTCCCGGGGGTCCCACTGAGCTCCTCGTGGCTCAATCCAGTAGAAGAAGAGCTTCTGTCTTCCTCTTTCTTGTCTCCTCGGCAACACAAATGCCAGCTCTCCTCCTCACTCTCTGCCTGCCATGTTTGTGCCTCTCTGCTTCCTTCTCCACCCCTTCTCCTTAGAGGACCTCCTCCATCCCACGTCTTCAATGGCCATCCACACGCAGATGATCTCATGCATATATTCCCAGCCCGGGTCCCTCCTCTGACTTCACGCACAGGGCCCACAGTCCTCCGCCTGCACCTTCGCTCAGCTGTTCTCAAAGGCCTCTGCAACTCAATCTGTCCAAATCCAAACTCATGATCTCCCTCTCCCAGCCCAAGTTTTCTTTGGAAATCTTTTCTTTCAGTCAATGGTGCCATCCGCCCAGCCACCAGCCCGAAACCGAAGAGGCATCCAGGGTATATCCAATCCATCATTACATCTCATTGATTTAGTTTCACGTATCTCTCAGATAGTTGATATCCTCTCCATCTTAGCTAACACCATCCCTGTCTCTCCCCGGGACTACGGTCCAGCCACCTGGATAGCTTCCCCCAAATCCACAGGCACCCTCACTCAACCTGGGGTCAGAGAGGCTCGTCGCATCACAATCATGTCATGGCACTCTCCTGCTTCAAAGGCTCTCACCATAACGATGAGACATTAATGTGGTGTAACTGGCCTATTCCAATCTCATCTCTACCCACTTTCTAGTCTCTTCTCTGAACCACACTCCACCCCCAGACCATGTATTTGGGTCCTTTACTGGTTCCTTGCGCCCCTCATTTCCCCCCTAACCAACCACATGGCCTTTGCACATGCTATCTCTCCTGCCTGCAACATGTTTCCCTCCCCCTTTTGCCATGGCAATTCCCACTTATCCTCCGTATCTCTGTCACGCATCACTCCTACAGGGAACGCTTCCCTGACCTCCCTGACAAGGTCAAACACTCCAGTTATTACCAACTCCCATGTTTCTTTTTAGCACCCACTGCAGCTGCCATCTTGCCATTTCATTTGGGTGACTGTATGATTTGAGTCTGTCTCCCCAATTGGAGTGTAAGTTCCATGAGGGCAAGTCCCACAGTTGGTTTTGTTCATTGTTGCACCCTTCGTGCCCGGCACGAAGCTTGGGCACACAGTAGCCACTGGAAAATACTTGTTGAAGGCATAACTGAGTCATGGTAAGGTCATCCAGGGTGAAAATGGGACTGAAAGGAAGAAGACAACGGCGAAGGAAGACACGTGGATGGCTTCAAAGAATAAAGGTGGGGGGTGACCAGTCAGGAAAATGGCCAAGGAAGAGGTGAAGAACACAGAGCCAACGGTGGGCGCCCCCAGGGTGCAAGGCTGTATGAAAGTGGAGTGTTGTGGGGGTACAGAAGTAGGCATGGACAAAAGAAAAGCAAGTTCTCCCAGAGACCCACCCCCTGCCTGGGCCAAATTTTCTTCAAGAGAAACAGAAAGTGTCCCTCATAATCAGTATCCAAAGGGCTACGGTTTTTCTTAGGGGAAGCCGGAAAGCCATCACTTGCTAAAGGAAGTTGTCAGTCAGTGACAATGGGGCACACGGTACGCATTCCGGCTGGCCATCGAGTCCCCGAAGGTCTGCCAAGGTGCCACTACGGAGGACTGGGTAAACGAACACAGAAAGCTCTCTGCTCCCAAACTGTCACACAGCGTCTCATCAGCAGCTCTTTTTGGTTCTTTATCAGAAGCCGAAAAGCAGATCTTTGAGGCTCGAACTAAAATACTTTCCATGAAGACACGTACCTTGGTCCATCCAGAAAACTGGATAAAGGTGTCCTGGGGCAAGTCTGGGATCCCGCTGGGAATAGAGAAGTTCCCCGCGTAAAAGGCCGGGAGTGTGTAGTTGGACGAGTGGTGGGCAAAGGCTTTGTTATCCTGACGGCCACGGTTACGGCCATGCCAGCCTCCCAGATGGCTGCGCACTGCATCCTCGGTGTCCAGCGGGAAGATCATCCAGTCCGTGAGGACACTGGAACCGAGGGTCAGGTTAGAAATAAGACCCTGTAAAGGAGAAACAGTAATGAGCTGGGGTGGGAAGAAAAAGGCGTCAAGTGTCTCTGTGTCCCTACCCTGAATTCTTAGGGAAAGCAAACTGGGATATGAAACACCAACAGCAAATGAGACTCAAATGAGGTGCACACCGAAGTGGCATCTTGCCTGAGGCCAGAACTTTCGACCCCGTGCCCGCCATGTTGAGTGCTTGGTTCAAAGTCATCGCTGAATGGAAGGGATGATGGAATCTATGGAATGGGAGAATGCATGGAGTCAGGAATGCAGAAGGTGTAGTGGGGGAGGGGGGCAGACCCCGCCCCTTCATATAACCAGGAGCAAGTCTTGGCATTGAGCCCCTCAGCAGCACTCGGGGATGATCGCACCGAGTCCGTTCACCGGCTGGGGAACTCAGTGAGGCGGCGTAAACGAGAATACTTTGATATCTGGGAAAGGCTAGACACGAAGTGATGATAATGGTGACCCTCAGACCTGCATGCTGGAGTTGCTCTATTTGTCTAGCGGGTTAGCGGGCTGGGGCGTCCCTGGCCCCATCGAGGCCTATGCTCACGGCTTGCCTAGCTTCCTCTTCCCTGCCTTTTATGTGGCGAACTTCTCTCCATTCCCACTCAGGTCCCAAATTTCTCCCAGGCCACCTCTCGATACCCAGCCTCCACTGCCCACTTAGTAAATCCAATAAACATTGGCCAGGCAGCCACGTGCCAGGCTCTTTGCTGGGCACTACGGCCAGAGACTACACAAGAGTGCCTGTCACTGCAGGGGCCAACGTGGCCTGTGACAGCCAAGCAGGAAGGCCACTAGCCACAGCCTGAGCGCAAGGACTTTAACCGGGACATCTCTACTGGAGACAAAGGTGGCCCCTGCACGGTCATTCCCTAGGAGTGTAATTGCCCTGCCTCTGAGCCGCATCAACGGGGTCAGGAAACAGTCCCACACACCTGTTCTGGCCTAGGCCGAGTGATGCCATAAATCTTTCCATGGGGGCCTGCTGTCCTCTAGCAGATGAGAACTATCTGCGGGGAAGCCTGTATCTCAACATCCTTGCAGCTCGCGGAGCCTTGTGCAGAGCATGAGCCTAACAAGCGTTTGCCGAATCATGCTCTGAAATTGTTTTCCAAGGAAAAACGTTTGGGCCGGGGCTAGCCACCCGGACACAGAGGAACCAGCAGGGGTGAGAGGCCACGCACCGAGGGAAAAGGCTTCCTACGCCTCAAGGCTTCGTCACAGACGGTCCACACCCCGCAAACGGGGCCGACCAAAGGCTAGGCTGGCTTGGTTGGCCACGAAGCCCCTTTCGAGAGCTAGGTGGGCTTTTTTAAGCAAAGGAAGAGCTCGGTGGAGAGGCTTCCTCCTTCTTTCTACAGGATGACCGAACCCGAACACGAGGGAAGGGTTCTCTTTGCAAAGCTCAACTTTCTCATCCTGCAGAGGAGGGCAGGTCCTCAAAATACTCGAGCTTTGAAGTTGCAAAACAAATCACAGCAGGTTCAATCACCAAACTTGGCCAAGTGTGTGTGTTTTTAAAAACCGCTTCTACGTGAACAGGGCTGGAGGAGAAGAATGTACGTGCGAGAGTTTTTAAATGGCTTTACAAAGACTTCCTCGGGTGGCACAGACACAGTCCTATCGACCTCGACAGCGAGGCTGGTCCTACCTTGAAATCATTGATGTATCTGCCATAGTTCACACGCCCCATGTTCTCCACCAGAAGGTCCAGAGTGGCTCCGGCTTGCCCTGTTATGTTCAGAGTGATCACGTAACTTCGCTCCAGGACTCCCTGGGGCACCTGTGGGGTCGGAGTCCGGTGGGAATTAACTGAGGTGAGAAGGGCAACAGAGCTCGGCTGGCTCAGCCGTCACACTCATTTTCCTGCCTTGAGGTGTCACCAGACTCGGGAGACAGTGCTCTGCTGGCCCCTTTGCCAAGCCACCGGCCAGGTGGCCAAGTTCCTCCAAACACTGCTTCCAAAACAGGCAACCCACCAGGCACAGCTCAGAGCAAGGGAAGGTCTAGGCTGGCTTCCTTTGCTCTGGGATGTTTGCTGCACGTCTACTTTCTTCTTTTAATTTTTTATTACCTTTATTTATTTTTGAGAAACAGAGTGAGACGAAGCATGAGCAGGGGAGGGGCAGAGAGAGAAGGAGACACAGAATCCGAAGCAGGCTCCAGGCTCCGAGCAAGCGGTCACCACAGAGCCCGATGCGGGGCTCGAACCCACAAACTGTGAGATCACAACCTGAGCCGAAGTCGGATGCTCAACCGACCGAGCCACCCAGGCGTCCCTACTGCATGTCTACTTTTAATAGAAAGGGAACGGACCCGACAACTCCGGTGGGGGGATTCGTACTACGGGAGCCCCTCCGTGTTCTCACAGCACAAAAGGCAGTCATAAAAAGTGGCTTCTAAACAACGTGGAGAGATGAGACAAAAAATCAGATAAATGAGATAAAAATCAGAGAGTTAGGCGGAGTAGTCTCACCTCAAAATACCTGATAGGATGCATTAACCACGAAAATTATATAATAGAATGAGAACAAACAACTGAAGTTATACTGACTAGAATTCACGAAGACGACCCACCCCTAAACTGGAATTCAACACACAACGGCTGTCAGTATAGACACGGGCAACATACACATGGTGTCCTAGAAACGATCTCCCGTTGAAATGAAAGCCTTTGATCACAGCAGAATGGAAACATTTTAATTTAAAAATTTCTGAACAAATTTCCACGGTTAGAAAAATCTCTTCATGTGTTTTTTCACTTGATTATTCCAGTGGAAGGAATGGAAATCCTCTAATGTTTCTTCCCTGCGCTGTGAAACAAAGTTCTTTGTGTACTGTGGCTACGATTACCACGAACAATCCTTCTGCATAGAATTTCTCATGCAGGATGATGGCACAGAGTTAAACGAATCGCGGCTCCCGCGTGTTCAAAATGGGGCCTGTCCTCCAGGAGCAAAGGAGACATGGGTGACGTCCTGTGGTTGGCCAGAGAGGACGGCCTGGGCTGGGGAGACCAGGAAGGTTTCCACGAAGGGGGCTGGCTTGAGCACACCCTTCCAGGTGCAGGCAGAGGGAGCAGGGGTGAGGCCACATCAGCAAGCAAGGGCCACAGCTAAGGGACATCGAGAGGAGGGGCAGAGCCGGAGTGTAGAAAGGTGCGAAAGGCCTTGAATGCCCCATTTCCAAGCACAGACCACACATCCCCCTGTTGGGGCAGACACACACAGCTCAGAGACAATTCTTACCCCGTCCACGGCGACATAGGCGCGGTCACGGACTCCATTGAGGGGTGATGACAGGGGTGTGGGGTTGCTGCAGTCTTGAGGAAGCGTTGTTCGGTATAGCACGAAACCAAAATACTGGTGACAAAAAGAAGGAAGAAAAATACATCACTCTTTCAAAAAAGATAGCCTGGCCACCTCGATCTGTGTGAAAGTGCTGTTTCTAGGATCGTAAGGAACAAAGTGTTTCTCTAGCCTCCAGCAAAAATTCAGTCTGAAAGAATTGGCTTAAATTTTTAGATCATACACTCTCGTGGCAGTCGCAGCAAGGAATCCGGAAGAGCATTTTATCAGACATCCCTTTCCCACACAAGGAAATTTGCCCAGAATCACTCAGGGGGATCCTGTCATACATATCAAGAGCTTATTTACATTACCTCAAAAACACAACATAACACAGCAAAAAAAGGCAAACAGGGGGCCTGACTGGCTCAATTGGTAGAGCATGGGACTTTTTAAAAATTTAAAAAATGTTTTTAATGTTTGTTTATTTTTGAAAGAGAGAGAGACAGGGTGTGAGTGGAAGAGGGACAGAAAGAGAGACAGACACAGAATCGGAAGCAGGCTCCAGGCTCCGACCTGTCAGCACAGAGCCCGATGCGGGGCTCGAACCCACGAACCGCAAGATAATGACCTGAGCAGAAGTTGGACACTTAACCGACTGAGCTGTCCAGGCGCCCCTCGGTAGAGCATGTGACTCTTGATCTCCGGGTCATGAGTTCAAGCCCCACATTGGGTGTAGAGATTATTTTGAAATAAAATCTTAGGGGTGCCTGGGTGGCTCAGTTGGTTAAGTGTCCGACTTCTGCTCAGGTCATGATCTCACAGCTTGTGGGTTCGAGCCCCGCATTGGGCTCCTGTGCTGACAACTTGGAGCCTGGAGCCTGCTTTGGATTTTGTGTCTCCCCCTCTCTCTGCCCCTCCCCTGTTTGTGCTGTCTTTCTCTCAAAAATAAATAAACATTAAAAAAAAAAAATCTTGAAAAAAAAAAAAAAAAGAACGAAGCCAACAATGTTGGTGAAACATTTTCCAGGTTCTTGGGCTAAATGTGCTCTAACATACAAAACAAGAGTCAATCAGAAACTGTTTAAAGTGGAGGGACGGGGGTGGCGGGAACAGAGACAGTGAGAGATGAGGGTGTAACCGGTTGCTAAGTCAGAAGCCAGAGATGCTGGTACCCCTGGTCCGAAAGGAAGGCCCCAGACTATCAGCCGCGGCAACAAACAGCACCCTTGGCCTCAGCTGGTGACTTTCCTGCTCTGGATGTTAGGCAGGGTGAGTGGAACCAAACCTTGTCATCCAGGGGGATCCCACAGACATCCAGTGTGGGACAGAGAAAAAGTTCCTCACGTCTAGAGCCCAGAAAGCAAGGGAGTGTATGTCAGCAAATGTGAGGGGGATTTAGAGGCGGTGAAAAAATAAACACGTTAACCCATGTTCTTGTGTTGCAGGAAAGGGCTGAACTCAAGAAATGTCACTGGGGCCACCACCCAAGGCTTTATGCACAAGGGTGCCCTCCCTCCCAGACCCCAAATCTCCACCTTTTTCTTGTTTGGTTTTTTTCTATTCAGAAGTCATAGTGCTCCCTGCAAAGCTGGCTGCGGCTGCCGGGGTGGGGGTGGGGGTGGGGGTGAGGAGGGGGTGGGGGCAGAGGAGCAGGGCTGCATCCCACTCCCTGCACCTGCGCTCTCCAGGGTTTCGCTGGAAATAAACACTCAGTGGGCTGGCCCCAGACCTGAATCAGCCAGGGCCCAGGGAGTGCCCCCAGTCCTAGAGCACTGCCTTGGCCAGAGATCACAGAGCAGAAGGGTCTGGCAAAGAACAGTGAGTGCAGATGTCTACGCATCAACCTGGAATTCACTTCCCGGCTTCCAGCTGCTCTAGTGACCTGACCGTGTCTTGTCCGAGACGCTCCCCTGCTTGGTGAAAAAGGCGGGTTGTATTTCTCGAGGAAGACGCGGACGCAGCAGGTGTTGGCTGGAACGGGAGCAAGGATTCTATCCAGTGTTCATGAAAGGAGGGCTTAATTACTCATTGTATCGACCCCACAGAGTTGTTAGAACAAAATCACAAGGGTAAAAAGAGTAACCAGAGGCAAAATCCACTAAGGTCAGATACGCCACTGTCTTATTACCTTATGGTTCAGACACCTTCCAGAAGGGGATGTCCACAGAGAGTCATCAGGGGGATCCAGGTAAGTGTCCATTTCAAAAAATGGGGCTGAGATCCTAACTAGGTGTTCAAACTTAACATCACAACAAGGGGACAAAGTGACCTCATGGACATCTTGACATGGCGCTCTGAGAAGGACACAGCCCCTTTGTCACGTCCATGCCAAAAATGTTTTACTGAATCTAGTCAGTGAGGGGAAGTCTACAAGACAACTGGCCCGAACTCAGAAATGTCCACGTCACGAGAAAGAGAGAGAGGGAAAACAAGACTTAGGAATAGTGACAGAGGAAAGAAGAAAAAAAGGGACATTAGAACTAAATGCGATGTGTGGTCATGGATCGGAAACTGGACTGAAAAAAAGTTAAGGGGTGGCTTGGGTGGCTCAGTCGGTTACGCATCTAACTCGGGCTCGGGGCATGACCTCGTGGTTCGTGAGTTCAAATCCCGCATCGGGCTTGCTGCTGTCAGCGTGGAGCCTGCTTCTGATCCTCTGTGTCCCTCTCTCTCTGCCCCTCCCCCACTCCTCTCCCTCAAAAATAAATAAACATTAAAAAAAAAAAGTTAAGCTATATAGGACATTATTGGATACTTGACTATAGAGTGCATATTAAATAAGATTATATGATTGTATCAATGTTAAATTTCTTAAGTGTGATCATCATATTGTGTTCATATAGGAAGATGTCTTTTTTCTTAAAAGATATATGCTGTAATATTTAGGGGTGACGTGTCAGGATACTGACCACAAACTCAAATGGTTAAAAAAGGGCAGTTGACTGCGTATACACACACAGACCCAACTGTCAACATTTAGTGAATCCAGGTGAAAGCTACATGGATGTAAATTACACTTTCCTTGCAACACTTTTAGATTTGAAGATTTCCAAAATAAAAAGCTGGGAAAAAAATTTTAAATAAATATGAGGGGCAGGCACCTGGCTGGCTCAGTCGGCCAAGTGTGCAACTCTTGGTCTCAGGGTCATGAGTTCGAGCCCCATGTCAGGCGTGGAGCCCACTTAAAATAAATAAATAATAAATAAAATTCATACGAGGCGGTGCCTGAGTTAACCACATACACGCGGGCATGCGTGTATGCACTGACAGGTGTTCTGCTCCCTTCAAAAGCAGGAAAAATCTCTAAGGACCTAACCTATTGAGAACACGGTCCCTACACCTTTGAGCTGACTAAGGACAAATAATTAAATGGTCTTTTTGCGCATTAAGATGGTGGTTTTCCTCTAGTAATCAAGACTAATTAGATCAGAAATACAGTCAGAGTTATGTTGCATCAGGTTGAGCTATGCCTATTCAAGGCATGAGAAGAAAGGGGTGGGGGGAATCTAGGAAGGACCAGCCCACCGTGTGGTACTTAAAGCTACAGAGAGCCTGGAAATCGGTGGCGAATTTACACGGGACCTGATTTATCTGCCTACCACTTTAGCCCCTGCAGGGCAGTGCAGAAAGTACCTTTTTGTCAGTAGAAGAAGGGTGAAGCATTACCTCTGAAGGCCTACCTGTTTCACCTGGATAAACGTCAACGGATAAAGGCTTTTTATGGGCCCAGCAGGACACAGAACGTTCAGAGCGTCCTCCACCGTCTTTAACTGAAAAGAAACAAGACCAGCATTCACTCACTGTCACCTGGTCATCAGAGTGGAGGCTAATGCCATTTGCAAATTATCAAAGACATTACTGGATTGGACCAAATCCCTAAACAGACCTAAACTGTTAAAATTCCGCTCAATGCTGACCCCCAGTTGCCTTCAATCATCGCTATCCATCCCCTAACTCTCGACGAAAAATACCTCACGGTGGTCGTAAAGCGTGTCAAGCACATCTATTCGCAAATACAACCTCTATACAAAAGGCCCTTCAAATGAATGAAAACCAAGGCTCGGAGGCTGCCTCCTCTCTAAAGCCTTCCCCAGCATCCCGGAGGGAAGTAACCAGGACTGCACCTTCCTCTGAACTTGACTGTGGCCTATTTTCCACGCCTGCATCACGTACCGGCCGCTTACCTTTGCCGTCCTCGCCGTTGTGTCAGCTCCTTAAGGGCAGAGTCTGTGTGGTGCTCACCCGATACCCAGCACATAGTAGACACTCAATAAATGCTTACTACATTTGGTCCAGACGATCGTGTACTCTCACAACCCAGGAGGCTTATTCCAAGGTAGCAACAGGATGATGGCAGCTACCGATCGCTGAGTGCCTGCCGAAGCCCAGGTGAGCGCACCTTGCTTGCACACCCCAGGGAATCCTTACAACCGCCGGGTGGGGCAGCCATCACCGTCCCCAGGTCAGGGATGAGGAAACAGGTTCTCAGAGAGCCTCACAGGAGCAACGGCAGAGCCAAGGTCTGCAGTTAGGTTTGGCTCTGAACCTAGGACTTCCCGCGACTGACACTGGTTAGAAATTTTATGGACACTTTTGCAGGGATACCTTGCTGATGTGTAACATAAGGGAAAACAAAACCTTAAGTACAATTCCATCAGTTCAGCTACTCACATGGACGCTTTTCTATGTGGACAACTAAAGAAATTCCACTCACGGTAAACGGTTTATTCCATAAACCATGTCCTACATCAACTGAATTCAGTTGCGTGCTAATTTGCTGTCTTAAACTGTAAACATTTAGTTCATAAGGAAAAGCTATTTCTACTCACACAATTCTCCTTCATGGCAAATAGAATGTATTTTTGGTACTATGCTAGTTTTGTTTTGCTTTGTTTTAGCAATGTTGCTGTATTAAATATTTGTACCTATTTTCTGTTGCAGAAAAATACATTTCTCGCAGCTCCAAAACAAATCAACCTCCTCAAGTAGCCAGCAGCAAGGAGAAAAATAGAAGATACTCCGTTTACAAGTGTGATTCAAGTCTGATCAAAACTAAAGAAAGATTCCTATCACGCAGAGAGACCACATTCTTTGTAGAATGTAACACACGTATCTGACGCTAGGTGGAAAATGTCGCAGGAGCTCAACCAATCACAGTATCAAAGGGCTTCACGAACGGAAAAATTATACAATCGTGTTTGGCATTTTGGTTAAAGATAAAAACTTACACTATTTTAGAATGTCAAGATTCTTAAGAAATGTGTAACTGCTTGTGGTTTTTTTTTTTTTTTTTTTTTTTCTCTTGTGAGTTAACAGATGTAGGAGTTAGGGATTATAAAAGGGGAAATCCTGAAGACACAGATGGTCAAAACAAATTGATTTTGGCTTACGTCACTCCCGGCAATGAAATGAAATCTCCCTTCTTTTTCTCTTTCCTAGAATAAAATGTCTTCAACTCCTTTTTATGATTAATTTCTAGCCACTTTCCCCCTTGCTGTCCCATTTACCAAATAAACCAGAGCCCAAAACTCAGTACATGATTTTGAGATGGAGGGAAGCACACTACATATGCAAAGATCTATGACAATGCCTGTGGCTTTGGAGAACTCCCTAAAAAAACGCAAATTATGGAAAAAGAACCTCACCAAGCATAACAAGGTGGCATGTTATTCCCGCAAAGGTCCTGAAGCTGCTTTGGATGACTGGTAATTGAACCAAAATGACCTGAATGATGTACAAACGTCCACCCACTCCTGCTCACGCCCTATGTGCTCACCCCGTCAATATGACACATGCACGTCCCCATTTTCCCAGAAACATCACCTACCCCATCAGTCTCAAAGAAAACCAATTCACAGAAAGATAGAACCAATTCCCCAGCGTGACACTTTCACTCACAACTGCTAAATTCCACCCCCTCACTCCCAACAGTTCTGTTATTTTCTTTCTTACCTTTTGCAGAGCAACTTTTCCATATGCAAACTTGGGTGTAGATGGAGGGATAAAACCTTCTGGTACTTTTTCAAACTAGAAACCAGAGTGGAGAAAGAAAAAAAAAAAAAAGAAAAAAGAAAAGCTGTTAACCCCCCAGAAACGTAGCTATACAATTCAGTTTTCAAAAGGAGGCTCAAAGACTCCAACAATAGTGCGGGTGATTTTTGGAAAGGCAAAGGAACAAAAGGTTTCCCCCGCCAGACAGGGTTTGGTAAAGCTTTTAGTTCCGTGTGTGTGTGCATGTCTGTGTAGGTCTGCATTGCAAACTCCAGGAATCATTCAAATAATTATAGAAGCAAAGACTTCAAAGCAGAGAGCAAAAACAAGGAGAGAGAACGAGGTGATGGCAGAAGGCTGGAGTTGGGGGGAGAAAAGGAAAAAGGCCCAGGCCAAACAGAATCTTGAAGGGAGGCAGCTGTAAGGAAGGAAAAGTATTACTCGCAGGTTGAATCTTACTGATAGATTAAAGTTTGATATCAGTGTTAAATTTCCTGTGGTTATGTAAGAGCATATTCCTACCTCTTATGAAACACACACTGAAGCATTTAGGGGTCAAGGTAAAGTATTTAAAGGTTACTGCATGTAACCCTCCAGTGGTTGAGAAAACCCAACGGGGCAGTGAGGGGAAAATGATGAAGCACAGAGAGTGAGATGTCGAGCTGGGTAAATCTGGGTGTGGAATACTCAAGCGCTGGATGTACTACTTTTATTCTCGAGACTTCTCTGTAAGTTTGAAAGTTTTCTTAAATAAAAGCCAAAAACTGAAAGAAAAATAGAACCTTACTGTACACTAAGCGCGCACACACACACACACACTCAAATTAGAGTTAGAAGATGTAGGTGCCAAGTCTTAGAAGTCTGTGTCCACCTCCGAGCAGACGGCGCTATGATCTCGCAGGCTCCCCACACTTCTTTCCTCCTCCATTCTTCTCTTCCTCCCTTCCTTTCCTTCGGTTTCCACCTTTTAAAATTATTTTTATTATTAAGTTTTTTAATTTTTGAGGTTTATTTTTGAGAGAGAGGCAGAGTGCGAGTGGGGGAGGGGCAGAGAGAGAGGGAGACACAGCATCCGAAGCGGGCTCCAGGCCCCGACCTGTCAGCACAGAGCCCGACGAGGGGCTCGAACCCACGGACCACGAGATCGTGACCTGGCTGAAGTCGGACGCTTAACCGACTGCGCCACCCAGGCGCCCCTCCCCTGGGGTTTCTAATTGCCTTTCTCTTTTCCTGTCTGCCTTTAGGATAGGAAGGGAAATTTTTTGAATTTTTGAATGTCTGAAAATGGCATATTAAGTCGATAATTTGGATGAGTATAGAATTCTATACTGAAAATCATCTTCCCTTAGAAGGCAAGATTTGCCCCCCCATATCATCCGGTGTGAGTCACCGGATGATTCTTGTTCTTTCAAAGGTGACTGGCTTTTTCTCTCTAGAAGCTTGTAAGTGCTTTATTCTCTATGTTTTCATTTTTTTCCAAGGATGTGTTTGGGTTTGTGTGTTTTTTACATTTATTATTCTGGGCAACTCAAATATCCTTTTTGGTTTTAGAAGAAAATTCTGTATTTGTTTTAATATTTTCTTTTCTTCATCTTTTCCCCTTAAAAGTAAGTTAGACGTCCTAGATTGTTCCTCTGTATCTCTCATCTTTTCTCTACTTCGATCTGTCTTCTGGTTCTAATTTCTAGGAGATTATCTTTTTATTTTGGGGAAGCCTTCTTTGTTCTTTAATTGCTCCTTTTTCAAAGTATCCCATTCTTATAGTGTGAAAGCAACATCTTTCCAAATGTCTCCAAAAGATATAAATTTGAGAGGGTCTGCTCGGCTTTGCTTAAGATCTCTCATTTCTGTCCTGAATTATCTGTTGCCTTGAGGTTATTTTTCTGTCTACTTCATTTTGGTCTTTCTCTTTTCCTGTACAGGTTTTATGGATGTCTTCAAACATCCGGCCACCCTTGGCCATCCATTCTTATTTCATGGTAATGCAAATGAATGCACCAGCATTTGCATAACCATCTTCTCTAAGCCAATCCTGCTCTGTGTACAACAGCAAGGTTTGTTCGGTGGGGAACTGTTTTAGGGTGATTTGGGAGGGAGTCAGACATGATACGTAAGGTTTTTGCTCTCAGGCTGCACACTTTTTTTTTAAATTCTAATTTTCTGACTATTAAAAAGATGCTTCCCTGACGGACAGTCCATTTGAAAGAAGGGTGGCAAAGTGGAGGACCTGATGGGAAATATGCAGTTCCATTAGCCTTCCCATTTTCAGCTGTTTCATTCTGTCTTTTGTCACATCTGCGTTTCCAGGACCCTGGTTCTCTAGGGTTCTTTAAGAGTAATCTACTCCCTGTTAACCTGTTTCTTTAAAAAAAAATTTTTTTTTAATGTTTATTTATTTTTGAGAGAGAGACAGAGCATGAGTGGAGGAGGGGCAGACAGAGAGGGAGACACAGAATGCGAAACAGGCTCCAGGCTCCGAGCCATCAGCACAGAGCCCGACTCGGGGCTTGAACTCACGAACCGCGAGATCATGACCTGAGCCGGAGTCGGATGCTTAACCGACAGAGCCACCCAGGCGCCCCTGTTAACCTGTTTCAATAATCCCCTTTCACACTCCCTGGGGACCTAGACTTCCTCATGCTACTTCCTTAGTCACCTACATCTATTTTTGTTACCCAGAAATTTTTTGAAATCTCTTATGCATGGATAGTGCCCCTCTTGATGGCTTCATTTAAAAAAATACCATTTTTAATCATTTAATAACATTTGGAAAGGCAGAAGAGATATGTGGTCAGCCATCCATCTTGAACTGTATTTCTAGTATTCAATGAATTGATAGTTCTGTGACATTTTTAAAGATTAAAAAATTTTTCTTAATGTTTATTTATTTTTGAAAGAGAGAGAGTGTGAGCAGGGAAGGGGAAGAGAGAGAGGGGGACAGAGGATGCGAAGCGGGCTCTGTGCTGACAGCAGTGAGCCTGACGTGGGGCTCGAACTCACGAACCGTGAGATCATGGCCTGAGCCAAAGTCAGACGCTCGACTGACTGGGCCACCCAGGCACCCCTCTGTGACATTTTTAAAAGAGCACATTAAAGGGGTGCCCGGGTGGCTCAGTCGGTTGAGCATCCAACTCTTGATTTCACCTCAGGACATGATCCCAGGGTCACGGGATCAAGCCCCGCATCAAGGCTCTGTGCTGAGCACGGAGGCTGCTTAAGATTCTCTCTCTCCCTCCCCCTGCCCCTCTTCCCAGCTGGCGCGCGCGCTCTCTCTCTCTCTCTCTCTCTCTCTCAAATAAACACAATGAGGAGCACCTGGGTGGCTCAGTCAGTTAAGTATCTGACTTCAATGAATTTGAGTCCCACATCAGTGAGCCTGAGCCCTGCTTCCGGTGAGCTCCGCTTCCCTCACTCACTTGCGCCCTCTCTCTGTCTCTTAAAATAAAATAAAATAAAATAAAATAAAATAAAATAAAATAAAATAAAATAAAATAAAATAAAATAAAATAAAATAAGCACATTAAAACGATCTTCATGATTCACATTAAAATGAATGTGAGGCCAAGTAGTTGTATCTGTGGATCTCAGACAGACAAGATGGGAAATCTCTCTTCCCAGCCTCCCTGACAGTCCTAAACCACACTCATTGTCCTGGGGCAGTCTCCCTGCCTCTCCCTCCAGCCCACACTCTGGCCAATAGAAGCAGCAAACACAAATCCACAGAGGGGAACTGGGAGTCGTCTAATTTGTTTGCTGAGGTCCCCTATTCACCTGCACATAGTAGTGACCATGTCGTATCTAACTCCGAAAGTCAAGGTGGAGTCCAGCGTCCAGTGTGAGCAGGGCTGCAATCTCCTCTATCACACTGGAAGAAAAAATCGCGGCACAGGCAGCTTTCCTTAACCTACACTGAGCTCACAGGGATGGAATGCTTCTGTACTAGTTTGGTCGTCTCCCTTGCTATGCACAAAGGCCCTTACAGTCCGTTATTGTATTTCCTTTTTAGAGGTGAGACTGCTGAACTTGCTCAAGAGAATCACAGGGCAAAGGAATGAGCTGGGATCTTGACCCCAAGTCGAGTGTTGTTTCTATCGTTCCACCTCACCTCCTTTATTGTACAACAGTACAAGAGACAGTGTCTCCTATTAATTAAACATAATTCCAGAGACAAAAACACCCCATGATACCTTTTCTCTTCCAGTTTTCCTCTTGGACCCTCTCCTTATGCACATATGCCATGAAAGATTAGAGACGGTTTTGTAATTTGCTACTGCTACTTACCCAAAGTACTTTTGGCATGTCTAAATACTGACAATAATTTTATTTATTGCATAATATATTCAATGTTTATTTTTCAGAGGGGGGGGGCAGAGAGAGAGGGAGACACAGAATCGGAAGCAGGCTCCAGGCTCTGAGCCTTCAGCACTGAGCCCGAAGCGGGGCTGGAACCCACGAACCGCGAGATCATGACCTGAGCCCGGGTCGGACACTTAACCGACGGAGCCACCGGATGCCCCTACTGCATATTACATCCAAATGGATACGACCATTCTTTCGGTATTAGGATTTAGATAGTTTCCAATTCTTGATATTACAGATAGTGTTACAATGAACTTTATGTCTATAGCATCATCTTGGTTAAAAAAAAATATATTTTCAATAAAGCACCAAGTGAAGAGTTACTAGGTCAAATGATATAAGCATTTTATATGAGTCTTAATAGAGCGTATGCCAAAGTTTTCACCAAATGTCTATACGTGTTTACATCTTCCACCCAATTGTCGATCTGGATGTTGGTTTTTTTAAATCAGTGGTAAGAGCTCATCATAATGTTGATATTAAGTCTCCATCTGTCTATCCCATTTGCCCCAATCTTCCGTCTTTTCTTTTCAACAAGCTTAGTGATTTTTCACTGATTATCTTATAGTAAAATCCTAATCTTGTATCAAACGAATTTAATGTTTCAGAAAAGGATAAATATTCCAAAACACTATTTCAGAACCTTAATTTATTTTTCTGTCATAATCTGTGCTTTAATCAGAGTTTTCATACTGGTCACAAATGTTGCTTCTTATCCTGCCTATTTAGCTGGACAAATTTAACATCAGAAGCTGCTCTTGTCCCAGTCAAATCCAATAGATTCAATGGCGACCAACCTCTCTTTCCCCAAGATCTCTAACGTTTTCATTCGTTCTTCTAACAAATTCTTATTAAGAAAGGACTTTGTGTCAGGTCCTACGCTTGGCACTGGGGATATAAACAGCCTAATCCAGACTGTGAAAAATGTGCGTAAACAAATGGCACCAATGCACTATGGGAAATAGCACGTTCAAGATGTCCACACTGCAAGGCGGTAGAAGAAGTTAAAACGCGACTAACTGCAGAGCCAGGTCAAAGGCAACGTCCCAGAGAAGGTAACTGAAGTGTGTTCTCATTTTCTAGATGGGTGAAGGCGAGGGAACATTATGTGCAGAGGCTGGGAGATATCAACAGTACTGTCCTATTCACGGAATCTTATGCACCTTCATTTTCAGGCCGGAGAGTCATGTACAAGAAGGGGAGAATTGCAAAATGCAGCTTGAGGAAAATAGGAGGCCAAGTCACGGAAGGCATCTTGACCAGATCGGCGTTTTAGAGAAATCACTCTGAAAGACAAACCAGAAAAGCCAACTCTGCAGGAAAGGAAAACACTAGAACCACAAGAGTGCAGGCAATGCTTTAGAAGTCTCACATTTGTTATGAAATAGTCACTTCGTTAGCCCTAATTATCAGACATAAAACACTGTGTTTCCACCAGCACCGTGGATCCGCAAGAGACAGCTTGTGTCTACCCACCGAGCTAATGTCATTCCATCCATAAACCAAGAAGAACAATCAATCAGCCGGTGTAGACTGGTCCTCAGTCAAGTTTCAGACTTCATTAAGCTCTGAAATAGTAAAAGTCACCTTGGCCATTTTCACATCCCCGGTCCCCACCCCGCCCCAGCGTCCACCTCAGGGAATCCTAATATTTGCTCCAGTTATCAAGGTCTGCAATGTACAACTTGATTAATTTCTGTAATAATGGCCCATCACCAAAAAGCCAGCTGGACTTTTATCTTTGATAGAATCCTTAGGAAGAACTGTAACAAGACTAGAAAGCGGGTCTTAAATTCATTCAAAAGCGTACAAAAATAAATTCACCACGGCCCCTCTCAGGAATTGGTAGGGAGGAGGAGGGCGCTGCCCTACAGTCTCATGGTTCATACTCGAGGTCAAAGTGTTAACCATGTCTGGTTGAGCTTTACCCACAGCAAAGAGAGTATTTTAGAAAATGCAAATGTCATGAGCTTTGTCATACCTTGAAGAGTCCCATGCCAAAGGCCACCTGGAGCCTTCATCCCCGAGCACAGGCTTCTGCAGCCTGACGGGAAATTATCCACCCTAGGCATCCACATCAGTGAAAGACATTGTCCGTCGACACCCAGCTTACTCTTGAAACGGATTAAAGAAGAGACCCATTCTGCCTTTTACGTCTTCGGTGAAGGAAGAGGCAGCTCTAGGGGGGGTTTTATGCTCCCATTCTTTTCCTCAGTGCGAGCAAACCAGCTGACTGAAAGTCTACAAAGTCTCGTAAGACAGATCCCACTTTTAAAGCAGTTCTTTTCTCTTTTCCAAACCTGAAATACCGAAAAGAAGACGGAAAAAAGGACCACGGGGTAAGCTATGATCTATCATAAGCTATTGAATTATACTAATTTCTGGAGACTGTCTCCTTCACGGGTTCATCTTACTGTGCCCTCTGGTGAAACGCTGGGACCCCCTGGGTTTGTCTCCGCTTGGCCCACTGCCCTTCTCGCTCAGCTCTCCATCGGCCATCTCAGCCTCCCCTGGACTTTAGCCTCCCCTTCCACCGATGACCTGTCCTAATGACTGCTTCTTGGAGCTTCTCCCTCTTAAGTGAGGCACTTGCCGGATAGACACCTCCACTCGGATGTCCCCAAAGGCATCTGGAGCTGAACAAACCCAGAGCAGAGCTTTCTTCCCCTTTCCCCTTCCTGGCCCGTCCCTTCCCTGCAGTCCTCCATGGTTGTTGCTGACCACAACACCCATCCGGTTATCCGACCAAAAGCTGTAAACCGAGACAAATCAGTGCCTCCTCACGCTTCCTCACACCTGCACGCGGGCAGTCACCGAATCCGACCGATTTTACCCCCGAAACATTTTTCAAATCTATTGCTTCCTCTCCATGCCCCGCCGCCCCCACCACCATCTCATTTCTAGGTTATGTCAGCAGCCTCCTGGCTCATCTCCTGCATCCGGAAATGTCCCCAGGGAGGGTCCCAGCAGTGCGTTCACATGGTCACGGGTTTTCGTAAAATTTGCAGAAGTCATCGAATTTAACCGCCACAGGCTAAGACCCTTGTCTCTTTCTGCGCCAGCTGCCTTGTGTCACAAGTCAGGAGGCTTTGGGGTTCGCCACAGGCACCTCTGGGATTCACCCCAGGGAGAGCTGAGGTGGGGTTTATTTAATTTGGGTGTTGGATACATCTACGTAGTTCGTTGTCACTTCCGTGGCTGGATACACTATCACTAACAGATCATTCCCCACACCCAACAGGCTGACTCACGTGCACATCACTTGGTGCCCTGAGGCATCCAGCCTCAGAAGTACAGGGTTGTAGAAGAGACACAGGGTTTCAAATGTCTGGGGCCAGGACCTGTCTGTAGAAATTTCTCCAAATTCTCAAGCTCATATATGAAAGAACTGGAGAGAGACTGCCTCAATTTTGATAATAATCTTAAATATGTATATAACATTATCAGAAACAAAATGTGAAACTTTTTGTTTTCTAAACTCTCAGTATGTGAGAATGCAAACTGGTGCAGCCACTCTGGAAAACAGGATGGAGGTTCCTCAAAAAATTAAAAATAGAACTACCCTACGACCCAGCAATTGCACTACTAGGCATTTATCCACGGGATACAGGTGTGCTGTTTCGAAGGGACACATGCACCCCCATGTTGATAGCAGCACTATCAGCAATAGCCAAAGTCTGGAAAGAGCCCAAATGTCCATCGATGGATGAACGGATAAAGAAGATGTGGTATATATATACAGTGGAGTATTACTCGGCAATCAGAAAGAATGAAATCTTGCCATTTGCAACTACGTGGATGGAACTGGAGGGTATGATGCTAAGTGAAATTAGTCAGAGAAGACAAAAATCAAATGACTTCATTCATATGAGGACTTTAAGAGACAAAACAGATAAACATAAGGGAAGAGAAAAAAATAATATAAACACAGGGAGGGGGACAAAACAGAAGAGACTCAAATATGGAGAACAAACTGAGGGTTACTGGAGGGGTTGTGGGAGGAGGGATGGGCTCAATGGGTAAGGGGCACTAAGGAATCTACTCCTGAAATCACTGTTGCACTATATGCTAACTAGCTTGGATGTAAATTTTAAAAAATAAAAAAAATAAGATTAAAAAAAAACGCTCAGTACATTCTAAAAAACAAATTTCAATAAGCCACGCTAAAGAGAAAGATTTCCATTCTCTCTCTAGAGAAAAAGAGTACAAACAAAACAGAGACAAAAACCAGAAGGATAGCAGATGTGTTTCAGTTAATAAATTCAAAGTATGCTTTGGAATTTTGTGACGTTTGCGATTATTTTAATCCTTAAAATTTTTAAATTTGTCATTTTTTTTTTTTTTACTCATTTAAATACACTTTTGGGGCACCTGGCTGGCTCAGCTGGGGGAGCACGTGACTCTTGATCTTGGGGTTGTGAGTTTGAGCCCCATGTCAGGTGTAGAGATTACTAAAAAATAATACATTTTAAAAAATACACATTCATTTTTGTTGCCTTATCCAATACCCTTTGTGACATTCGTATCTGACTATATCGCTTTCTTCACATTCCTTAAGAGGGCATAGGCAATAGCATTAATGTTCTTGGTGATAATATCACCTGTCCATTAAGGAGAGACTGTAGTAGCCATAGCTTACAATGGAGAGAGATCAGGGAGCCAAATAGGAACTGGAGATTGTTAAAAGTCCAGTTGACTGGAACACAGGTCCCCCTTCCAGCCAGGCCACTGAAATGCACGGTGCATGTTTGCAAAGTGCCAGAGTGTGACAGTCAGAATGGTCCTAGCCGTCCTGGCCAGGTGGTCTGTAGAGCAGGGGCCCTTGAACTGCAGCAGAGAGGGGACTGGCGGGTGATGGTGAACGGCTCTAGCAACCATCAGCCAGAAGAGCCAGGGAGAGTCAGGAACAGTGTGGGGGGAGCGTTGCCGGGGTGGAGGGAGGGGCAGAAAGAGGGAGCTAGAAATATAGGAGAATAAAAATGTGAGATCAAATATAAGGTGATGTTTTACATAAAAAAGCACAGTAAATATGTTTTAATATTCAACGATAAGGCATCAAGAGCTCATGATTTCGGAAAGAAAACTATTCTAAAAGTAAACCCACCAGCAACGCCACTGCTGGGTAAATAACCGAAGGAACGGGAAGCAGACTTGAGCAGATATCAGTGCCCTGATGCCCCAGGTAGTATTATTCAAAACAGCCAAAAGATGGGGCGCCTGGGTGGCTCAGTCAATTACGCATGGGACTCTCGGTTTCAGCTCAGGTCATGATATCTCAGAGTTCCTGAGTTCGAGCCCTGCATCGGGCTCTGCACTGCCGGTGGAGCTTGCTTGGGAGTCTCTCTCTCCTCAGCGCCCCTCCCCTACTCGTGCCCACGCATGCGCACATGCACTCTCTCTCCTTCTCTCTCAAAATAAATAAACTTTAAAAAAAAAACAGCCAAAAAAAAGGTGGGGGGGAGACGCCTGGGTGGCTCAGTCAGTTGGGCGTCTGACTTTGGCTCAGGTCATGATCTTGCAGTGAGTTTGAGCCCGCATCAGGCTCTGTGCTATCAGCTCAGAGCCTGGAGCCTGCTTTGGATTCTGTGTCTCCCTCTCTCTCTGCCCCTCCCCTGCTCACACTCTGTCTCTGTCTGTCTGTCTGTCTGTCTCTCTCTCAAAAATAAATAAATAGCCAAAAGATGGAAAACAACCCACATGTCCAGCAAGAGACAAATGAGATGAACAGTTAAACAACATGTGGTCTATCCATGCATGGAATATTACTTAGCCAGAAAAAGGAGTGAAGTTCTAATACATGTTACAACATGGAGGAACCATGAAAAAATTATGGTAAGTGAAATAAGTCAGACACAAAAGGAAAATATTGTATGGTTCCATTTCTATGAAATATCGAGGACAGGCAACCTTACAGAGGCTGAAAGTAGAGGTTACAGCAGCTGCGAGGAGAGGACACTGGCGATTCTTCCTTTTTTTTTTTTTTAATTTTTAATGTTTATTTTTGAGAGACAGAGCGTGAGTGGGGGAGGGGCAGAGAGAGCTCATTTGAGGCAGGCTCCAGACTCTGAGCTGTCGGCACAGAGCCCGACACAGGGCTTGAACTCACAAGCTGGGAGATCATAACCGGTGCCGAGGCTGGATGCCCAACCGAGCCACCCAGGCGCCCCTTTTATTTCTTAATAGTTACAGAGTTTCTGTTTGGGTGATGAAAAGATTTTGAAAATAGACAGTGGTGATGGTTACACAACATTATGAATGTAATTAAAGCCACTGGATCGATCATACACTTAAAAATGGTTAAAACGGCAAACTTTATGTTCTATATACTTTATCATAATTTTAAAAAGTTAATAATGTAAGATGCCAAAAAACCACTGAATTGTGGACTTTATGTATTTATTTTTTTAAGTGTATTTATTTTGACAGAGAGAGAGAGAGCGAGAGAGAGAGAGAGAGAGAAAGAATGAATGGATGCGGGGGAGGGGCAGAGAGATAACCAGGGTTAAATCTAGGTACTGGGCACATGGGTGTTTGCAACATTATTTTATACACTTAAAATTGTTGGGAGTATTTCATATTTTAAAGACAAATATATCTAATAACTGTATTAAGAAATGAAAGACTCACTTTACGAGTATCTAAAAAAACAGGATATTTGGGAATAAGCATATTAAGGAATGGACAAGGATTATCTTAAGAAAATTTAAAACAAGACAGACATCAGAAAAGACTTGAAGAGAAGGAGAAGCAACTTTTTTTGGCTAAGACTCCATGTCATAAATTTCACCCCTAATTTGATACACAAATTTAATACAAAATGAGTCAAAAAATCAATAGGTTTCCTGGGTTTTTGTTTTGTTTTTTGAAGTTGATAAAATAATACCAAAGCGTATGTGGAAGATGAACTTACAGAGTAGCCAGGGAAATTTTGAAAGACTAAACACGGAAGACAAGTCCTCCCAGGTGATAATAAAACATAGTAAAAATAACAACTGAAACAGTTTGGTGTTGGGAAAGGAGAAAAAAAATTCAGTAACATAAAAGAATCTGAAAACAGACCCAAATACTTTAACCGGCTGGTAACT
The DNA here is from genome assembly GCF_022837055.1 of Prionailurus viverrinus. Taxonomy (NCBI): domain Eukaryota; kingdom Metazoa; phylum Chordata; class Mammalia; order Carnivora; family Felidae; genus Prionailurus; species Prionailurus viverrinus. Next base: position 2,195,022 of record NC_062569.1, on the reverse strand, counting down.
TAAGAGATGAATAAAGCTGAATCCCAACCTCACTCCCAACAGCAAAACTAGCAATTCCACGTACATCGATATTTGAACATAAAATGTGAAGTCATAAAAATTGTAAGCACCCCACAGGAATTTATTTCTACTACTAGGCTAGGGAAGCAGCCATGAGGGGTGCCTGGGGTGGCTCAGTCGGTTGAGTGTCCAATTTCAGCTCAGGTCATGATCTCAGTTTGTGGGTTCGAGCCCCGCGTCGGACTCTGTGCTGACAGCTCAGAGCCTGGAGCCTGCTTTGGATTCTGTGTCTCCCTCTCCCTCCCCCTCCCTCCCTCTCTTTGCCCCTCCCCCACTCACCACTCACACACTCTCTCTCCTTCAAAAATAAACATTAAAGAAAAATTTAAAAAAAAGAGAGAGAGAGAGAAGTGAAATATTCGACTATATAATAACTCAGAACTGCTTTTTGCAGGAAAAAAAACACTGAAGAAACCCCCAAACTGGTAAAAATGCCACAACAGAACTCTTGCAAATTACACAGAAAACAAATAGGCAGAGAAACGGGGAAGGAACCCGCACAGGTAGCACACAGAAGAAACACAGGTGGACAATTTGTACATGAAATGCCACGCACATGGCCGCCTCTTCACTGCTGACATTCCGTTTGCATGCTCTCACCCCGGATGTCCCACATGGCTGTCCTATCACCTTGAAGTCTTCACTCCAGCTTTACCTTCTCCAGGAAGCCTTATATATACCAAACAGCCAAAACCATACCTGGCATACAGAGGGAACTTGGCAAACATTTGTGGAATTACTTGTGAATCAACAAACAATGTGGGTCAAGTCAAATAGTGTCTAATACAATTATAATGCCTCATGGGATTTTTTATTTTTTATTAAAAAAAATTTTTTTAACATTTATTTATTTTTGAGACAGAGACAGAGCATGAACAGGGGAGGGGCAGAGAGAGAGGGAGACACAGAATCTGAAACAGGCTCCAGGCTCCGAGCTGTCAGCACAGAGCCTGACGCGGGCTTGAACTCACGCGAGATCACGCGAGATCATGACCTGAGCCGAAGTCGGACGCTTAACCGACTGAGCCACCCAGGTGCCCCATGGGATTTTTTAAAAGAAAGGGTTAAAATACATGAACTCTAAACCTAAGGGAACAAAAATACATGGCCTTAATAAAACATATAAGTCACAAGGGATGTTAAGTGGGCTTAATATGAGATACAGTAACGGGTGGCTCAGTTGGTTGAGCGACTGACTTTGGCTCAGGGCATGATCTCGTAGTTCGTGAGTTCCAGCCCCACGTCGGGCTCTGTGCCGACAGCTCAGAGCCTGGAGCCTGCTTCGGATTCTGTGTCTCCCTCTCTCTCTGCCCCTCCCCAGCTTGCACTCTGTCTCCCTCTGTTCTCAAAAATAAACGTCAAAAATTCTTAAAAAAAAAAAAGGTGAACAAATAGATTCTTGTAAAGTAAGACAGTTGAAAATAATCAATGTATATCAAGAATCATAATGAATGAGCATAAATGAATGTACCAATTAGAAGACAAAAAAATGTTTAAACTAGATTTTTCAAAAATCCAGTTATATCTTGTTAACGAGGGACATGTGAAAAAAAAAGATATTCAAAGGTTGAAATTAAAGTATTGTGAAAGATATAGCAGTAAATATTAACCGAAAAAATGCATTAGTATCAGACAAAAAAAAACCTTGAAGGTAAAAAGCATTATTAGAGATACAGGGCTGCATACATGATGATACTAAATAAATGATACTGAAAGGTTTCATTCTCAATTTGCATTCCTAATTCTAATACACAATTACAAAGAGAAACACAATCCTTTAACAAATAATAGAATACATGGATAAAAAGCCAGGAAGGATATCAAAGATATCAGCAGCACCATTAATAAGCTTAACCTAAGGAACACGTATATAGATGATATCCAACAATTATAAAACATATAGTACTGAGGCACCTGGGTGGCTCAGTCGGTTAAGCGTCTGACTTCGGCTCAGGTCATGATCTCATGGTTCATGAGTTCAAGCCCTGAGTCAGGCCCTGTGCTGACAGCTCAGAGCCTGGAGCCTGCTTCAGATTCTGTGTCTCCCCCTCTCTCTGCCCCTCTCCTGCTCACATTCTGTCTCTCTCTCTCTCTTAAATATAAACATTAAAAACTTTTAAAAAACATACTTTTTTTAAAAAAATTTTTTATTCTTTTATTTTAGAAAGAGAGCATGCGAGCAGGGGAGAGGGACAGAGGGAGAGACAGAGAGAATCCTAAGCAGGTTCCATGCTCAGTGTGGAGCCCAACATGGCCCTCAATCCCACGACCCTGGGATCATGACCTGAGCAGAAATCAAGAGTTGCTCTAACGACTGAGCCAGCCAGGCGCCCCCTAAACATACAGTCTTTTCAAGAACACATGGAACATTGACTCATATTGATACATGCCAGGCTCCAGGACTCGGTTTGACATATTTCAAGGGATTCACATCATACAGACCATGCTCTCTACCCAGAATGCAAATATGTTATAAACCAACAAATTATAAAAATAATTATGTTAATAATTGCTACTTCTGAACGACTTCTGAACATTTCCAGGGCCAAAGAGGAATCCAAACAGGCATTATGAGAAGCAAACTACAGTAAGTATGTTACATATCAACGCTTAGAAGAAGGAACTATAGAGGAACCTGAAGGAAATACATAACCTTGAATATTTATATTAGGAAAGAAGAAAGGCTGAATTACAAAGCTAAGTTTCAAATAAAGGAAGGAAATGCCAAAGAGAGGCACAAGGAGCTTTGAAACAGAACGAACATACAAGAGAGAACTGGGGAGTCATCGCTATGAACTCTGCGAAGACGAAACTCATAGTAAAAAGTAGCGAGCGCAACATTTCAACCGTAAATCTGAAAATTCAGGCGAAGTGGGCAAATTCTTAGGAGTTAAGTATTGATCACATTTTTCAATACGCTTAAAGTATTTCATAAGATGAATTTGTACACGTAGGCTTAAATTGAGACTAAGGCATCCTTAAACCAAAAAAAGGTCCATACCATTTATAGGCAGAAAACCTTTTGTTTTTTAACTTCAAAACTCAGGTGACTGAGCAGAAAAATTGTGGTTTGGTTTTTTTTTTTTTTTTCACACCCACAGCAGAGACAGGAAACCCCACCTGGGTGCTTTAGATGCCTCAAAAGGTCACAACTGTTAGCAGGACTGAGCGTTCGGCTGGCAGGCCAAACGGAAGTGGCACTTACTTGGCCCAGATGAAGAACGGAGGTGCTGTTGATAGCTCACCTTTGCACCATGCTTCACAAAGCCTGCGGATTTTCTCTCCTACGTGCTTCAGCTACTTACGTGGACACACATCTTCTTCCCTTCAGTACAAACAGTTGGAACGGCCACCAGTTGTCGGACAACACACGTGCCAGGCCTATACCGGATGCCTTATGGATGGTCTTTTTTGTTTTTTACTGTTTATTTATTTTTGAGAGAGAGCGCAAGCAGGGGAGGAGAAGAGAGAGAGGCGGGGGGACAGAGGATTCCAAGCAGGCTCCGCGCTGACAGCAGCAGGCTCGAACTCACGAACCTCAAGAACGTGACCTGAGCCGGAGTCGGCCACTCGACAGACTGAGCCGCCCAGGGGCCCCACAGATGTCCTTTTCGGTCCTTATGATGCAATGAGGTGCTACTGTCCCAGCTTCACAAAGAATAGACAAGTGAAGTAACGTGCTCACAGGCTCGCTCTTAATCAGGTGGGGGTCAAGACCCAAGGCCAACCAAATCCACCTGAGGTCTCCCCTCCATACGCCCTTTTAAGCACAAGGGCTCCAGGGACTCATCTACAGAGCACAACGCATCCAAAGCAGGCTGTATCCAAGCCCCACTCACTGCGGCCAGGACCAGGCACCCACCTTCCGGATAACGTCCCGCAGAGCAAAATACTTGTCAGTGAGGTCCCCTGCCTCACTCAGTGGGGCGTCATAGTCGTAGCTGGTGGGCTGTGGTTGGTAGGGGATGTTGGCCCCTGGAAGACAAAAACATGCCACCGGTAACTACTGAGGGCCCTCCCCGCCGGGACAAGTTCTTTGGGATTTCTGGGCTCAGGGTTGTTGTCGGGGGAGAACATAAAGGGCACATTAGAACCCACTGTCAAATGACACAGAGGTGGCCCTGAGGAGGCAAGGTTTAGAGAAACGCGTTTCTTCCAGCAGGTGGCCCTTCACAAGCACCTTAGAGCCTATAAGGCGCCGTCCCCGCCCATTCGCCCAGCAAGAGCCCTCAGCGGGGACCCCAGCAGATGTCACCACCACCGAACCAGCAGGGAGCTGAAGCTCCCACAAAATGAGGTCAGTGTCTCAAACGAGTCATGGCAGGCTTCTGGCATGACCCACGTCTGCGATCGTTCGCATGCCCTCGGACACAACACGGGAGAGGACTGCAGACACACGTTACCCCACGGAGTCAAGCGTAACCATGAGGCCTCTAGCGCCTGTGCGGTCAGAGGACCTGCGGTGTCTTCTCCCAGCCCCTTCAGGAGCAAGTCACACCCTCACTCCCCCAGCTCCCGGGACGGCTGCTGCTGACAGCTCTCAGATGCGCCCTCTGTTCTCGAGTCTCTGCTGGGCCACCCTGCCAAGGTTATGGCCCTCGGGGGACAGCCCATGTGCAACAAGTGACCACGAGGGCTCAAAAACCCAGCCCCTGGTGTCCCAGCTCCAGAGCTCTCTCTAGAACCAGCTGAGCCACTCCAGAATTCCCTCTGGCCTCAACTCCCTCCCGGTGCCCAGGGCCACCACCCACACTCTCTGAAGGTGCTGCTCCTGGAACGTGCCCCAAGAACCTCCCGCTGGGGAATCACGGTCCGTTTCCCAGGGAACGAAACCCACCACAGAGACCAATAACACTGATCATACTGTGTACGCAAAGACTAGAAAGGTAAAGGGCCTTGCAATTATCGTTCCAGGGGCAAGGTCTGGACCAGTGGGCCCCAGCCTTGTCACAGATGATGTTCACAGGCAGGAGACTGGGTGCATTAGTGGGTAGCGAGCCTGTGCTATACATAGAAAACTTACCCTTGCAACATGGAGAGCCTGTTCAGATTCCTAAGCCCCACTGCACCGGAGATTCTGAGTCAGCAGGTCTTGGGTGGGACCTGAGACTCTGCCTTCCTTTAAAAGTTTTTTTTTAATGTTTATTTATTTTTATTAAAAAAAAAATTTTTTTTTACGTTTTTTTATTTATTTTTGAGACAGGGAGAGACAGAGCATGAACAGGGGAGGGGCAGAGAGAGAGGGAGACATAGAATTGGAAGCAGGCTCCAGGCTCTGAGCCATCAGCCCAGAGCCCGATGCGGGGCTCGAACTCACGGACCGCGAGATTGTGACCTGAGCTGAAGTCGGACACTTAACCGACTGAGCCACCCAGGCGCCCCAATGTTTATTTATTTTTGAGAGAGAGAGAGAGAGAGAGAGAGCGAGCACAAGTGGGGGAGGGGCAGAGAGTGGACACACAGAATCGGAAGCAGGCTCCAGGCTCTGAGCCATCAGCACAGAGCCCAGTGCAGGGCTCAAAGTCACGAACTGTGAGACGAAGTCAGACGCTCAACCGACTAAGCCGGGGTCTCTAACAGGCTCCCAGGTGATGCTGATGCTGGCGCCTGTGGACTAGTAAGGCTCTGTGCCAGGCCTTTCTCTTCTGGTCCTGAGAGCATTTTGCAACACAAGGGTGTGAGAATAAAGCTGCTTTAGGATCATCTCATACCACATCTAACCGTTAAGCAAAGGAGGCACAAAGTCTGACATTTCACCTGTGACTTGGTAAGAACTCCTTGGTCTGATCCCACAGCCCGTGAATGATGGCGCCACCTTGGGGGATCCTACTGGACCTTGGGGGATCCTACTGGTGGTGGAGCTGACAGATGAGCGGGGCCGAGGATCAGGTCAGCCCCCAGCACCCCGTTTCATTAGTTCTCTCTGCACAAAATCTACATGTCTGAGGGACTGGGACCACTTGAGCAACTGAACTGACCCAATCCTTCCTTTACCTCGCTTTTTCTTGACTGGAGGCAGTGGCCTGCCCACAGATCCACCTGCCTGTGGGGATACATACATTAAAGCACATCCTTTGCTGTGAGATGCAAAGAAACATGAAACCACATCCCTTGTTGCAAGGAGCTCATCTCCTTTGTGGCCCCTCTCCTACCTCTAATGTGGCAGTCACCTTGCCCACCTTCCTATTTATATGAGTGGCACCACACCAGGTGCCTGCCCCTAGAGCTTACGCTTCAGAGCTCACTCCCACAGCTGAGCTCAATCAGTGGTCACCAAGTTGAACGGAACACATGTGACTCCCAGAGACAAGATCACAGGCCAAGGGAAGCCAGGCACGGAAGCTGGCCAGTGGGCCAAAGGATGGACTGAAAAACAAAGTCTTCGCTCTGGCTTCACCCACAGAATCTTTCTCTGGATGCCCTCAGACCACCCCAGGGCAGCGTCGGAGAGAAAGCGCGCTAACTCAAGCGTCCTCTGCCCGTGGTAGGGAGTGCAAGGTGGGAAGGCAAACGAAACGGCAAGGCTCACCGCTCCGCAACTCTGCACGTCGTGTGACAAGTCCAGGATGGCCTGGGTCCCGCAGGAGGCCTCACAGATGGGGATGCACGCAGGCAGAGTGGGGCGCACACACGTGCACAGACAGGTGCATCCCCCGTGGGCAGGACGGGCAGTGAGCTCCCTGCCAGGGGCCTTCCCTCTCACGGCGCTCCTCTGGGATCTGGCCTGAGGAGCGGCCACAAAGAAGCACACACTGGCCCTCCCCCACGTCCCCCGGGAGACCAAGCACTAGGGCAGGTCAGAGAGGCCCACAAACACGGGAGGGGCTGGTTTGGGAGCTGGTGCAAGGGCTCTGGGATGCAAGAGGTGGTCCAAAGGGCAGTGACCAGCTTTCCAAGGCCCAAGTTCGAGTCCTATCCCCTGCCAGCTGAACGGGAAACCTGTGGACTTTTTTTTGCACCCTGCTTTTCTGATCTGTAAAATGGGTCCATAATCTCTGGCCTAGATGAGAGACTGTTATGAGAACTAACTGAGAAAACAGAGGCAGAAGAGAGACTTGTTATTTATAACAGGGCCAGGAGCAAGGCAAAGGATTGAAGACAACTTCCATTTTCTGAGTGGTCATTTTTATAGATCTAAATTGTCAAAAAAGAAGAATGTATCATTTTATGTAAAATAGTACAAGATAAAAAAAATTGTATCGTGAGCTACAAAGTTCCCCCCAAATATCAGTCTTCATTCCTGGACTGGATGCTTGGTACCATTCCACGAATGGAAAGCAGATGGAATCCTTATCTACTGAATGAAAAAGGCGCCACAAAATCTTAACTGTTTCTAATGAGAAGATGGGCACACAGACATGATCTAAAACTTCAATTGTCATACTGTGATCTTTTAAGAAGTGACATCTGAGTTTTGCAGTATCTCGCTTCTTGCCTCTAATAACAGTGATGATGTTAGTAACCCTAATGATGTTAGTTACTAATAACAGTAACACTTGTAGGCAAGGTCTTCCAGCCCATCCCACCTCGCACGGAAGAGAGCTGTTCATTAGGGTCAGATCCTGGGAGGTTCAGGCCAAATTAAGCTTCCAAAACTCAGCACTGGGGGGCATCCTCAGTGATTCAGAGAGAAAGGGCAGCTGTGGAGAGGGGTGAGGAAAGAGCCTGAGAAAAAGGCTAATATAGCATGACTTGCCTGCGAAAATCAATGGCAGTGAAGAGAATTTTTCATAATTTTTCCTGATAAAAAGGGAGAGACCATACAGGAATGGGAAACGGTACAGCCACTTTGAAAACAGTATAGCAGCTCCTCAAACTCTGATCTTAAAAGTTAGTTACCCTATTATCCAGCAAACGCCCTCTTAGGTACACGCCCAAAAGACTGAAACGGGGATTCAAATGAACACTTACATGTTAACGTTCATAGCAACATTATTTATAATGGCCAGAATGTGGTAACAACTCCAATACCCATCAATTTGACATCTGGATGAACAAAATGTTGTATATCCGGGCAACAGAATATTATTTATCAGTAAAAAAACTAAAGTACGGATCCCACAACATGGACGGAGCTTGAAAACATCCATCTTTTCAACCTGCCTAACGGGCAGAAGTGAAACACAAAGCCGACCACATATCGTATGATTCTACTTATAAGCAACGCCCAGAATAGGCAAATTCACAACGACAGAGGGTGCAGACTCATGGTTGCTAAGGGCCGGGAGGAGAGAGAGTGGGGAGTTTCTCCGGTAAGGGGTTTCTTTTTGGGGTAGTGAAAATGTTTTGGAACTAGGTGGTGGTAATGGGTATGCAACTTTGTGATATGCGAAGCACCACTAAACTGTGACTCATAAAATTGTGAGTTTTATGGTATGTGAATTATATCTCGACAAAACAAAATGTTTAAAAAAAGAAAAGAAAATAGATCACAGCAGAATACATGAACAAGTAAGCTCTAGCCAGAGACTATGGGACCTACCCAGCTACCTTGTTTAAAACAATAAGGTTTCTGGGGGACACCTGGGGGCGCAGTCGGTTCAGCATCCGATTCGGCTTAGGTCATGATCTCGCAGTTTGTGAGTTCAAGCCCCGCATCGGGCTCTGTGCTGTCAGCTTGGAGCCTGGAGCCCACTTCAGATTCTGTGTCTCTGCCCCTTCCCTGCTTGTTCTCTCTCTCAAAAATAAATAAACATTAAAAAAAAAATTTTTTTTAAACAATAAGATTTCTGGGGCATCTGTCTGGCTTGGTCGGAAGAGCATACGTCTCTTGATCTTGGGGTTGTGAGTTGGAGCCCCATTACTAAAAAAAAAATAAGTAAACTTGAAAATAAAGAAATAAACAATAGGCTTTCTAAGTGGACAGGTTCTGTTCCTTAAGAAAAAATTATCGTGATTTTAAAAATTATGTAGGCAGTTCTTACATATTAGGAAATTTCTATATATTAGAAAATAAAAGTTGTCTGTAGGCACTCCCTACCCCCAAATCAAGCTCCAGAAACATTCTAGCATAAGCTTCCATGAACACGTTAAACTGCTCTTACCATTCCAATAAGCGAAATTGGTCCCACCTATAAACATGTACCTGCAAGGAAACAAGAGAACAGACATACTTAACTACGAGCCCATAGCTATGGAGGGTGCCCTCCCTTCCAGAAATTACCACTCACAAGTTCACATTCGCCCCATGGGCAAGTACGTCATGGAGGGAGGAAGCTACCACTTCAGTCCTCACTCTTGAGTGAGGTTGGCCCCAGTGGTCTAACCAGCCAGTATAGAATTCAGAATTCACCTAAAAAGAGGAAAGGACAGGGAGCTCAGGACAGACTCATGACCTTCAGACATTGGCACTTCTCTAGAACCATCACCCTATCTACCCCACCGAGCGATGGGTAGAGCGGGCCATGTACGTGTACTGCTTAACCCAGAGCTGGGGGACCAATGAGGGTCACTGCCCAAACTCAGTTTTTAGGTGCCAACAATACAGGTATTCCTGAAAAGTTGTACCCGCAACAAAATTTTGTTAGCCAGCCCCCAGTTTGAACAAGGCAGGAAATTTCGGTGGGCAAAAGAATCCGATGGCAAAATATTTTCACCAAACTGTCAGATCTAAGTTCACCCATTGTGTCCATCCGGATTTTCAGATCACGGGTTGACGTAAGCTGAGGCGGACCTGCCCGAGTATTCTTCGAGGCAAACCCCAGGCACTTCACGGCTCTCTAGAGCACGCCCCTGCCACGCCCTTCGTCTGGAGAAGGAAGAAGAAACCTGGACGTGTTCTGGGGCTGCCTGTGTCAGGGTTTGGGAAACAGCTCCATCCAGTCTGTGAACACAGGTTCTGCACTGCTCAGAGACCGTGTTCAGGAAAGGCTGTGTGCACGGGTCGGGGGCAGCCTGGCCGGCTGCACAGAAGGCACAGGACCCCAGCCCTCAAACTGTGCCGAGAAACGAGGGTGACGACTACGGACAAGGGAGAAGCTGAAGGGCTGTGCGGGCCTGCCCGGACGTTCCTGTCGCCTCCTCCTCCTGGCTGCCTCTGCGGCAGGCCAGAAAGCCCCCGAACTCAGCCTGTGCTCCCCAGGATGCCTGTCGGAAATGCCAACGCTCGGGCCCCACGCGGGCCGTGTGTCTTGCCCAGATTCCTCCGCGATTCACACGCACATTAAGACGGAGAAGCTCCGTCGCAAAGAGCTCTCAAGAAACACAGACCTGAACTCAGACGCTGGCCCTGGCCCTCGCCAGCCGTACGGCCCCGGCTAAGTGACGTGTTCCCTGAGCCTTGGCGACAACGGAGAAAACGACACCCGCTGTGAGAGGGGCCATCAGTGCCGAGCGGGAGGGAGCATGAAAGAGCGCGGAGCCCGAGTCATGGCAGGGCAGGCACATCTGTCCCCACTGTGTTCCACGCCAGTGCTGTCACTGCGCCCAGAGGGCCACGTGCCCCCGGTCCCATTCAGCTGCGGACTCCGCGGCCGGAAAAGGCAAGGACCTACCTCCTTAGTTACTGCAAGCAACCTCGCCTCGACCCACAGCTCACCCCCAGTTCTTACCAACGGTCCTCTGGGCTCACTCTTTCTCTGGATCTGGAAAGCAGCGGTGATGTTGGCATCTGGAAGTTACGAGACGGAGAAGAAAGGTCAGTCGTGGGAATGACAAGTCAAGTAAAAAGAGTCCTGCACAGACCTTTAGCCTGAGGCCCTGCCCTTGGCCCCCAGGGGGCCTGGAACATCCCCCAGTCAGCTTTAGACTGGACTCACACCATCCATCCGAAGGATGTGTGGGGATCACGGAACGTTACTTCTTCTCAGAGCAGGTCCCTATGGTCTTTCCTGACCGCCTTGTCTCAGGAGATCACGTCACAAGCTTGTCTTCTCCACCTGGGTTTCCCCGCACGTTTTGCGTCCTTCTCTCTTCACAGAGAGGTCCATCTGGTTGACCGAGATGCTCCCTACAGGATGGGGCTTGCTTTGAAGACACTTCCTTGCAGCCTCCACGGCACCCCCCACACACATACTAATGCCACAGCTACGTGCCAGGCCACTAACAAATCAAAGGGAGAGATGTGGTCTCATTGTCTTTTTATGCCTGAGTCACGGCACATACTCTGATTTTGAATCTGTACATCGTCAGCCATTCCAGGCCACTTGCTCTTAAGTTCTCCTTCTAAAATACTCCATTAAGACGCCTGTGTGTGGGCTTGCTCCCTCTGTCTCCTTTCCCCCTCTGAACGGGACTAACCTCTCCCCACGGAGGCCGTGGGCTGCCTTCCTGCAGCGAACGAACAAGCACCAATAGTGTTTCTCTAACCAGAGCAGAGGGTGCGCTGGCCCCGAACTTCACGACCCACTTCCCACAGCAGGTACCCGGCGTGGAAATGACACCAGCCAAGACCTCGAAATAACCCCTTGCCCCCTGTAAGGCCAGGCTTCAGGAGAGGACGTGCTGGTCAAGAGTGGAATCTCATTTACTTTATGGCTGTAAACATCTCAGCATTAAGCACCGGGTGGCATTCAGATCTTTCAGTTCTGTTCTCATGAGCCTCGTCCTGTGACCTCACCCTGGGCGCTGCCCCGTCCCACACACGTGAATGAAGCGGCCACGAGCCCCACCTGCCCCACATACACTGGCCTCACGTTGGTCTGTCTTCGACCCACAGCCGGAGCCACTGTGCTCTCACCCCACATGCACATCAGCCTTGCAGCAAAGTCAGAATAACCTTCAAACTGTTTCTCCCGACACAAGGATACCGTGCCTTTTCATCACTGTGATGGGAAGTGTGCCAAAGCAGGAGGAAACCAGAGTGCCGCTTCCTGTGCAGCCCTTTGTAGACGAGTTATTTCATCACCAAACACTCTGAGCAATGCCTCATGTTTCTAGAAACACTTCATTCACTTAAAACCAGCTCTTTTCTTTTCTGCGAATATAGAAGAAGCTCTTTAAAAATGCAACTTCAGGGGCGCCCGGGGGGCTCAGTCGCTGGGGCGTTCGACTCTCGATTTCGGCTCAGGTCAACGGTCTCACGGTTTGTGGGATCGAGCCCTGCGTCGGGCTCTGCACTGACAGCACGGAACCTGCTTGGGATTCTCTCTCTGCCCCTACCCCGGCTCGTGCTCGCTCTCTCAAAATATGTAAAATAAACTTTGAAAATTATTTAAAAAATAATACATAAAAAAGGCAACTTCAGCCTTCCAAACATCCTTCTCAAGAGAAAGTCAGTGCTGGTCGTGCCATGGGGGTGGAGCCTCTTACACCGTCAGGAAGGCAGCGGGGCCTTCATGCTGCTTGAAGGGCAGGTCTTTTGTGTGGGGGGGGGGGGGAGGGAGGTTGACATTTATTTTGAAATAATTTCAACCTTATACAAGAGTTGTGAGAAGAGAACAAAGAACCCGAATTCCCAAAGGACCGAGATTCCTCAGTCGTTAACATTTTGCCACATTTGTTTTATCAGTTTGTCTCTCTCTCAGTACAGTTACTTTTCTCTGAACCATTTGTGAATAAGTTGCAGGCATGATGGCCCTTTACCCCTAAATACTTCAGGGTACATTCCCCGAAGAGCATGCGCATTCTTCAAATAGACACAACACGATTATTTAAAAAACGGGGGAGGTTAACATGCAAACAATCCTGTTATCTCATCTACAGATTTGATTCAAAAAATGCAATTGCCCGGGAATGGCCTTCTTAGCACAGACAGACGCAAAGCGGGCACATCCGGTCCGGGGTCCTCTTCAGGAGCATACACTGCTTGTGGGTGTCCTGTCCTTCATGACAGCTGCTCCCTTAACGCTTGTCACAGCCGGGAGCCTGCGGGCCGCACCAGCAGTGCACTCGCTGGGCTTCCTGCAGCCGACACGGCCCTAACCGGTGAGGCAAGGCCTTTTTGCAGCATCTCCCCGACCGCCCGCGGCCCGCAAGGGTCACGATGTTGAGTTCCACGGAAAGACCACGCTCGCTCCTCGCTCGTGTAGGGAGGCTCCCCGCATTCCAGGGCGGGGCCACACCACCCACCCGGTAGCCGACCTGAAGGAGGAGCCCACGGCCACCACCGCCAGGGGGCGGAGCTCCTAGCAGCCGCCCCCGGCGAGCAGAGCTCTAACCACGCAGCTCCCGCCCTAAGGGCCCATCGGCCTCGCTCAAATAACTAACGCGAGCCACAGGGGGCGCTGCACCACTGACTCCGTTTGATCCGTCGGGGAGCATTTGGGAAATCTCGCTCGACGCACCCACTGCAAACGCGCGGCCCGGGGTGCCGGCCGGCGCCCACCGCCCACCGCCCACCGCCGAGCCTGCGCGGCCTGGGCGCGGTTCTCTGCGGCGGCGAACACCGACCTGGGCCGAAGTCCACGGTGGCGTAGATCCCCTGCAGCGCCCCGCACTGCAGGAACTTCTCCTGCGCCCCGTCGGTGGTGAACAGAAGCACGTCACCGCCCAGGTGGTCGCGGAAGCGCCGCTGCAGGAAGCGCAGGTAGTCGTAGTCACAGGTGAAGTAGCTGCCGTATTCGTTTTCAACCTGCAAGTTAACAAAGGGGCGGCGTCAGGAGATCCCGACCGAGTCCTTCCAGGCAGGCTCGAGCCCCTGCCCAACCACTGCCAAAGCTCGACCGTTGCCCAAAATATCTTCTGGCTCAGTCCTCAAAACGCATCTTCCAAAGGGCAACTCCGCACGAAAACTTACCGCCCCACCTCCCACTCCACCAAAATAAGAAAGACAAAACCACCGTGTCAGATTTTGGATTGTAGTGATGCTCTACCCTATACTGGGGAATAGATCCTTTAAACGTGACATAAACAACACCTTCCCACGGTAGAAATATTAGACAATGTGGGGAAATGCAAAGAAACTAGAAAAACCGTGTGTTAATCCCATTACTCAGAGATAACTGCTATGGGCATTCTGGCTCAGCCTTCCAGATTCACACACACGCACACCCTAGATACACGGAATAAAGCACAGAGACTGTTCTGTTCTTAAAACTGGTATCATAATACATGCACCAGTGACAACACTGGCTTCCCACCTTCAACGCACTCTGCAAAATGTCCATGGAGGCGACAAGGGCAAGTGCCAGATAAGGACGTACAGCCCTTTACTCCACCTACCGCCAAACTTTCAGGGCGTTTCTTGTTTTTGTTCTTAGTAACCAATTGGCTCAGTCTGCGTTCAACAGCATCAGTGGTTTTCAACCAGGAGTTATTTTGCCCCCCAGGGAACATTTCACAAGGTCTGCAGATGCTTTGGGTTGTCACATCTGGAGGGGCAGAGCGTGCGGCTGGCACCTGGTGGGTGGAGGCCGAGGGATGCTACCAGGCCCGCTGCTTGTGAGCCTCCACAACGAAGGATTTTCAGGTGCCGTGAGTGGCACTTGTGCCGAGGGTGGGAAATGCTGCCCTGGGGCACGCGTTCTCCCATTCTCCACGGGGACGCACCCATTGACAGGGCATGCCCCAGAAGGTAAAAATGGATTCTTACAGGAGAAAAGAACACCTTACTCTTTTTTATATGTAAAGCACAGATATATATACACACACACTTCTACAGTAGATCAGAGGTATTAAAATTTTGTGGGCAGGAAATTAGAAAAAAATGTCTACAGGGGCGCCGGAGTGGCTCAGTTGGTTAAGTGTCTGACTTAGGCTCGGGTCATGATCTCACGGTTCGTGGGTTCGAGCCCTACATCGGGCTCTGCGCCAACAGCTCAGAGCCTGGAGCCTGCTCAGGATTCTGTGTCTCTCTCTCTCTCTCTGCCCTTCCCCTGCCCGTGCTGTCTCTCTCTCTCAAAAAAAAAAATAAATAAACGTTAAAAAATTTTTAATTAAAAAGATGTCTAAAAAGGCTTTTTAGGGGCAAAAACGAAAAAGAAGTTAAGAAACATTGCTCTAAGGCCATAAAATGAATGACCTTCAGCTCCACCCAATATATCAAAGAATCTTAGAGGTATGACACTGAGTGAAAGGCACACCCCACTGAGAAATACAGACAGCTGTTACAGAAACTTTTGCGCGCCCAAGTTCTGTCAACCAATGCCAACTTCCTTCTTTTCTAACCCTTGGGCTTCGGTTCCATTCCAGAACGACTGGGGGCGGGGGGGAGAGCATGTGAGGTGTACCCACGTGTGGTATGACCTCAGACACGTGGGGAGAAGAGAACGGAGACACAACTGGTCAGGGAGGAAAGTGGACAAAGTGCCAGGAGGGCCTCACAAACGGAGGCACTAACAGGGGTTCTGAGAGTCACAGGGACGCCAACAAGCCAACTGGGAAGGCCTCCAGGCAGAGGAGGGCCTACGTGGACAAGAGGCCACCATGAATTTGGTGGCCAGTGCAAAGAATTGTTAATGATATGAAGAAATGCTTATGACCGTAGGCTCAAGCAAGAAGAGTCAGGTAAGAAACTGGTCAGTTTACACTGACTCTGTAAAAAGAAATGTTTTAAAGGCATGGAAAAAAAATCAAGGAAATCTCCCCAGAACGTAAAGAGCTTTGCTTCTGACTCCAGAAGCAAATTATGGTTTCTCTGTTTTCTTACATTCTTCCATGCTTCCCCACACTTACTTATTTAGTAATCAAGGGGCAAAAGGATTATGGAATTCAAGCGGGGGGAGGTGCGAAGGGCAGAGGCAGAGGAGGCGGCGGCTGGCAGGACCCTGGCAGGACCCACAGTCAAGTTCAGGTCGTCCAAGGGATGCACACAAGAAATGCCCCTCACGCAGCCAACTTTGCTCTCCTTTGCGGAATTCATACCCGATTACACTCCTCGCAGCATGTCGACGACCAAAAGGTACAGAAAAGTTGTGCGCGAAGCTTGAAAGTGACTTGGGAAGAAGCAGAGATTTAAAAACGAGGGAAGCTAGAGAAAACCCGAGGTGAAGACAAAGGAAGAAGACCCATTCGTGCGAAGCCACACTCACCTGCAGCCTTGACATCTTCACGTGGGAAAACGGGCTCCTATAAGCTTCACCAGTACAGACTCAAGACGGGTGGAGGGGCGTTCAGTGCTCCGGGAGCAGTGAGCTGGCCTCTCTCCCCCATGCAGGGTCAGAATGGCCACTGTGGCCAGGTCGGCCTTCTCATCGCCTCACTCGACCTACACCTGAAGGGCAAGAGGGTGGCCACGCTCCCTTCCCACAGGGACCGTTCCTACAACGGCCCACAGTATTGTTCCTAAGAAGGAAATCCCGCCCACACTTGTCTAGGGAGCTGCACTGCACCCCCTTGCCGTTTCAGGATGCAGCCCCTTTTACATTTGTTCCTTGGCAAATGACTAATGAACATGGTTTTATGTGTTATTGTTGTTGTTTTTAAGTTTATTTATTGAGAGAGCGAGAACATGAGCAGGCAGGGGCAGAGAGAAAGGGCTGAGAGAATCTGACAGCACGGAGCCCGATGCGGGGCTCGAGACTCACAAACTATGAGATAGTGACCGGAGCCGAAAGCAAAAGTTGGACGCTTAACTGACTGGGCCACCCAGGCGCCCCGGTTTTGCGTTTCACCTAAGTGATTTTGCAAACATCACAAACTGTTGGTCAAGTGCAGGTCAAGTGCCCCAATTTTTCACGTGGAAAATACTTGGCACAGGATGTACCCACAATATACCAGTCCTTGCAGAGCAAAGAACACATGGAAGGAGGAGAGTGGGGGCAGGAAGCAGGAGAGAAAGCAGAATGGCCCCAGTTCACCACATCCTCTTTCAAACCAGCATGAACTGACTGCCTAAGCAGGGCAGACACCAAATCATTTTAATCCGTGTTGCACCCCCTCAGCCACAGGCCACGTGGCAGCAGAGAAAGAGGCAGGCCACGGGATCAGTGGGCCTAGGATGCAATCCTGACTCTGCCACCTGCCCACTGGGCGACCTGGGCCAAGTCACTTCACCCCCTTTGAAGTTCTTCTTTTCAAAGAGACATCGGTCGGAATAATTGCATGGCGTCTGGAGGGCAGTCAGCTCAGGGTCCGGTATACAGCAGCCACGAACGACAATGCCTCCCCCAAGTGTGGCTTATATAAAATCACCAGCTGTGGCACTGCCTTGCAGAGAAACAGGCTTGTGAGGCTCACCTCTGCATCGCTCCCGGGTACGATGCGGCCGGATGAAAGCCTTCCCCGCCCCCCACCTGCCCGTGCTCATCTCTGAGGTTACCTGCACGGTTATAATGGGCCCTCCGTTCTGATAGAGGAGAGGCTTCATCTTGGGCAGAAGGACTCCCAACCACTTGTCCACGGCTGCAAGGTAATCTGGAAGAGAGGACAGGTTTAGCACCGTTCCACACCTTTTAGTGCACACACACACTGACGCCCTGTCACCCTGGGGCTCGCAGCCGAGATCGGGATATGCCGGACTCAGCGAGACCGAGATGGGGTAGCTGCAGGCACTGATGTGATAAAAGCTGTCCCACAAGAAGCCATCTGCTCAGCGGGTTCCCAGTGGAAAGGAGCACATGCATGGTCTCTGCCCCACCACGGGGACACCAGGCCTGGAGCGCAGGAGGCTGGTCCAGCCCATGTTTGTTGAAGGAAGAAAAGAGTGCCTGAAGGGAATGTCTTTCTCTGTGTCACAGTAGGATGGGTGTTTTTTTTTCTTTCTAAAATGAAGCTTTAATAAATTAAATACTGACACCGACAAATGGAGATAACAGAGCGCACCCTTTGTAAAGAGGCCATGAGGACGAAATGAGGTAATACAGGTAAGAACATGAATAATGTGCTGGGACTGCAAACCGGGAGGGTAATGCACTGAGAAGGATGTACGCGTAGAGCACAGGACACCAGCCTTTCACACAGCAAATTCAATCAATGTTAGCTGCTCTTCGGACCGTCCTGAGACCAGCATCTTCAGGAGGCAGAAATGCAGCTACTGGGACCTTCTGCCTCATCAGGGTTTGCAGCGAAAATAATTTCTAGTTGTTGAAAAAGGCCAGAAAAAGACTATCATTTTACAGATCGCCCTGTAAAGGTCAACAAACGAACTGTCATTTTGATTAGCCAGATGCTATCACTGGGCATGTAATTATTGAGAAAGTAGGAAGAGAAAGCATTAAAGTCAGTCGGTCAACCGCAAACAGGGCCCAGTGCCAGTTCAGAGTCACCAGTTTATCAGCAAGATCTGGTCAAACAGTTCAAGACAGCCTGATTTCCTACACATTCAAAGTCTGCAGTGGACAGTGACTAACACACTTCCACTAAGCCTTCCAAAGTGTCTATGCAGAAGAACCCCAGCCTTCAAAACACCTGCGGCTTTTGGTATAAAATGTCGCGAAAGACATCATCATTCTCTCAGGACACGTGTAACAACTTACCTGGATCAGAAGAACGGAGAATAATCGACTCTTTTAATAACAGCCAAGCCGGCAATCCTCCCTAGGATGGGGGGTGGGGCAAAAGGAGGGAGAAGCCATTATGGGGTCTCAAGGCAGAGAGAAATTACTCTTAGCGGTGAGGGAAAAGAAGACTTTCAGGGAAGAAGGGGTAGTCGAGGCGGGCTTTGTGGTGTAGAACTTTCAGGGACGGTAGTAATCATAACTTCCTTTTACTAGTAAGATGACATCACATGAATGGAGTGTTTGGAGAATAATCAAAGCTTTTATATGGCTCATCCCGCTTAATTGTACAACAACCCTGTGAGGTAGATGGAGCCCGTACCGTTAACCGATGGGGAAACTGAGTTATGTGAGCACCAAGGGGAGGACGCACGCCTTCGGGCCCTTCCCTGTTCCTCTCTGCCTAGACACCTCCTGAGGTAAAAGATCCCTATGCCGGCTGTAGTCACAGACTCACTGTCATCTGGAATGGGAAACTGTTTAAACTGCTTTAACTCACTTTGCCCCAGATCCCTGCCAGTCAGCCCACCCCTGTCACGCGCACCAGCCGGGCAGAGCCAGGTCTGGCCACACTCACCATGTCCCACTCTGCACAGATGTAGGGTCCGGGCCTCAGGATAACCAGCAGTCCCAGCTCATGGGCCAGCTTGAGAAAATATTCCACATCATGTTCCCCAGAAAACTGGTACTGTCCTGGCTGGGGCTCGTGAAAGTTCCAGGGCACGTACCTGCCAAGAAACACACAGCCCCTTCTTGGAAATAGCTCAAAAATCCAGTTGTCCTATGTGACTGACTTTCTTTCTTTCTTTCTTTCTTTCTTTCTTTCTTTCTTTCTTTCTTTCTTAAATGTTTATATATTTTTGAGAGAGAGCATGAGCTGGGGAAGGGCAGAGAGAAGGGGGCAGAGGATCTGAAGCAGGCTCCGCACTTACAGCAGAGAGCCCGATGTGGGGCTTGAACTCAAGAAGCACGAAATCATGACCTCAACCGACTAAGCCACCCGGGTGCCCCCCTCATGTGAATTTCTAAACCGTCAGCAGAACTGTAAACCCTCAGGACACTCACATAGCTCCCCTCGGCAGCCTCTTGGGAAAGAGGCCTGGTCTTGAGTTTTCAGAGTAGTTACCCAAGTGAACCAAACTTGGTGGGGGACACATTTAAGTCTATGACCCACAAAGAATGCCCATTCCTATTTAACAACTTAAAAAAACCACAGAATTACATAAACATTAATTACTACTATGTAGAAATTATATATACCTGTGGAAGGCTTAGGGAAAATGAAAATACCTATGCTAAGGTAATAAGAGATATTTATTTTTTGAAAATGCTTTTTAATAAAAATAAAAATTAAGAAAACCCCTCCAAGGCAAGGGAAACCAAAGCAAAAATGAACTATTGGGACCTCATCAAGATAAAAAGCTTCTGCACAGCAAAGGAAACAATCAGCAAAACTAAAAGGCAACCAATGGAATGGGAAAGATATTTGTAAATGACATTATCAGACAAAGGGCTAGTATCCAAAATCTATAAAGAGCTCACCAAACTCAACACCCCAAAAACAAATAATCCAGTGAAGAAATGGGCAAAAGACATGAATAGACACTTCTCCAAAGAAGACATCCAGGTGACCAACCGACACATGAAAAAATGCTCAGCATCACTCATCATCAGGGAAATGCAAAGCAAAACCACAATGAGATACCACCTGACACCTGTCAGAATGGCTAACATTAACGACACAGGAGACAACAGATGTTGGCGAGGATGCGGAGACAGAGGATGTCTTTTGCACTGCTGCTGGCAATGCAAGCTGGTGCAGCTACTCTGCAAAACAGTATGGAGGTTCCTCAAAAACTAAAAACAGAACCACCCTACGACCCAGCAATTGCACCAGTAGGCTTTTATCCACAGGATACAGGTGTGCTGTTTCGAAGGGGCACATGCACCCCCATGTTTATAGCAGCGCTATCAACAACAGCCAAAGTATGGAAACAGCCCAAATGTCCATTGATGGATGAATGGATAAAGAAGATGTGGTATATATACACAATGGAGTATTACTCGGCAGTCAAAAAGAATGAAATCTTGCCATTTGCAACTACGTGGATGGAACTAGAGGGTATTACGCTAAGTGAAATTAGTCACAGAAAGACAAATATCATATGACTTCATTCATATGAATACTTTAAGATACAAAACAGAAAGGGGCGGCTGAGTGGCTCAGTCAGTTGAGCGTCCGACTTGGGCTCAGGTCAGGATCTCACGGTTTGTGAGTTCGAGCCCTGTGTTGGGATCGGTGCTGACAGCTCGGAGCCTGGAGCCTGCTTTGGATTCTGTGTCTCCCTCTCTCTCTGCCCCTCCTCTGGGTCGTGCTCTGTCTCTCTCTCTCTCAAAAATAAACATTAAAAAACAAAAAAAAAGATACAAACAGATGAACGGAAGGGAAAGAAAGCAAAAATAATATAAAAACAGGGAGGGGGACAAAACATAAGAGACTCTTAAATATAGAGAACAAACAGAGGGTTGCTGGAAGGGTGGTGGGAGGGGGGATGGGCTACATGGGCAAGGGCATTAAGGAATCTACTCCTGAAATCATTGTTGCACCATATGCTAACTTGGATATAAATTAAAAAATAAATAAATTATTACAATAACAAAAAACGCCTCCAACCCTTGTGTCCTCCTACAAGAGATTTTGTCAGGAGCAGCGCGCAGGAAGTGACAAAAACATGGGACACAAACTGGAATACGGAGCCACCCACTGCCATCGCAGAGGTCTCTCGGATGACCCCTGGCTTATGGCCTTTTTCCACAATCCCATGGCTTTAGGGCTCCATGGGACAGACAGCCCCGGTCCCCCAGAGCGTAAGTGTTAAACTACAGGGAGGAAATGGATGCCCCAGGCCTCTGCCTCTGCATTTTCTCACCCTTTATCTTGAAGAGGCTATCAGCAATCCTCATCAGTAGTGCAAAAACCAGAGTGGCCAGCCAACCCAGCTTTTCTCCCAATTAGTCACCTTGCAACAGCAGAAGAGACGAGGAGAGATAGTTATTGGGGTAATTCTCTATCCGGAGTTAGAGAAGTACCCCAGCAGAACCACAAAGAAAAACTGGGATTCAGGAACCTACCTAACCCGGCACACTCCCCCAAGAACTGAGAGAAGCTGTGGCCGCCTATGAACATTGCTACCTTCAAGTTCTAGGGAGACCTCTGGCCAAAAATAGGCACTCGGGCAAATTTCAGTCTCACCAGCCATAAAGGGGAGTGAAGGGATGGAATCCTTTGTGTAAAGGGCCCTGCGCACGGCAAACACTCAATCACGGTTACTTCCCTTTCCTTTCAAAGCTGATATTCACTTCACGATTTCCATTGACAAGGTTCAAGATCGGAAGAAGTGGTTAGTTATCTGAAGATGGGCCAGTCGAGCTGAGGACAAGCCCCTCCCAGAACACCAGGTTATGCTGTTTCCCGTTCTGAGCAATGAAACCGCTAGCCGCGCGGAGAAACGCAGCTGGCGGCAGCCCGTCTCCAGGCGCGGGTGTCTAGGCCCAGGCGAGAGCCCAGTGCCCTCCTACTTACGTCTGGATGGCGTTCAGCCCGGCCATCTTCATTTTCAGGAGCCGGTCCTTCCAGTAGAAGCGGGGCACCCGAAAGTAGTGAATGCTCCCCGAGATGTAGCGGAACGGCTGGCCATCCTTGAGGAAGCGGTTGTGGCTGTAGTCGATCTTGAACGTCCTCTGGGAAGCATTCTACGGGGCAGGGATGGGGCCACGTGAGAACTTCCACCTTCCCCATCTCGGGAGCAGAAACTCTCAGTGGCAGGTGGCCTCCTGCCTGTTTCATTTGTGGAATCTGCTGATCGAGTCAGTGCGTGGCTTCTGGGCCCAAAAGCAAACCGCTGCCCAGACGGTGGCTACTGCACTCAGGCAACAGAAATCATCGGGAAGGACCCCTGTGCAGGATTCCCAAGGGCTTACTTTTCCAGAGGCCAGCACTGATCTGGTAAAGACCTTGCCGGAGCTGACTCTTTCCTTGATCGAGCAAAGCCCAATGTGCTGGGAATGGAAGACACAATCACACCCTCCCTCCCTGTGGCGGTCACTCACTGGAGCACTGGATGCACCTCGACAGTAATGTCACCCGGGTGCAGGCAAGACATGAGAGGTCTGGAATCCTGGCTGGTGCTCTAAGTCTGGCAGTGACCAGGTGAACTCTCTCGAACCCACATCTCCGCTGCCATAAACATGCAGGATGTCTGACGAGATGAACTTCAAGCCAATCTGTTTCCAATTAGGGGCTGCAATCCCATTGGTGAATCATGAACCCAGTTTAGGCAACGACTGGCACTTAAAAAAATTTTTTTTGGGGCACCTGGGTGGCGCAGTCGGTTAAACGTCCGACTTCAGCCAGGTCACGATCTCGCGCTCCGTGAGTTCGAGCCCCGCGTCAGGCTCTGGGCTGATGGCTCGGAGCCTGGAGCCTGTTTCCAATTCTGTGTCTCCCTCTCTCTCTGCCCCTCCCCCGTTCATGCTCTGTCTCTCTCTGTCCCAAAAATAAATAAAAACGTTGAAAAAAAAATTTAAAAAAAAAAAAAATTTTTTTTGATTGACACTTTTTTAGTAATAAAATATCAGCATACTACACATGGTTAAGACAAGTATTAGTTTATGAAACGGTTGTTATGTATACAGATGCAGAGTTGCATCGGATGTAAGTCTGTACGGGTTTGCAATGGAAGGCGTGTTTCTAGCAAAATCAAAAAACCTAGGCAAATCAAATTTCGAGAAACACTGTTTGGAGATCACTTCAGAAGCTGAAATGCTAGAATTTGGAAGGGAAGATGTCAAAGGGGAGGCAGAAGAGAACACTGCCCTCTGGTGGATGGAAGAAGGCAGTGATGGGTCATGGGTGCCAACAGGACCACAGCCATAAGAAACCAATTAAGTGCTGTCCCCCACTGTTGGTAAGATTTCCTGCGCAGCTTTAGGAATTTTTTTTAATGTTTTATTTATTTTGAGAGACAGAGAGACAGAGTACAAGTGGGGGAGGGGCAGAGAGACAGGGAGACACAGAATCCGAAGCAGGCTCCAGGCTCTGAGCTCTCAGCACAGAACCCAATGTGGGGCTTGAACTCGTGAGCCACAAGAGCATGACCTGAACCGAAGTCAGACACTTTACGGACCGAGACACCCAGGTGCCCCTAGGCTTTTTTTAAAAACCTTTTTTTTTTCTTCCATAGCAGCACCATAGTCCATGACAGTTTTGGAGGTCTCCCTTGAAGTAACTGTGACAGCATGAGTCCTAGATCACACCTGGCCTGAAATCCAACTCAGGGAGTTAAAGCACCGTGATGGAAAGTTAAATAACTCAGAGTAGATCGTTTAGGGGCGAATGGGCAGCTTTATTCTATGTGAGTTCACCTCAATAGACCTAACCAAAAATAAACAAATAAATCATGGGGCGCCTGGGTGGCTCAGTCGGTTAAGCATCTGGCTTCGGCTCAGGTCATGATTTCACGGTCTGTGAGTTCGAGCCCTGCGTCCGGCTCTGTGCTGACAGCTCGGAGCCTGGAGCCCACTTCGGATTCTGCGTCTCCCTCTCTCTCTGACCCTCCCCCATTCATGCTCTGTCTCTCTCTGTCTCAAAAATAAATGAACATTAAAAAAAATTTTTTTAAACAAATAAATCATTTAAGAATCATTTTTTATTTTAATTTTATTTTTAAGGTTTTTTTGTTTATTTAGAGAGAGACAGCACAATTGGGGGGAGGGCAGAGAACAAGGGAGAGAGGATCCCAAACAGGCTCTAAGCTGCCAACGTAGAGCCTGACACGGAGCTCGAACTCATGAAACCGTGAGATCACGACCTGAGCCAAAATCCAGAGTCGGACGATTGGCGACCGAGGCTCCCCAAGAATCTTTTTTTTTTTTTTTAAAGGCCGGAGTGTCAGTTTAATATTACTTTGTTCCTCTAGTAAACAAGGCTTTAGCTGCCTTTCAAAGGCAAGAAACTCCTAAAGAAACTCACAAAAAATATAAAAGCTACTTCTTTCACCAGGTGCCCAGCGGATGGGTTTGAAGACATTTTCACGGCATGTATGTGACCAGGTGGCAAACAAGGGTTTCCCACACATTCCGTGAGTTCGGAAGCGGCGCGTGAGGTGGGGAAATGCTGGGGACGGGTAGCAAAGGATAAGCGACCGGGAGAAGGACAGGCTGTTTGAAGCCCTCTTGTCTAGGGCAAGGGGCTCGGAGGAACAGAAGATGTGGTGGGTGAGAAATGTCCAGCAGAAAGGGACTCAGGTCTCTGTCCCACTCGGTGCAGCAACGTCCCTGCATCGAAATAACCCCCGAATCCAGCCCCAATGTCTCCCTCCCATCCATTTCATAAACATGGCCAGCCCCCTACCACGTGCTGAGCAGTAACAGAGGGAGCCACACAGATGTGGCCACAGCCCGCACGGAGCTTCCCTGTGGCCCGGGACAGACCCAGGGGTCAACGCGGTGAGGCCCAGGTGGGTAGAGCAAGGATAAAACCTTCACGTCGCACAGCTTAACCCACAGTGTTAGCCGTCGACTGTGTCTCGACAAAGCTGGGGTCAGGATTAGAGCGGAATGCTGCGGAGGTAATAAATGGCATGTAACGCAGGTGTGGGACACAAGGACAAGCTTCCCAGAGGAAGGAGCCCTGGCTCTCAACTTGGGCCACACATCAGAATCACCTGCGCCAACTTTTAAAAACCGCCAAGTCAGGCCTCACCCCCAGACATTCAGAGCTTAATTGATCTTGGGTGGTGCCCGGGCACTGGTGTTTCCTAAAACTGCCCAGACGACGATGTACTACTGCACGGCCAGGGCTGCGAACTACTGGCCTGAGCTGAGCCCCAGGATGAGGTGGAGTGAGGCAAGGGGAAGGACACAGGCAGAGGACACGGTGTGGGGGACTCAGAGAGGGAGGCCTGGGACCTCGGGACGGTGCAGTCAGGAGCTAAAGATGGGCAGGGACCAGACCAAATGTGCCCCAACATCCAGTCATGGGCCTGGGCTTCAGGCCAAGGGCCACGGACAGCGACTTACAAAGAAGAGTGCCTGAAAACACGGTTTTCACATGTTTGGCACTCTGGCAGCAAAAAGGAAGCAGAGTCAGGGACCATGGTGACGGCAGCGCGTGGGCAGTGGACAGGAGGTGTAAGTCGCAGGACCGGGGTGGGTGGTTAGAGGCAGGACACAGGGGTTAACCTGAAGAGGCTCCCACTGGCCTCAGGTGGAAACACCGGGGGCATTTAAAAGAAGAGAGACTTAAAAGACATAAAATCGGGGGGAAATAAAGACCACAGAGATATTAACACCTGTGGGTTACACCTACATGATTCCTCTGCTCAACCTCAGCCTCTTTTTTTTTAAATTTTTTTTTTAACGTTTATTTATTTTTGGGACAGAGAGAGACAGAGCATGAACGGGGGAGGGGCAGAGAGAGAGGGAGACACAGAATCGGAAACAGACTCCAGGCTCTGAGCCATCAGCCCAGAGCCGGACGCGGGGCTCGAACTCATGGACCGCGAGATCCTGACCTGAGCTGAAGTCGGATGCTTAACCGACTGAGCCACCCAGGCGCCCCAACCTCAGCCTCTTAAAAAGGGAACAAGCAGACATTATGTCCCTCATGTTGTCACTCAACAGGGGTACACAGCCCCCCCTAAAGCAGTCCTCATTACTGAACTTGAATCTCAGATGAACCGTAATCTAATGATAACACAAGGACGCAAAATGCGCCAAAGGCAAAACGAGGGACATTCTAGAAGCCCGATGATAGAGCTGCTCCAGCAGATTGATGGTATTAACATCAAACAAGGTAGGGGCACCTGGGGGGCTCAGTCAGTAAGCGTCCCCCTTCGGCTCAGGTCATGATCTCGCGGTTCGTGAGTTCGAGCCCCGCATCGGGCTCTGTGCTGACGGCTCAGAGCCTGGAGCCTGCTTCCAATTCTGTGTCTCCCTCTCTCTCTGCCCCTCCCCCATTCATGCTCTGTGTCTCTCTCAAAGATAAATAAACATTTAAAAAAATTAAAAAAAAATCAAACAAGATATTGTTAGAAAACAAAAGAGAACTTACGAGCCACAATAACCTAATGCAACATGGGATCCTGATTCTAATGAACTGCCAAAAAAAACCCCAATGTTATGACGGGGAAAACTGAATACAGACCAGGCATTGGGTGGAATTAAAACTGCTCATTCCAGGGGCGCCTGGGTGGCGCAGTCGGTTAAGCGTCCGGCTTCAGCCAGGTCACGATCTCGCGGTCCGTGAGTTCGAGCCCCGCGTCGGGCTCTGGGCTGATGGCTCAGAGCCTGGAGCCTGTTTCCGACTCTGTGTCTCCCTCTCTCTCTGCCCCTCCCCCGTTCATGCTCTGTCTCTCTCTGTCCCAAAAATAAAAAAAAAACAAAAAACTGCTCATTCTGTTGGCTATAATGATGGCATGGTGACCTCACACACACACACACACACAAAAAGTTCTCATCAGAGATACATCCAGAAGTATTTTTAAAAAAAATCTTTTTGCACGTCATGTTTATTTATTTTTGAGAGAGACAGAGCACGAGCAGGGGAGGTGCAGAGAGAGACAGGGAGACACAGGATTCGAAGCAGGCTCCAGGCTCCAAGCTGTCAGCACAGAGCCTGATGTGGGGCTGGAACTCAGACTGTGAGATCATGACCTGAGCCAAAGTCGACGCCTAACCGCCTGAGCTACCCAGGCAGCCCCTAGATACATCCAGAAGTATTTCTGGGTGGAATGACAACCTCTGAGGTCCCTACAGATGGAAAAGAAAAAGAGCAAACGAAAAAAGCAGAGGGCACATAGAGCAAAGCTGATCACGGAAGCTAGGTATGGATACATGGGTATTCTCTTTGTCCCTTTGTGTGTCTGTTTTTAATTGCAACACTGTTTAAACCAAATGCAGCTTAGAGGCTCCGGGGTGGCTCATCTGGTTAAGCGTCTGACTCTTGGTTTCGGTTCAGGTCATGATCTCAAGGTTCATGGGTTCGAGCCCCATGTCAGGCTCTGCGCTGACAATGCAGGGCCTGCTTGGGATTCTGTCTTTCTCCCTCTCTGCCTCTCCCTGCTTACAATCTGTCTCTCAAAATAAATAAATTTAAAAAAAACAACGCACTTCAAAATAAAGGCTTTTTCTCGGTTATAAGAAAAACAAAAGCATGGTTCATGAAAAGACTTGTAACAAATGTTCACAGCAGATTTATCCATCATTGTCCAACACTGGAAGGAAGCGAATATCCATCAACAGAGCTATTGGGGCTTCCGGGAACACGGATACATCTCAAAAATGTCATGCTGAGCGAAAGAAGCCCTACACAAATGTTCCCACCGGAGGAGCCCATTCATGTGAAGCTCTAGAACAGGCAAATCTAATCTATGGTGGGAAAGAAATCAGAGGAGTCGCTGCCTTTGGGAGAGGGACGCAGGCATTGCGTGGGAAGGAACACCAGCGAACGTCCTGGGGTAACTGTAATCTAGCTGAATGAGGGATCTGGACTATAGAGGGTTGTGCATTTGTCATGTTCACCGAATGGTACCCTTAAGGTTTGTATACGTCACTGTATGTAAAGTTCACCTTAAAAGGGGGAAAAAAGAGCGATAAACAAATACCGATCCCTAGTTAATGATACAGGACCCGCTAAAGTACTCAGAGTGGGGAGTACATGAATGCCTGCAGCTTACATCCAAAAGATGGGGTGGACTGATGAGTGCATGGATGGCCGCCATATGTTAATGGTAGGGTCTGGATGGTGAGCATAAAATTCTTTCAACTCTATGTGTGAAAATTTGTCCTAGTAAAACACTGACACAAATAAAAAAGCCGGGGGGGGGGGGCGGGAATTGGAGAAAGGTGGTCAAAAGGTCCAAACTTCCAGTTAAAAGATAAAGAAACACTAAAGATGCGATGCACCGCATGATGGCTGTAGTTCGCAGTGCTGTGTGATACACGGGGAACTTGGGAAGAGAGAAACTCCTACGAGTTCTTATGGCATGGAGAAAACTGTTTTCCCTTCTTTTCTTCCTTTCCTTTCCGTTGTATCTATATGGGAAGACTGATGTCAGCTGAGCATACTGTGGTGATCATTTCACGATATACGTAAATGAAACCATCATGCTGCATGCCTTAAACTTGTACAGTGATGGGCGTTTGTCAGTAAAACTGGAAAAATAAATATAAATAAATAAAATTAAAAAGTGGACTGATGAACTGAGTTACGGCTTCTAGGCTAAGGGCATTGTGCATGAGTGTACGTCCCCCCCCCCCCCCCCCCCCCGCCTGCCCCGCCACGATTAAGTATTAGGCAGCCCCTGAGACGAAGGGCATGCTCTTGCCCTTGCAGGAACAGCTTGGATACGTAAAGAGCTAAAAGAGAAGGTTGAGAGTTGTTTTTAAAGCATACCCATGTCAGCTGCAGCCCTCATGGACGGTCCTCTGTGAGCTCAGTACACTCTATGCTGACAGTGTCTCAGCCCAGACCCACACCTTGGGACTCTGTGCCTTCCTGCCACACATGGGAACCTGCTCTCCCAGGGACCCAGGGGGTTCCCATGCCCCTCTGGAAAACCCTCAACCAATGGGGGTGGATCACTGCATTCTCCTCTTTCGGGCAGACAGTTCTGGAGACCTTCTATGGCTGGCAGGATCCCGGCCCTACTGCCCAGAGCGAGAACCATGATGCGTCCTTAAACAGACTTCCGCTGCTTCTCACCTGCCCCTCCCCCTGCACTCTCGGCTCACTTCTCAGATCACCTGCACTCAAGCCTTTATTTCGTGTGTTACTTCTAGAGGGACCCACTCTGAGACAGTGGGTGCCAGGGTTAGCCTAAACAGCAGATCCTCAGGATGTGAGCCTGTACCTGGATTTCTCTTATCTATCAAACAGCAACAGGAACCCTACAGCTGGTGCTAAGTGGGCATTTAAATACAAATTCTGAGGTCCTCGCCTGTGCGGGACTGGGAGGAGGTATGGGCGGAAGGACAGCCGGCATCTGCCGTAGCCCTACCCTTGGAATGGGGCGGGGGGATGGTAGGTGCCGGTAATTACAAGGATTATTGAAGTTGGCTGATTTTTTATTAACAGATTTGGAGGCTTTGAAGAAAGACCGCTTGAGGGGCTCAAGTCAGCCATTCTGTGATGCCAAAAGCTTCCGCGGCAATATTTAAAGACTGACGTCTCCGGCCGGAGATGGAAGGCTCAGGACTTAACCACGCGGGCATAAAGGGACAGCATCTCGAGGCGCAGAATGTGAGGCTGGATAGAGGGGAGTTTACTGACACGGTGCCCTCTCCCATGACCTCTGAGTTACCATCTTGATGGAAGTACCTTAACCCAGTTGCTATGCTTTTGGAAGCCAGCTCCCCGAACCTGGACAGGATACTGGCCTATAGGAAATGAGGCAGAGACGTCAGGATGGGCTTGGCATCCTGAGGAACGTGTGAGACGTCTCAGGGAGATGGGAATGCAAAAATGGTGACCAAACAGGCCACCATCTGACTGCATCCCCCAAGACAGGACAGAGAACAGTGCCTTCAGGAAGGAATGCTCCACTGAGCAGGGCCCTGGCATCCTCGAGAAGCCCAGGGGCGCCTGGGTGGCGCAGTCGGTTAAGCGTCCGACTTCAGCCAGGTCACGATCTCGCGGTCCGTGAGTTCGAGCCCCGCGTCGGGCTCTGGGCTGATGGCTCAGAGCCTGGAGCCTGTTTCCGATTCTGTGTCTCCCTCTCTCTCTGCCCCTCCCCGGTTCATACTCTGTCTCTCTCTGTCCCAAAAATAAATAAACGTTGAAAAAAAATTAAAAAAAAAAAAAAAAAAAAAAGAGAAGCCCAGCGAGGCTGTCGAGCCCTCGAGGCTGGAGCAGAAAATGCTGCTGTGGCACTCAGGATGACGACACTCTCCGGAATGTCCCAGCGAGGGACAACATAATTACCACAACGACCGGCGAGGCCAGGGTGTGCTGACCAGTGGCAATCTCAGGCAATGGCTCATCAACCACAGCATTTCCAGAGGGTGGGATGATTGGGCAACCAGCAAGGATGCTGCCTGACCCATCTAACAAGAAAAAGGTAATCAAGAACTCGTGAGCAAAAGGCTGATGTCAGCCACCGCAATGGACAATTGTGATTCCTTCCTCCAGTTCCTGGCTCTGGGCCAGCTCTCCAACAAACAGCCAACTGACCGAACGGAGGGTTGGATGGATCCCTTGAGGAAGAACTCTGTGATGCCACTCCAGGACGCCCAATGAATATTCTCCTAATCCTTCCCCAGTAGGACTCGGGTACCTGTGTCCTCAGGAAAATGGTCCTCCAGACCTTGTGGGGATGGCTGAATACACTTGAGCTCACATACCAGGGTATCTGACACGCCATCACTCCCCCTTATCACTCTTTAGGAAATCAGGGAGAAAGGGGTGCCATGGCCAGGGTCCTTCTACAGTGGATCCAACAAGTCAGAGGGCCTATCCTCCGGCGATTTCCCTGGTCCTGAGTGCATATTGGGATGGTTTTCCTTAACAGCCCCCAGAACCCTTACCGTAAGTCAGAGGCATCGTGGACGGAAGAGCCAGGTGGAAATCGTGCAAGTGCCCACTCCCCCAACTCAACCCAAGACCAATCTGAAGTAAGACTACAATTCCTCCTGGAATGGCAGGTCCTAGTGCCCCCTCCGCAGAGACTCACGGAACGTTCTCTTCAGATCCCCATTCATATCACATGTGAGCCCCTGCAGAGCAGACAGATCGTGGTGGATGACGTGGACTGCTAACTGAACCACGCAGCAGCCCGAGTGGCACCTGCTGTGTGGGTGTAGTGTTGTCACTGGAGCAGTCAATGCAGCCTCTGGCATTGGGTCTGTGGCTAATGTTCTGTTCTTTTCAAAACTATCAGTAAAAAGGATCAAAAGCCATTTGTAAGTGGGCAGGATAGCAGTACACATTCTCTCTGGTCCCAGGTCCCCTTAACCGCCCCACTCTCTCCCATGAGAGACCCTGGTCATCAGCACATCCCCTGGGCTGTCACGCTGTCTGATATATAAACAACATCATGTTATTTGGACCTAGGGAGCAGTGACAGGTCTCTGAAGCTTGGAAAAGCAGCAGGGTGACAGGGACAGCTCCAGAAGCAGCATCACCTAAGGGACAGCTTCTTCTTCTTCTTCTTTTTTAAATTTATCTATTTTGAGAGAGAAAGCACGAGTGGAGGGGAGGAGGGGACAGAGAGAGAGGAGAGAGGAGAGAGAGAATCCCAACTAGGCTCCGCACTATCAGCCCAGAGCCCGACGTGGGGCTTGAACTCACGAACCGTGAGATCATGACCTGAGCCAAAGTCAGACTTAACCGACTGAGTCACCCCTAAGGGACAGCTTCTAAATGCTGACGGTCATGGTCAAGGTAAATAGGGAAAATCTGCTTCGTGGCTCCAAAGTGACTCCCCTCAACATCTAAGGACCTGAGAGGATCCAGCCTAAAAGAGCCAGCCTCCTTACTCTCTCGGAGCTGTGGTACCTCTGACAGAAGTAAGGCCACCGAGAAATGTAGGGGGAGAAGGAAAGAGGGAATCTGCCTTCAGAGCTGACCCCCCCACATACAAATACCGTAAAATTTGACCTGTGTGCAGACTTCACCCCTTCCACATTAACTGGCACGGGAACAGAATACCGAAGAGCATGGTTTTATTTCACACGTGCGGGGCTGTGAGCGTCAGTGTTTCCAATGCATGAGGTCACAAAACACTTAGAAAAAGCAATTCCAAGCAAGGCAAAGCGCACACCTTCCCAAGACCCCCGTGTACATAATGCATATAGTAACACTGGAGAAAAAAGACAGCAGTACAAACAAAATATCCTTGAACCAATTACACATCAGGGACTCATACTGTCCAATATAACATTTTTAAAAGTTATTGACTCCATTCAGATTATTTCAGTGGTAAATAGGCGTTTCTTAGAAATGTTAAACATAATACCAAAATTTACATGACCAGGTAATGTGAACATTCCCCACGTTTCCGAATGCTCAGGACTAAAAATAATCATATTTGCATTACTTGTGCACATACCTCCACTGGATTAAAGAAATAAAAGCTCGGTGACACCACAGGTTGGGAGGTATGTTGACCACGGGAAGACAATATGTCTTCAAGCCCTTCGGTATAACTCTGGTAAAGCACCCATTCAAGGGATTTGCATCCCCAGCACGCTACATACCCTTTCACTCCAGGCCCAAAAGCCTGGAGAATTCCTAATGTGAGCTGCTCAGCTCCAGAGTGGCAGAGACCCAACCCTCCTAAGGCCACTAGCGCCCTAGGGTTGAGGGACAAGTTAAGGGCAGCGGAGAAGATCGGAATGGAAGAGAGTTGGTACACATGGGCTTCCCCGATCCCTCAGCTCACAGAACAAAGAGACGGAGAAGGACTATTTCAGATGACTCCACAACAAACTTTGGGCCAGAGCTAAGAGCCTTTCAAACATCCAGTGTTATGGAAGCACCAGGACATCAGCCACACGTCTGAAGCAAAAGAGCCACAGGGAATGGGGACAATCAATATGGATGTGGAAGAATTTGTGGATGAACTGCTATGGCTTATGCATTCTATTTTCATCAAGTTTGTTCATTTATTTATGCCTCTCTTGTTCCAGAAAGATTTCCATCCAGCATTCCTAAAGATGGCGGATGGAGAGCGTGAATGACAGTGGAAGAGGCAGGAAAATGGCAGAACGGAGGAGAAAATGGCAGAAACACAGTGTGGGGCCAGTTCCTAATCCTCCAGGACTCGCAGGCAGTTACAGATTTAATTTTGCCCCCTCATCTCAGAGAAGAGGTGAAGCACACAGTCTAAAAAGACCAAAAAACGAGCCTTAAAATTATAAAACAATTCTTAAAAGTTGAAAACAGACCTAACTTTCCACACAGGAAAGGACAATTTCAAGTGAATTTGAAATAATATTTTGACGGTATTTAGCCTAAGGACAAAAATACATCTTACGCTGCATTTCAGGTAAAACAAACGAACAAACAAAACTGCATCCCGCAGATTTCACCCTAGTAATATTTTATTGCTATTTTGAATCCATAATATACAGAAGTGGGATATAGTAAATAAGAAATGACACTGGTCACTAGCAACCAACATTTTCAGAAATAAACCCTGTAAATCAGGGCTATTACAGGTAAAAACCCTGTAATCAGGGCTATGTGGGAAACGTCTATACCTTCCACTCAATTTTGCTGTGAACATAAAGCTGCTCTAAAAAATAAAGTCTATTTAAAAAAAAAAAAAGCCCATAATCTGCCATTTGAATTGGAAATACTAATATAACTTATTTTTTTCTCTTCCTAAAAAAAAATATTTCCTAGCAATAGCCACTGAAACAGCTTAGAAATGACACTAGCGAGCAGCACTTAACTCCTCTAACACTTAAAGCACAGCCTCTAAATATTTCCCACTAAAAGGAACCCAGAACTCCTTCCAGAAATTAGTCCAAATCCGGGGCAAAACACGTACAAAATAAGCCCAAAACTGTCAACAACTATTAGGGTCACAACAAAATGCCACAGAAACAATCTGGCTCCAACTGGCCAAGGACAGGAGATTGTGAGCATCAAAAGATTTATCACTTCAACGGACTGAAACACATCAGATATATGAAAAGAGTCAAATTCATGATACTCCCTCCCAACCCAAAGAAAAGCTTATGGGTTCATCTTTGCAGTTTGCTGGGGAATCAACTCTTCATTCTGGAAACCAACAAATAGAGGGAAAGAGTCTAGCATCTATCTTGCCTTCGTTATAGACTTTTTCAGAGCAATCAGTTGATGAAGAGAATTCTTTGTAAAAGAACCACAGTTAGTAAATACAGAAGAAATGATGAAATGAAAAGTCGCCACTCTGGGGGCTGATGGCATGATTAGATTTTCTGAGTGCTCCCAAAAATCCTTCAGAATCCAGAGCAGAGGTAAAAGAAGTTTCCATTGTCTCTTGAATATAGAAAAGCTAAGTAACCAACTAGTCCTGGGAAGCCTATTCAGTACTCGGGCCTACTAAATTCTGTATTAAATATACCAAACTTAAAACAAAAATCATTTTGAAATCCCTAGTGGAACAGTGACTTTAGGTAATAACCATCAATGACTGCTGAAACAGTCATAGAGGAGATGATGAGGAACTTTCTAGTGGAGGGGTCAGGGTCAAGCTGGCAACACCTGGGTCAGTCTTAGCATCACTGAAAGCAGTGAAGTCTTCCTGCCAAAAAAGAAAAAAGTTGAACGTGATTCTATCCAGCTGTAACTTTTATAGATCTCTAGCTCTACCAGTTCACAGAAAATGAGGGATAGTACAACACAGTAAACATTACCACAAATCCAAAATGTAGGAAATACGAAGAAATAATATCCAGATAACTTGACCAAGGAAACGACACAAAGAAGGGAGGATGTTTTATAGACTTAGATTTAAGAAATATATCACATACGGTATACGGACCTTGTTTTTATTTTTTATTTTTTAGGTTTATTTATTTATTTTTGAGAGAGACGGAGAGTGGGGGAGAGGAGGAGAATCCCAAGTGGGCTCTGTGGAGCTCAATCCCACAAACTGTGAGATCACGACCAGAGCCAAAATCAAGAGTCGGATGCCCAACCAACTGAGCCACCCAGGTGCCCCTGGACCTTGTTTCTAGATTATGATTCTAACAAAAGAACTGTAAAAAGACGTAATTCCTGAAGAAGCCAAATAAACTAAACCAAAAGCTAACAGAAAGGAAATAATAAAAATCAGAGCAGAGATAAATGAGAGAATAGAAAAACAGCAGAAAAAAAAAAATCAATGAAACGGAGTATTTTTTTAAATCAAGAAAATTTACAAACCTTTAGCTAGATTAACTAAGAAAGAGAGAAGACTCAAATAACTAAATCAGAAATAAAAGAGGAGATGTTACAACTGATGCCACAGAAATAAAAAAAGATCGTAAGATGCTACTATGAATGATAATATGCCAACAAACTGGGTAATCTAGAACAAATGAAAAAACTCCTAGAAATATACAACCTACCAAGACTGAATCACAAAGAAATAGAAAATCTGAGGAGACCAATAATTAGAAAGAAAATTGAGTCACTAACTGAAAATCTCAAAGAAAAATCCAGGACCAGATGGCTTCACCAGAGAATTCTACCATTTAAAGAATCAACACCAATTTTCTTGAAAATCTTGCAAAAAATCAAAGTGGAGAAAATATTTCTAAAGCTCATTCTATAAGGCCAACATTATTCTAATACCTAAGCCAGACAAGACATAACAAGAAAACCACAGACAAATATTTCTTTTTTTTTAATGATTTTTTTTAAGTTTTTATTTATTTTTGACAGAGAGAGAGAGAGAGAGAGAGCATGAGCTGGGGAGGGGCAGAGAGAGAGAGGGAGACACAGGTTCCAGGCTCCGAGCGGTCAGCACAGAGTCCGACGTAGGGCTCGAACTCAAGAACCATGAGATCATGACCTGGGACAAGTCGGACGCTTAACCGACTGAGCCACCCAGGTGCCCCTACAGATGAATATTTCTGATGAATATTGATACAAATATCCTTAATAAAATACCAGCAAAGTGAATTCAACAACTTGGCATTATATACTATGACCAAGTAAGATTTATTCCTGTAATGCAAAGATGATTCAACATATGAAAATCAATCGCCACGTTAACAGAATAAAGGACAAAAACCACATGATCATTTTAATTGAGGCAGAAATAGTTTTGACAAGCTTCAACACCATTTTAATGACAGAACACTCAACAAACGTGGAATAGGAGAAAATCACCTCAACATATTAAAGGCCGCATATGAAAGCCCACAGCCAACACCATACTCAGTGGCGAACTGCAACTTTTCCTCTATGATCAGGAACAAGGCAAGAATGCCTGCTCTCACCACTTCTATTCAACAGAGTACTGGAAGTCCCGGCCAGAGAAACAAGGCAAGAAAAACAAATGAAAAGTTTCATATACCAAAGAGAGAGAGAGAGAGAGAGAGAGAAACTGTTACAACTAATGAAAAATTTTCGGCAAAATAGCAGAATACAAAATCAACATATAAAAATCAGTTGCATTTCTATACACTGACAATGAACAATCCGAAAAGGAAATTAAGAAAACAACTTCATTTACAACAGCATTTAAAAAAAAAAAATACTTAAGGGGCGCCTGGGTGGCTTGGTTGGTTAAGCATCCGACTTCAGCTCAGGTCATGATCTCACGGTCCGTGAGTTCGAGCCCCGCGTCGGGCTCTGTGCTGACAGCTCGGAGCCTGGAGCCTGTTTCGGATTCTGTGTCTCCCTCTCTCTCTGCCCCTCCCCTGTTCATTCTCTGTCTCTGTCTCAAAAATAAATAAATGTTAAAAAAAAAAAAATTTTTTTTTTAAATACTTAATAGGGGCGCCTGGGTGGCGCAGTCGGTTAAGCGTCCGACTTCAGCCAGGTCACGATCTTGCGGTCTGTGAGTTCGAGCCCCGCGTCGGGCTCTGGGCTGATGGCTCGGAGCCTGGAGCCTGTTTCCGATTCTGTGTCTCCCTCTCTCTCTGCCCCTCCCCCGCTCACGTTCTGTCTCTCTCTGTCCCAAAAATAAATAAACGTTGAAAAAAAAAATTAAAAAAAAAAAAACTTAATAAACTTAAACAAGGAGGTGAGACTCATACACGGAAAACTACAAAACATTGCTTAAAGAAATGAAAGAAAGGATTAGAGGAACAAACATTAAGATGTCCATTCTACCCAATGTGATACACAGATTCAACACAATCTCTATCAAAATCCCACCCCATTTTTTGCAGAAATTCATCCTAAATTTCATATGGAATTTCAAGGAACCCCAAGTAGCCAAAAACAATTTTGAAAAAGGAGGACAAAGTTGGAAGACTCACACTTCCGGATACCAAAAGATATTACAAAGCTAATCAACAGTGTGATACCAGCATAAAAACACAAACAGACCAATGCAATAGGCTAGAGAGGCCAGAAATAAACCCTCACGTATATGCTCAGACGGTCTTCACAAGGACTCTCAGATCATTTGACAGGGAATGGACAGTCTCCTCAAAAAACGGTGTTGGGAGAGGCACCCGGGTGGCTCAGTCAATTAAGCATCCAACTTCAGCTCAGGTCATAATCTCACGGTCCAGGAGTTTGAGCCCCACATTGGGCACTTCTAACAGCTGAGCCTGGAGCCTGCTTTGGATATTCTCTCTCTCTCACTCTCTGCCCCTCCCCTGCTTGTTCTCTCTCTCTTTCTTTCAAAAGTAAACTTAAAAAAAAAAAAAAAAAAAGACGTGGTGTTGGGAAAACTGGATATCCACATACAAAAAAATGAAATTGGACTCTTACCTTATACCATATACAAAAATTAACTCAAAATGGTCTAAAGACCTAAATATTAGACCCAAAACCATAAAACTCCTAGAAGGAATCAAAGGGGAAAATCTTCAACACTGGATTCGGTTAATTATTTTGGGGATATGACACCAAAGCACAGGCACAAAAACAAAGACAGACAAATAGGACATCCAACTTAAAAACTTTTGCCTGTCAAGGGGCACAACCAATAGAGTGAAAAGTCAGTCTTTGGAATGAGAGAAAGTATTTGCAAATCATTTATCTGATAAGGGGTCAATATCGAGAATATATAAAGACCTCCTATAATAAAAACAAAAATCAAATAACCTGATTTGAAAAAGAGGCGAACGGCTTGAATTGACATTTCTCCAAAGATGATGGACTAGTAGCTAATATGCACAGAGAAAGATGCTCAACGTCACTAATCATCAGAGAAATGCAGATCCAAACCACAGTATCACCTCGCTCCATTATCAAAAAAAGGAGCAAGCGGGGACGTAGAGACGTAGACAAAACCGGAGCCCTCGTACATCGTGGTGGGAATGTAAAATCGTGGAACTGCTACAGAAACCAGTAGTGAGCTTCCGCAAAAAAATGAAAAACAGAACTAACATATGATCCGACAGTCCCACTCCTGGGTGTGCATCCAAAAGAACAGAAGGCGGGGCCTCGAAGACATGTTTGCACACCCGTGTTCGTCACAGCACCATTCACAACAGACGAGAGGTGGAAACGACCCAGAGGTCCACTGAACGGACGGGTGGACGGATAAACAAAACGTAGTATGTACCTACAAGGGAATATTATGCAGCCTTAAAAAGGAATGGAGTCTTCAACGGAAATACGCTTAACACTACTGAATGGCACACCTAAAAATCATTAAGATGATCAATTTTACACTAGGTGTTTTTAATCATGATGAAAAAAAGACAAGTGAGATAATCAGGAAAAACTGAACACAAATTCTCTACACAGTTAATTGCATTTAATCCTGTGCTCACCTGTCACAGACACAACTACTTAACCCTGAAACGGTGGGAGGCGAAAACACCTTTATTGAGAGGTAGAAGGCTTGGCTTCCAGCCCCAGATCTCCTACCTGGGTATTAAATGGTTTTAAAGAATCTCTATTACCAGGGCACCTGGCTGGCTCAGTCACTAGAACATGAGACTCCTGATCGGGGGGTTATGAATTCGAGCCCCAAGTTGGGTGTAGAGATTACTTAAAAACCAAGAATTACTATTACTTTTATTGGATACAATGGCATTATGGATATGCTTTTTGTAAAGTATTTTTGGGTGAAGTTATGCTAAGACTTGCTTCAACATATTCCAGCCAAAAAAGAAAGAGTATGAGGCAGCAGTACCTGAGAAAGAACAGCAGGATGGTCTTAACTGTTGAAGCTGCATGATGAGTAAGTACCTGGGCATTCACGATGCTATCCTCTCTACTTTGTGAATGCTTTTACATTTCACGATAAGAAAGCTTAAAACAAAATAAAGGGAGAAAAGGGTGCTTGGATGTTTGGAAAGGATGGAATAGCATGAATTTATCACACGCTATTGTTCATTTTTAAAAAGCATTACAGGGGCGCCTGGGTGGCTCAGTCGGTTGAGCGTCTGACTTCAGCTCAGGTCACGATCTCGCGGTCCGTGAGTTCGAGCCCCGCGTCGGGCTCTGGGCTGACAGCTCAGTGCTTCAGATTCTGTGTCTCCCTCTCCCTCTGCCCCTAACCCACTCACATTCTGTCTCTGTCCCTCTCAAAAATAAATAAACATTAGGGACGCCTGGGTGGCTCAGTCGGTTGAGCGTCCGACTTCAGCTCAGGTCACGATCTCGCGGTCCGTGAGTTGGAGCCCCGCGTCAGGCTGTGGGCTAATGGCTCAGACCCTGGAGCCTGTTTCCGATTCTGTGTCTCCCTCTCTCTCTGCCCCTCCCCCGTTCATGCTCTGTCTCTCTCTGTCTCAAAAAAAATTTTTTTTAAGTCAAAAAAATTAAAAAAAAAAAAAAAAGCATTACATTTTGGGGCGCCTGGGTGGCTCAGTCGGTTGAGCGTCTGACTTCGGCTCAGGTCACGATCTCGCGGTCCGTGAGTTGGAGCCCCGCGTCGGGCTCTGGGCTGACAGCTCAGTGCTTCAGATTCTGTGTCTCCCTCTCCCTCTGCCCCTAACCCACTCGCATTCTGTCTCTGTCCCTCTCAAAAATAAATAAACATTAGGGACGCCTGGGTGGCTCAGTCGGTTGAGCGTCCGACTTCAGCTCAGGTCACGATCTCGCGGTCCATGAGTTCGAGCCCCGTGTCGGGCTCTGGGCTGATGGCTCAGAGCCTGGAGCCTGCTTCCGATTCTGTGTCTCCCTGTCTCTCTGCCCCTCCCCCGTTCATGCTCTGTCTCTCTCTGTCTCAAAAATAAATAAACGTTAAAAAAAATTTTTTTTAATAAAAAAATAAATAAACATTAAAAAATAAATAAAGTATTACATCTCAACTTATGTTTAACAAATTTAAAAAAAAAGGAAACTAAAAGAAAATTGAAAGAATTTCAAGCTTCAAGTAAATGTTCCTCACCGCCTCCCCCAGCCAAAACCCAACAAAACAAAGAAGGCAAGTAAACGAGGAGGAACGGGGAACAGAAGTGCAAAGGGTGCCGTGGGGAGTGGCCTGCCAGTTTCTGCTGGGAACAATTCCACGTCGTGGAATACAAAGCAGGCGTGAGAAGGTGCGGAGTCCTCCCAAGGCACACAGGATGGCCCTGCCTGATGGCATCCAAGAGAAAAAAGACACAAAGTGCAAGACAAAACATAAGGAAGCTGAAGGAAGCTAACATCGCAAAGCTCAGGCCACGGGGTGAGAAAGAGCCACACTGAAGAAAGCAGCAAAATAACCGGGTAGGCAAGTCGACCACCACCAGGTGAGCCGGAAGGTGCCAGAAGGTGCCGGAAGGTGGTCTGGTGAAATCCACACAAAACAGAACTGGAAAGGCAACTAGAATGATCCACAAAACAGGGTCAGGTCCCGAGGCAGAGGGAGGGTTTGGAAGTACAGTCATCCCGAGGCCAGGACGGGGTGGCGAGCTAGGCGTGGCACCGTGGAGAAGGGGGTCAGAACCTGGGAGCTGGCCTGGCACCCCGCGCAAGGCCACTTCTCCTGTGATCCCGCCGTCTTTCAACTGTATGAAAAGAAGGGCCAGGGTCGTGCTCTCCAAACTTGCTCCCGGCCGCAAGGACGACGAACACAAGGGGATACAAAACGAGGAACCCAGTGAAATCTCGACCCGAAGACACATGGGAAACTTGCCTGGCGGGCTCGCCGTCAGCATCTTCGCTGCCTGCCGACAGGAGAGGTGGCCCCAGGATCCCCGGGGACTCTGTCTGTCGTACACGGGAAGGCAAGGAGGAGGCTGAAGAAACCCCCTGAGGCAGAATGCACACCGGACCCAGCAGCACAGGCAAAGAAAGCAAACCCTAGCAGTTGCCGCCTTGACCCTGATCGCTGGCCCCTGGCAGCAGGTTACCCACTCACACTCCCCGCTTTACTGCTCCAGAACAGGTGCCTCCGGGCGCCCGTGCCTGACGCGGTTGGCATGCCCACGTGATGTTTAAATGCTGACCCCACCCAGTGCCTCCTGAGTGACTGTGCCCCGCGTACCTGACGCCACGCCTCAATACTCTCCCCGTGAAACCATCCTGAGGCAGCTAAGTTATCCTCATTTTCAGGTGAGGGAAACCGCGGCTCAGTGAGGTCAAGTCCCGTGCGGGCTGCTACCTGACCCAGGAGCAGCGGGTGAGCCTCTCCAGGCAGGGCGGTGGAGAAATCACACACTCTCAATCACAAAAGGGCCACCGCTGAGCCGAGGTTGCCAAGCTTCCCAGTGCAACTTTTTCTAAGAGGAGAGCTTACTGACTTGGCCTCAGGGTCAAAGGGTATCTGGCCTCTGGCCCAAGAGGCTTGGCCGGCAGGGTGGGGTCACTCCAGAGGGTCGAGAGCCCGGCCGCATGGCACCACGGTCCCCTGGCCAGAGCCCCAGGATAACGCTGACAGGGTGGGGGATGGAGGGCTGGGTGTGGGAACAGAGGCCACCCAGCAGGGAAGACAGTCCCAGCCACCCACAGCTGGGGCCCAGGGGAAGGGAAGGCCTGGAGGCCCCGACAGAGCACGAAGCCCTGCCGCTCCCCGCACAGCTCCCAACTTCCCCCGTGGAGAGCAAACCTCAGTGCCTCACAAGACGCAGACCCGAACCCGGGGTGAGGGGTGGGGGTGGGCGCCGGGGAGGGGCACGCAGCCTCCTGACTCTTCTTCCAGGGTAACAGACACCCTACACTGAAACCGGCCAACCTCCTTCCGGGCTCTGGCCCGAGTAATCGTGGACAAATGGAAACCAGCCTCAAGCAAACCACTCTGAAAGACCAGCAGGCCCTAAGCCCTTGTGCGTTCTCTTTGCACAGATGTGTCTGAATCCTGCACTCGCTTGTAACAGATACAACTACTTGCCCACGGGACAGCAGAAGAGGAGGCAGGGGACCCGGCTTCCAGCCAAGAATCTCCTACATACCCTGTCATTCTGCCAATGCCCTACTTCCCTCGGCCTCAGTCTCCTCACCTTCAAACAGGGAAAAGTAGCCTGTCCTTCATCACCTCCCCCAAGCGGTGCATAAAGGGAGCCAAGGGAGGGAAGCCCCCTCTGAGTTCCTCAGCAGCGGAACCCTTAGTGTCCCATCGCCTACCACCGTGCTCCTGTGTCTTTCCAGCCCACCCCCGATCCCAAAGGCCCAAGAGCACAGGCAGTAAAAGTATCACTCAAGGCCCGGGACAGCACGAGCCCTGTGTCCCCGCGGGTTTGGCTGATGCCCTCAGTAAAGGTGACTCTGCCAGAGCCAGCGGGGAAAAGAAAGCATTCTTCTCCAGTGGCCAGAGGGGCCTCCCTCTTGCCTGTTCTGGCTCACCTGGCCACCCCGCCCCTTCCCCAGAAGCTCCTTCCAGTGATGCTGGAAACTGCCCAAGTCCTAAAGAGGGTTTCAGACCGCCAGTGTTCCTCTCTGTTCTGCTTTTAGAGGTGTCCCTCTCAGGCAACCCCGTTTCGGTGCGGCCCTGTGAGCTCTGCGGACAAGGAGGGCTCACTCCACATCACCTGGAAAAGGGACGCTTGTTCTGACATACGGGACGTCAGTGGCCTCGCAGATACACATAAATAAGCAACTGGCCATCTGCGGAGCAAACCAGCCCATGCTCGCTAGGCAGCCCCAGCGCAAGTTACTGCTCAAGCCAGGCTTGTGGCCGAGCGTGCGTGGGCAGGGCTGGGCAGCAGAGGCTGCAGGGGGTAAAGCAGGCCACCCGCTCTGAAGAGGGACGGAGGGTGAAGGGCGAGGACTCCGAAGGGGCGCACAGGGCAGGGCCAGGTTCAAGGAGCCCGCCGCAGGATGAGCTCGGTAATCTCTGCCCTGG
The DNA here is from genome assembly GCF_022837055.1 of Prionailurus viverrinus. Classification (NCBI taxonomy): domain Eukaryota; kingdom Metazoa; phylum Chordata; class Mammalia; order Carnivora; family Felidae; genus Prionailurus; species Prionailurus viverrinus. The sequence continues at coordinate 2,151,776 of NC_062569.1, read as the reverse complement.
TGCCCAGTCTCATGGGGATCCCATAGTAGGCGGTGCCCGGGCTGACGTACACAAACGTGGTCTGGGCCACCTGGTAGAGGCCGGCGAAGAAGGGGTTCAGGAGATAGGCTGCCACGTTCAAGGGGAAGATCTGCCCGGCATGCGTGTGCCCAGAAAGAATGAGGCTAATATCCGGCCGAGCCTGCAGGGCTCTCTTGGCAGCCAGGGGCTGGTGAGCCAGCAAGATGGTGGGGCGGTCCGGGCGGCAGCCCTCCAGGGCCTTGACCAGGTCCATGCCGTGGCCGTAGTAGTGCAGGATGTCCGCCTCGATGTCATCCACCCCAGCCAGGCAGATCCAGTCGTCGTCCTCAGCGCCCCCGGGTTGGGCCCCCGTGGCGGAAATCCGCACGTTCTCGTTGTGAAGGGGCCTGACGTTCAGGGATTCCAGCAGCGCGAACCAGTTGCTGACGTCCGACGTGTAGTACTCGTGATTCCCCGTGACGAAGTAGGCGCCGAGGCGCGAGCGAAGCTGGTCCAGAGGAGCGACCGCCGTCCGCAGGCTGGAGGCTTCCGCGTCACAGAGGTCCCCCACGATCACTGTGACGTCTGGCTGCAGCACATTCACCATCCTCACGAACATCTCCATCTTGGTCCTGCCCACGGTGGGGCCCAAGTGGATGTCGGAGAGGAGCGCGATCTTGAGGCCGTCCATCGAGGGAGGCAGCTGACGGACGGGCACCTGCACGGTCTTCACGGCCGGGGGCTGGGCGGCGTTCAGAAGCCCAGCCACACTGAGCACAGCGGTCACTGCCACCGCCAGGGCCGGCCTGACCGCCACCTTCCTTGTCTTGTCGAGGCCGCCCACGACCCTGCCGCTGCGCCAGGCCACGAGCTGATAGGCCTGCTCCATGCCACTGAGGGTGCAGAGGAAGAAGACCATGATGATGTACGCCCCGAGGCAGGAGTAGGCTGCCAAGGAGAAGAGATAGGGCTCCTCGGCCACTAAAAAGAGCATGGTGAAGAAGCTGGAATGGGCCAGGGCCAGAAACGCCACAACCGCCATCTTCCAGAGCTGGAAACAGGCGGACTCGGCGCCCGGGCAGTGGCTGAGGTTGCTGACTGTGCTCCGCCAGATGTAGAGGGAGCCAATGAGCATGAGCGAGTTGGCAAACAGGGCGAGCTGCAGGCGGAACAGCCAACGCCAGGCCCGGAGCTCAAGGCTCCCTGCCAGACAGGAGCGGGACACAATCATGGACACGAAGACGGTGCCGGCGGCCAGGGCAGCCTTTGCACGCAGGGACAGCTGCCTGAAGATCGCCATTTTTCTCTGCTCCTAAGAGGGTCCCCTGCCAGTTCTGGGCGGGCGGGCTCTGCAAGGTGAGCTCCTTAGAAAGGACAGTGGCCAAGGAGAGGTTTCCAGGTCAGCTCCGCCTGCAACCAGGAACCCGCGTCAGCTTTGTGGGATATTAGAGCTTCCTTGTCCCCATTCAAAACCTGAAGGCCACTCACATCTACCCAACCCGCCTGGAATCCAAGCCGCTCAAATCTGGCGGCCGCTACATTTGATTATTAAAATACAGACACAACGGATTGCAACGCGATGGGCAGTTCTCATTTCCTTATTTACAGTGTTCTGAAAATATGTAAAGGTGTTTCCACAAAGCACAGGAACTTTTTTGTTTTTATAATAAGAAAAACATTATCCTAAATTTGCAGTTTGCAAAGTGTGGTCCGGGGCGAGCCTCGCGGGAGGATCATGTGGTCAAAACGATTTCCACGATAACCCTAGGCTGTACCCGCCTTTTCCATTCTCATTCTCTCACGAGTGCATAGTGGACCCCTCGTGAGGCTCTGTGACATGTGACCTGGCAAGGACTTGACAGACGTGAAAGAGATTTGCAAAAATGTAAAACAGTGCCACTCTCCCTCCTAAGCTCTGGGGAGAAATATTGTTATTTTTCAAAATATATGCGTGTGTGTATACATACATAGTTAATATATAGTTATATATATAAATATAGTTTGTGAACCTGTAACGATTATTTCTGAAATAAGTTAATAAATAGTTTTAAATTTTCTCTTTTAATTTCTAAGGTAAAGTTAGCCCAGGGGGCTGCCCTGTCCACAAGCTCATCCATAAATGCCCATCTCTCCCTTCCCCCAACCCTCCCAGGTACGGGTTAAAATCTACCCTCCTCCTCTCTCTCTGCCAATGTTCCCCGGGAACTGCTCCCCAGTGCTCCCTGGCCAGTGGTTCTCAAAGCTGCGTAGCTCTCACTCAAGAGCTCCTTCAGGCCTTTTAGACAACAAAAACAAAAACAAAAACAAAAACAAAAACAAAAACGGAGCGTGGAAACCACAGACCAGAGATGGAAGTTAGCAAGAACTCGATTTTAGTGATCTTTCCCCAAGAACCCCATGTTCCACTGTTTTCAGCAGGTGTTTTTCAACTACTTAAAATTTTCACCCTTGGTTTTAAAGTATGACCTCTCTCTGCCTAGGCAAGTTACTGAAAGCTTTTTAGCCAGCGGTGCAATTTACAAGTCAATGGGCCCAAATTCCACCATCTTCTACTGAAAACACGCCCCAGCCTCGGCCCACCCAAACTTTCGGAGGAACCACAGCCGGTTCGCCGAACGTGCAGGGAGACAGGTGCCCATTTCGATTGCCTGCCCGCCCCCCCACCCGCCAACCTTTCCGCGGCTGTGATGCTGGCCTCCCCAGGCGGCGGTCTGGAGGCCCCTAGGCCCCCGCTTTAGCTCTGACAAGTGAACTGGGGCTGTCCATCTCCCCCGCCAATCTCGCCCGCCCCACCAACTCACCTACTTGCTCCGCCAGACCCCCCTCCAGCAACGCGGGCCACCACCTGCAGCCTACCTCTGGCCCACCCTTGGCCTGCACCGCCAGACCCTGAAGACCCGGGAAACCCAAGCCAAAAGCAGGCAGCAGGGAGTGCCGAGAAGGGGACGAGATGTTTGAAAAGACAACACTTCGAAGGAAATCAATCCAACGCTTCCATCGCGCGGGCCTCTCCTGACCCCATTTTTCTCCTTCCGGAGCGCTCAGCAGCTCCCGAAATGGGCAAGGGAGGGCGCCTCACGCCAGAGCCCACGGCGCCTCCAATACTGCGCGCTCCGGAAACCTGCAAGGCTGCAAGGGTCTGGGCGCACCTCGTCTCGCCCCGTCCTTGCACCGACGGGGAAGTGGGTCCAAACGAAAGGGGAAACGCGGGCAGAGCAAGCGAGCCGCAGAGCTACCGGGAAGGACGCGCGCCCCGCCCGGCCCGCCCCCGACGGGAGGGCCGGCCCACTGCCTGCGCCCGGTCGGCTGCCTGCCGGCCTGCCTGCCTGCTTGCCTGCCTGCCGGGGCGCACTCGGGAGCCCCGGGCCCACGGCCCGCAGGACCCCCGCTGGCCGCCGCCGCAGCCCGGACCCCGCCAGCCTGCCCCCTCTCCTGCGGACTTACGCGCAGGCCGCGCGCAGGGCCCAGCAGCAGCGGCACCAGCAGCAGAGAGAGAAGGCGAGCAGCCCCGGGCAAGTCCATCCTCCGGCCTCTCCGCTCCGCAGTCAGCGCGCCGGCCAGCCGCCCCGCGTCGCTCTGCCGAGGACCCGCGGCCTGGCGCCGCCCCTCGTCGGCCCTGCGGCCCCGCCCCGTGCCGGCCCCGCCCACGCCCCGCCCCTCTCCGGCCCTGCAGCCAGCCGCGCGCCGGCTCCGCCCCTGCCCCCGCCCCTGCTCCTCCCGTCGGCCCTGCAGCCAGCCCCGCGCCGGCTCCGCCCCGCGACCGTGGAGCCGCGGCCGGCGGCAGGGAGGGGCGCGGAGGAGCCCCGGGGGCGCGGGCGGGCGCGTGACCCCAGGGTGGCTCTATCTGGATTTTGCTAGTGGCTGCGGGTGGGAGGGTCCCTTTGGACGGGCAATCAGGAGGCCCGACTGTCAGCAGCTTGATAAGGCGTCCCGGGGTCGGACTTCAACCAGGGTCTCCTTGCTCCCTGGCTGCCTGGAGAGGACCGAAGGGGGAAGCTGAGAGCCGACACACCTAAGGGGACGACGTACGCGGCGGTTCGCGACGGGTGGTGCCTGCACCCACCTGGTACTTGTCATAAATGCAAATTCCAGGCCATCGTCCCAGAAGCTCTCAGTCAGAAACTCTAGGAGTGGGGTCCAGAAATCTGCATTTTTGCAAGTGTTCCACGTTACTCCAGCGTATGCAGAAATTTGAGAATCACCGTGCTAGGTCGCTGCTGGTTTTAGAGATTACGGTTCAACTGCGACAAAATCAATTCCAAATGCCAACCCTCCAAAGCACCCGGGTTTGCGGCATTTCTACTTCTGCAAGGTTGGGTTTTCAGAGATAGGAGAAGCAGCAGCACCCCCGCCTTTCAGTTTGGCACTTGAGTCCCTCAACAGCCTTGCACCGCAGGGAATCTGACAGTTGGATGTGAAATGATACTGTATCTTTGACTCTTGGGGGAGAACAGTCCCTGTAGCCTCAGTTAAAATCCTGTCCTGGCCCGTTCCCCCTGAGCTCGGAAAATCCCACGTCCTCTTCACTGTCACCTGGAAAGTCTTAGCTTTAATGGAAACTAAGTTTCAGAGGGAAATCACTTTTATTGTTTCTCAGCGTATTTGTTTGTTTATTTAGCGTGTTAATCTTAATTCCAGTTAACGGAATGTTATATTAGTTTCAGGTGTAGAGTTCAGTAATTCAGCACTCCCAGACCTCACCCCATGCTCATTAAGACAAGTGCACTCCTTACTCGCCTCACCTAGTTCACCTGCCCTCTGGTAACTGCACTAGTTCTCTAGAATTAAGAGCACGCTTTCTCTCTCTCTTATTTTTTCCCCTTTGCTTGTCTGTTTTGCTTCTTAAATTCCACATATGAGTGAAATCATATGGTATTTGTCTTTCTCTGACTGATTTTGCTTAGTTAGCATTATATTCTCTAGCTCCATCCATGTCATTGCAAATGGCGAGATTTCATTTCTCTTTGTGGCTGAATAATATTCCATTGTATATATATGCCACATGTTTTTTTTTAAAAAGAGATTTTAAAATTGTTTTACATTTATTTATTTATTTTGAGAGATATATCAGGGGAGAGACAGAGAGAGAGAGAGATAATCCTAAGCAGGCTCCACACTGCCAGTGCAGAGCCCAATGTGGGGCTCACACCCATGAATCGTGAGATCATGACCTGAGCTGAAATCTTAGCCAACTGAGCCACCCAGGGGCCCCAACCACATCTTCTTTATCAATTCAACAATCAGTGGACACCTGGGCTATATCCATATCTTGGCTATTATAAACAATGCTGCCATAAACATAGGGGTGCAAGTAACCCTTTGAATTAATGTTCTTGTGTTCTTGGGGAAATACCCCATAGGGTATTGCAATTGCTGGATCATAAGGTAGTTCTATTTTGCTTTTAAATATATGTTGCTTTGGGGGCACCTGGGTGGCTCAGTTGGATGAGTGTCCGACTCTGGAGTTCAGCTCAGGTCCTGATGTCAAGGTTCATGGGTTTGAGCCCCACGTTGGGCTCTGCTCTGACAGAGTGGAGCCTGCTTGGAATCTCTCTCCCTCTCTTTCTGTGCCTCCACCACTCATGCTCTCTCTGTCGAAAAATAAGTAAATAAACAAATATTGCTTTTAAATACATACACACATATTTTTAAAATTTCCAGCTTTATTAGTTATAGTTGACATAGCACAAAATTCATTTGGTTTAAATATTTTATTTTGCCAACTCCTTATTTTGGAAAAGAAAAGGTAAGGTTAGAATAATTTTTTCTTTAGCATTATTTTGTACAACTTGTGGATCATTTAAAAATCTGAATTTAGTTTTTTAAAAATGTTTGTTTTTGAGGGAGAGAGAGAGAGAGAGAGTGCACACACATACCAGCAGAGAAGGGACAGAGAGAGAGGGAGAGAGAGAATCCCAAGTAGGCTCTGCACTGTCAGCACAGAGACCGACGCTCTCACGAACCGTGAGATCACGACCTGAGCCGAAATCAGAGGTTGGACGCTTAACCGACTGAGCCCCCCCGGGCACCCCCAGGCGTTAATTTGGTTTTTAAACGCTGGGAGAAATAACTCTACAAGTCAAGAATAGTGGTTACTTATGGGGGTGGGGAGCTGAGATTGGGACCCCACCCATGCAGTGGCTTTTGGGGTTTGGGAGGGTTTTGTTTCTTGAACTGGAGGGTGGTGGTTACAAGGGTTTTCTCCATTAAAGAATTCATTAACTTATTTGTTTTGTGTCAGGTTCTGTATCTGTTTTTAAAATAAGTTAAAAAGTTATATTTTGCTTTTAGAAAGTGTTTCAAAACAAACCTTTTCTTACTATGTAACAATAACTAAAATTCCGTTTGTTGCCTCCCTTCTCTTTCCCCACCGGACATTTCCTTGAGAAACAGAGAACCAGTCATGGCTTTCCCTGCTCGGATCCTTCTCATCCCTGGAACACCAGCTCCTTCTCCTTGTACTGGGAAGTCCTTTCCAAACTCCGCGATCCTGGTCCAATAACGAACAGCAAGGGCTTTGCAAGTTGGTACACTTGAGTGAAAATCCCAGCTGTGCCTTCTGGGTGACTGTGGGCAAGTTACTTAACTTCTCTGAGCTTCAGCTCCTTCACGGGTAACACAGGGATAATAATATCAAACTCACTGGGTAGCTGGGGAAGTTAGCGGAGGTGATAAATAGAAGACATTAGCACATACAGAATATTAGTAGGACAGCTGATGATGTCAGAATTAGGCCTGTAGGTTAATTTCCTGAGTTTGATAGTACAAAGTGTAAAGATTAAACAATAGTTTTGTATTTACTGATTTTGATACTCGCACCATGGTTATATAAAAGAATGTCTTTGGTTTTAGGTAATAAAAGGGCGTCACCTTTGCAAGTCTTAAACAGTTCAGGAAAAAAAAATGTGTATATACACACACGCGGAACAATAAAGCAAGTATGGTAAAATGTTGACATTTTAGGAATCAACCAAGAATTCTTTGTACTGTTTTTTCTTTTTCTTTCTTTTTAAAGTTTATTTATTTTCGGAAGAGAGAGAACACAAGCCGAGAGGGGCAGAGAGAGAGAGGGAGACACACAATGCGAAGCAGGCTCCAGGCTCTGAGCCGTCGGCACAGAGCCCGACACAGGGCTTGAACTCACAAGCTGTGAGATCATGACCTCAGCAGAGGTCAGATGCTTAACCGTCTGAGCCACCCAGGTGCCCCTCTTCTTTTTCTAAGTTTGTTAATCAATTAATTAACTAACTAATTAATTAAGTTAGAGAGCATGAGTTGGGGAGGAGCAGATAGAGAGAATCCCACGCAGGCTCCGCACAGCGCCCAACACAGAGCTGGAACTCACAAATCATGAGATCATGACCTGAGCCAAAATCAAGAGTCAGATGCTTAACCGACTGAGCTGCCAAGGTGCCCCATGTACCGTTTTTTTTTTTAACTTTTTTCCAAATCTGAGTTATTACAAAATGAAACTTAAAAAAAATCTTTTAATCCTTAGCACGTGGCAGATTCAACTTTTCCCACCTTCTTTCCCAGTTTGTAATAAAGACCCACGGTGATAACATACAACAGGCATTCGTAACTGAATCGAGGCACAGGGGTTGACAAAGGCCAGCAGCCTAACTCTGGCCTGCTGCCTGTGTTTGTATGGCCCGTCTGTTAAGAATTATGTCTATATTTTTAAGTGGTTGGGAAACAATCAAAAGAAGAATAACATTTTGTGACATTTGAAAACGATATGCGATTCCGATGTCCGTGTCCACAAATGAAGTTGTATTAGAACACAGCCACTCCCCATCCTCGACATTGTATGTGTAACTGCTCTATTGCAACAGCGACCTTAAGGCCCACGAGGCCTAAAATATTTTTTATCTGGCGCTTTACAGTGAAAGCTTGCCCAGGGAGTGTAGATCGCAGTTTGTTTCCGAGATTTTAGTACTTGACTTTGTATTGTACTTGAGTCGATGCTTTACCAGCAGTGTGTCACGTCTGCCTCATAATCCAAATTGCTATTATTGTCTGCATTTCACAGATGAGAAACCTGAGGCACAGAGGAGTTAATTGACTCGCCACAGGGCTGGGTGGTAATGAAGCTCTGAAGTCCTATTGCCTGAACTTAGCAGGAGTTATTTTTCCAAGGCTGTGCTTCTGTTGATACTTTCTTTTTTCGTGCCTGCCCAAGTGCACGTGTGTGTTTGCTGCTTCGGGTCGTGGGGGACATGAAATGACCAGGAGCAGGCGGTTGCCCTGTGGGGACTCATCTCCGGTGAGACGTTGACCTGCACAAACACAGTGCATGCTCTCATGTAGACCGGTGCTACTCAGAGTGTGGTCTGAGTACCAGAGGCATGAAATATGTTCCGGAATTCAGTGTGGGTCTTTAGAAACCTGTGGCAAGTTGAGAAAGTTTGTCAGGTGAATCAAATAATGAAAACAGAAGATGTGAATTTTCTGTGTCTATTTTTATTTCCTTCTACTAGTTATTTTTATTTATTTTATTTTATTTTATTTATTTTATTTTATTTATTTATATTTAATTTAATTTAATTTAATTTAATTTTATTTTATTTTATTTTATTTTATTTTATTTATTTTACAGCAGGATCAGCCCTTGAACCATGGGGAGAAGCACTGATAACCACAGAAACAAAACTGATCCTTCACCAAAGATGAAGTTTTAAGAAGCACAGGGGCCTCATGTGCTAAGAACAATGAAGGGGAGAGAGAGGTGTGGCCCAGTAACACAGACGAAAACCCTGTTTCTATCCCAATGGGGCTTTTTTGCACACAAGACTCAATCTCAACCCCTTTGGCCAATCTGGTTTCCCTTACAGTCCTAACAAAGATTTCTTATTCAGCAAATTTCAAGTCTTAATGGCGGTTCGGATCTGTATTTCAGCATAAGCATTGAACTAACTTTACTTTTCTAATATTTAGAAAATTCTATTAATTGTAATTTATAATAGGTTTTAGAAGTATTAAACAATGTATGTTAAAAGCAAGGAAAAAAACAAAGCCTCCACTAAAAAGACATGATACCTTGTTATACAGCTCCCCCCCCCCACCCTTCTCTTAACCTGAAGGAAATCCTGTTTGGGGCTTCTTCCCCCCCCCCCCCCACTTTTTTTTTAATGTTTATTTATTTTTGAGAGAGAGAGAATCCCAAGCAGGCTCCGTGCTGTCAGCGCAGAGCCCGACCCAGGGTTCCAGCTCACACACTGTGAGATTGTGACCTGAGCCAAAGTCAGATGCTCAACTGACTGAGCCACCCGGGTGCCCCCAAAACCTGTGTGGGGCTTCTAAACACTAAAGAGACAATTTTGGCTTAGACCAGTGTCTCAGTCTGGTGCCAAACTTCCAGTAGAATTCAAATCCACATATTAAAACTTTATCCATAGAGGTCATCTTAATAAATTAATCCTTCACTTTGATCTATTCAATGGTCTTAAAATTTCCTGTTTTAAACAACTGCGTTACTTGATTAAAACAATGTTTAAAAAAGAAAAAAAAGGTATGAATGACACCTATGTGCAATGCATGATCTCAGATTGGATCTTGAACCAGGGGGGAAAATAGCTACAAAAAACATTATTGGGGCAACTAACGAAAGTTGAATATAGACTATACATTACAAAAATAATATTCTATCAATATTAAAATTCCTAATTTTGATAATGACCCCGTGGCTATGCTCTTTGGAAATACACTGAAATATTGAGGGGCAACGGGGTATAACTTACCTCAAATGGTAAGAATAACTGTATAATATCTATATTTATATTACATGTATACGATGAGGCAGCAATTATGGCGCAAATAAGGCAAGATGTTAACTATTGATGAATTAGGTATAAGGCCATCCAGGAATTCTTCTGTCAAAATAAAAGGCTATTTAAAAATAAAGCAATACATCCTCCAGCCTACAGAGGTAGACAATTCTGCTCTGTAGCAATTCCTTATCTTTCTCACATGTCTTTACGTTTTCTGACCCAGAAAGTCCTGAGGCTTGCGTCCCGGGGTTAAGTTGTGCAAGCAACTGATGGGTATGGTTATGAAACAATAAAAAGATAAAATTGTGAAATAATTGGCCAGCAGTTCATCCAAAGTCCCAATAAAAGTCAGCGCTGTGCATCAGGAGTTGGAGCGCACCATGTGGCAGTCATGAGTGTGAGGATGTCCTTGTCCCCGTGTCCTCGAACTTCCTTTCAGGAGTTTGAGATGTCTAGACACGTAAAAATGCCCCAAGTGAGACGTGACTTCGGGAAAAAGAATTGATGACTTTGCTTTAAACACTCCTTTTCTCCTCTGTTCTTTCTGTCACCTGACTGTTAAGAGCATTTCCTTCTCCAGGAGGTCTCAGCTCCTTTCCCTCTCATGTCTTTGGTCTCGGCCTGTGGTTTCTTCTTCACCAGGGCCCTGAGAGGTAGCCCACCCTCTCTGTCTTTACAGCCACCTCCACAGCTGGGGCTCACTTCCCTGAAAGATCACGGTTGTTTCCCAGCTCGATAGAAGGTTGCAAGTAGCTGTGGCCGGAAGGGCTATTCATTCTGACAACTATGTTGGTCCATCGGGGTCCGACATTTTATCCAGTTTCTGGAGGTGTCACCATCTGATGAGAGGAATTTTCATAATCTGGGTTTCCAGTTTCTCTTCAAAGACCCGAAGATCTCATGACACCAGGCCCTCGGGCCCCTTGGGGGGTAACAGTAGATGGGAGATATGCATCGGGACATATTTTAGGCACAGCTGGCCCCTCTCGTAGGCAACAGTCTCTGTCCATCTGGTCCACTTCACTGTTGACATACCTTGTAGGCTCTATGAGATAGTTTACTTTGTAACTCCTAGATCAGAGAGGATCAGTAGTCATGTGACCACAATCTGTGGAATTGCCACATCAAACAGATCTATGCGACAGATTCACTAGCCACCTGTCTTCTGAGCCCTAGGCTGCTGCTCTAGACTAGATGACTGCTATAAACTGACGGTTTCTGTCCCCACCCCCCAAAGTTATGTGTTGGAGCCTAATTCCTCATGTGATGGTATTTGAAGGTGGGGTCTGTGGGGTCTTTTACGTGATTGGGTCATGGGGACAGAGCTCTCATGAATGGGATCAGTGCCCTTATAGAAGAGACTCCAGACAGGCACCTGGGTGGCTCAGTTGGTTAAGCTTCCAACTCTTGACTTGAGCTCAGGTCATGATCTCACAGTTCGTGGGTTCAAGCCCTGAGTCAGGCTCTGTGCCAACAGCAGAGCCTGCTTGAGATTCTCTTTATCTCTCTGCCCCTCCCCTGCTTGCACTCTCTCTGTCTCTAAATAAATAAATAAATAAATAAATAACTTAAGAAGAAGTGGGAGGAGGAGGAGGAAGAGGAGGAGGAGGAGGAGGGGAGACTCCAGAGAGCTCCCTGGCCCCTCGTACCATGTGAGGACACAGTGAGAAGACAGATATCCATGAAACCAGAAAGTGGGCTCTCACCACAACTGAATCTGCTAACAACTTAATCTTGGACTCCTCAGCCTCCGGAACTGAGGAATAAATTTCCGTGTTTAGCCACCCGTCCCGCGGCATTTTTGTTACAGCAGCCTGCGCAGTCTAAGACAGTTACCCAACCCTCTTTGGGGCCCACAGAGTACTCTGCCCGTGTCTCCCTTCCAGCTCTAACGGTAGGGTCGTTGAAGATTTACTTATCCGTCTTCTCCAGGCTGTGAGCTCCCTGAGGAAAAGTTTGCTGTCGTTTCTCTGATAGGTACCTGGCACCCAGCAATACACTATAGGTTTATGTAAAAGTAAAAAGCAATAGATGTCTTACCTCTGTTCAACTTGAAGTTCCTCTTGGTCAAGGATGTATGTCTGGTTCACCTTAGCATTCCAAGGCAGGATTTGCTGTAAGGTAGATGCTGAACAGTGTATCAAAAGCAGGAATAAATTCATGATAGAAAAGAGAAGTTGTCATTAATGTCACATGGGAGAACACTGGCTCCTCGGGGGGCGGGGGGCAGCCACTGTTAGACGTAGCTCTGTTGCGGCCGAAGAGCCCAGAAGGAGGGGTCAGCCACGCTAGGCGGGGGCCGGTTTCACTTCTGCAAATTGTATTGAAAGGCAATGGAAAGCACTGTTCCCCTGACTTCCGCCCGCCCACCCACCTCCGTGCTCCGCAAAGGTGACGCACAGACCGTTGCTGTTCCCCTCTCCCTCCCCCCACTCTTCATACTCAAGCCCTCGAGGCCTCGGTTCGGTCCCTCACGCTTTTCCCGTCTCCTCCCTAGAGTTATCTTCTGTGGGGCTGGCGGGTTGGCTTGCAATATGTGAAGGTAGGCTGGGATCCAAGCAGCTCCCAAAGATTTCACTGTCAAAGCAGAGTGGCCTGAAGTGGCCTAGAGCTGATGGACCCGGAGGGGCTGGGCCAAGGGTGATGGGGGTGACTCCTCAGTGGTGACCCACCGGGACCACACGACGGGTCAGCAGAGGCCACCGTGTCCGTTGGACTTAGTGGGCGTGGCAGGGCCCGGGGGACCAGGCAAACTGCCCTCCCTAGCTCTGCTCTCTCCAGAGCCTCCTTCCCTCCGTTAGGAAGGGACAGTTAAAAACTTTTTTTTTTTCAAAGAACAAGTAACTATAAAATAATTTCTTTAAAAAATATATATAACATATACATGTATAATTTTTATGTTTATATATCTATGGCATAAAAATTGATGTGGTGGGTATCTTCATACTCACTCCTATCCCCTCACCCCCATGCCACCCTCTCCCAATTCTGGCTCCTTCCTTCCACCTTACAGGAAACCACTTTCCAAGGTTTTGATTTACAGGTTGTTTTTTTTTTTAATGTTTATTTAATTTTGAGAGAGAGAGAGACAGAGACAGAGATAGAGCATGAGCAGGGGAGGGGCAGGGAGAGAGAGAGACACAGAATCCGAAGCAGGCTCCAGGCTCTGAGCTGTCAGCACAGAGCCCGACCGGCGTGGGGCTCGAACTCACGAACTGTGAGGTCATGACCTGAGCCGAAGTTGGGCACTTAACCGACTGAGCCACTCAGGCGCTCCTATGGTTTTTTTTTTTTCATTATGGTTTCACTCTGTGTTTCGTATCAGCCAGACTGTACTGTTTGCATTCCTAAAGGATATTTTGTGTACTTCAGTATATTTTTAAACTCTAGACGAATGGAATCACTCCATGTTTGTTTGAGATTGTTTAGATTGAAAAGTTGTTATGTGTAGCCGGGATTCTTTCATTTTCCCCTGCTATAAAATATTCTTCTATGCACACATACTTAAAAAAAAAATCCACTCTTCTGCCTATAGGGCAGGTTACTTCTGCTTTCCGCTATTTATAACAGTGTTGCTGTATCTTACCAAAAACACTTATTACTAAAAAAAAAAAAAAAAAAAAAAAATGAAGTGGATAAAATGGACATGACTTTAACCAAGTAATCCAAATTAACATTGCTGCTAAGGGCAGACGTTGTGTTCTGCCCATGTGAAACTTGAGAAGAATACAGTATTGCTTCTGTGGTGTTCTAGTCAAGCACTTAATATGTATCTAATCGTGGAAAACATCAGGGAAGTGAAAGACCTTTTATAAAATAACTGGCCTGTATTCTTTTTAAAAATAGACTTTATTTTTTAGAGCCATTTTAGATTCGCAGCAAGATTGAATGGAAGGTACAGAGATTTTTCCATATACAGGACTGCCCACCCCTCCTTGGTTCACAACCCTCTGGGGAGCTTCCCGGGTGAAATATGAAACCAGCCTCTGACTGCAGGTGGCAGGGAGAGAGAAGGAAAGCGGCAGGCCACTCCAGGCTGGTAGGTGGCAGTTTTAATCAGCAAAGGGATTAATACAAGGCAGCAAGATGAGCGGATCCCTGCCCACGCCCACCACATACAAAGAGGCTTCACCTGGATTTAGTCAAGTGCACTGTGCAGGTGTTCTCAACACCACATTGCTATCTCGAGGGGGTATCGTTGGAGCGGCTTCTGGGAGCAGAAAAGGCAAGTGGGACCCACGTTCTAAGACAGGGAAGCGGATGAGGAGCCTCCTGGGTCCAACTCACAGGTTGATAGCAGTCACGTCTTTTGGATGCCCTCCCCCAACACCCCTGCCACCACATGTGCACAGCCTTCCCCACTATCCAAAATCTGCATCAGAGTGGTACATCTGTTACAATCAGTGAAGCTACATTAACACATCGTGACCCAAAGTCTGCAGCTTACATTAGGGTTCACTCTTGGTCTCGTACATTCCATGGGTTTTGACAAAAGTATGATGACACTTATCCGCCATTATAGTTTCACTGCCCTAGAAATCATCTGTGTTGTGCCCACTCATCCCTGCCCACCCCCCCCAAGTGCCTGGCAATCTCTCATCCTTTTCTGCCTTCATAGTTTTGCCTTTTCCAGAAGGTCATAGAGTTGGAAACACAGTATGTAGCCTTTTCAGATTGGCTTCTTTCACTTAGTAAAGTGAATTTATGTTTCCTCCATGTCTGTTCGCGGCATGATAGCTCATTTCTTGTTAATGCTGAATAATGTTCCATTGTCTGGATAAATTATACAGCTTCTTTATCCATTCACCTGTTGAAGGACATCTTGTCTGCTTCCCAGTCTTGACAGTTATGAATAAAGCTTCTGTAAACATTTGTGTGCAGGTTTTTTTATATAACAATTTTTAACCTTATTTATTTATTTTGAGAGCGAGAGAGCATGAGCTTGAGTAGGGAAGGGGCAGAGAGGGGAGACAGAATCCCAAGCAGGTTCCGAGTTCTCAGGGTGGAGCCCGACATGGGGCTCGAACTCATGAACCCTGCGATAATGACCTGAGCCTAAACCAAGAGCCAGATGCTTAACCCACTGAGCCACCCAGGTGCCCTCGTGTGCAGGTTTTTGTGTGGGCGTTAATTTTCCCCTCATTTGGGTAAATACTAACAAGTGTGATCAATTGCTGGCTGGTGTGACAAGAGTGCATTTAGTTTGGAAAGAAGCCTCCAGACTGTCTTCCAAAGTCGCATTACCGTTTTGCGTTCCCACCAGCAACGAATGAAGAGTTCCTGCTGCTCTGCATCCTTATCAGCATTTGGTGTTGTCAGTATTTTGGATTTTGGCCATTCTAATAGTTGTGTAGTGGCTCGCATTGCCGTTTTGGCCTAGATTCTTGAATAATGTCAACGGCATAATGAGAAAAGCTGAAGAAAAGAAAAGCTAAAAGATTAGAGACCACTAAATAGAGGAGACAAAATGGATTCTGGACTGCAGCCTGTCTCCAGGGAAAAAATGTGCACGAAAGACATTATTAGAACAGTTGACAAAACTGGAATAATGTATCAATGTGACATTTCCTGGACTGGATCATTGTCTGTAGATTTGCTTTTAGAACCTACAAACTGACAGATTAAGGGCCAAGTGGGCTTGATGTATACGACCTACTCTCAAACGATTCAGGGAAAAAAACCCCTATAAATAAGATAGAGGAAATGTGGTGTAATATTAGCAATTTATGAATGTGGATCATGGATACATAGGAGTTGTTTGTACTATTCGTGCAACTGTTCTGCAAATTACTTAAAAATAAAAAGTTTAAAGCATTAGAAAAATAACAGGTCTGCCTTTAACATCCCACCCCTATCTCTGGATGCACACATACAAGTTTCTCCAGCATATTCTTGAAGAGTGGAATCGCAGACTGAAGGCGTGTGCATCATCTTCAACTTGATCTGCTGAATAGTTTACAAAGGGTCACTGACATCCGCATTAATTCTGTTTATCCATCGTCTTCCTCTCACTGAGAGGTAAGGTCATTGGCCGTGCCACCAAGGTGTATAGGCCTTGGACCCGCGGCATCAGCCTCACCAGGATGCTGGCTAGAAATGCAAATGCCCAGACCCTCACCCCAGACCTTCTGAGTGGGAAACTCTGGGGCACCGCCTAGGAATCTGCGTTTTCACAAGCGCTCTAAGCGATCAAAAGGCTTTAAGCGGCGCTGCGATCCGCTAGGGCCGCGTCCGGCTTGCAGACCGCCAGCTCCAAACAAATGAACAAAGGAGCCCCCAGAGCCCGGTGCAGAACCGGAGGGCAGCGCGCCATCCCCAGGGCACCCTCCCCGGCGCGGGCAGCTTCTCCCCGACCCCCCGGCCGGGTGGCTGGGTGAGGGAGGGCGCAGGACGGGGCGGGCCGGAGGCTGGTGTCCCCGCCTCCCAAGCCTTGGGCTCGCCGCGTTGCGCAGTCCTCCGCCTTCCTTGCCTTCTCGTCCCCTTCCTTCCTTCCTTCCTTCCTTCCGCCGGGCGCGATGGAGCCGGGACGCGGGGCGGCCGCGGCGCTGCTGGCGCTGCTGTGCGCAGTCTGTGCGCTGCGCTGCGGGCGCGCCCAGTACGAGCGCTACAGCTTCCGCAGCTTCCCGCGGGACGAGCTGATGCCGCTCGAGTCGGCCTACCGGCACGCGCTGGACCAGTACAGCGGCGAGCACTGGGCGGAGAGCGTGGGCTACCTGGAGATCAGCCTGCGGCTGCACCGCCTGCTGCGCGACAGCGAGGCCTTCTGCCACCGCAACTGCAGCGCCGTGCCCCAGCCCGAGTCGGCCGCCGGCCTCGCCCGCTACCCCGAGCTGCGCCTCTTCGGGGGCCTGCTGCGCCGCGCGCACTGCCTCAAGCGCTGCAAGCAGGGCCTGCCAGCCTTCCGCCAGTCGCAGCCCAGCCGCGAAGTGCTGGCCGACTTCCAGCGCCGGGAGCCGTACAAGTTCCTGCAGTTCGCCTACTTCAAGGCAAGTCGGCCCGCCCCGCCTCCCGAGCCCCGCCCCCAGGCCCGGGCCCCGCCCCCAGGCCCGGGCCCCGCCCCATCCCCGGGTCCGGGCCCCGCCCCATCTCCAGGTCTGGGCCCCGCCCCGTCCCCAGGCCCGGGCCCCGCCCCACTCCTGGGCCCAGGTCCCGCCCCATCCCCGGGCCCGGGCCCCTCCCCCAGGCCCGGGCCCCGCCCCATCCCCAGGTCCGGGCCCCGTCCCCAGGCCCGGGCCCCGCCCCATCCCCAGGCCCAGACCCTCCGTCTGGGCGGCCCCGCCTTTCCTTGACCCGGCCTGCTCCCACCCAGCCCTGCGAAAGCAGAAGCCTCCAACTTCTGTTCCCCTTCTTCGTCTTAAATAGAGGTGCAAATGCTTTTCTGGAAGCGTTGTTCTGAGGCAGAGAATTCGTACACAGAGCGTCTAGCGCAGTGTCTGCCACGCAGCAGTGCCTGATGAATGTTACCGGGTATTTGACAGACTCTCCTTTTCTGTGTGTTCCATGAAAACCCCTTTTTGTCTCCAGTGGCGGCTTTCAGTAATTGAGGGGAAGAGGACCTGAGCTGCCGCCTAGTCTCTCTCTAAAAGAGAAGGAAACTGAGGCCAGGCCGGGGCAGAGTCTCCTTGGGAGCACGCACGCCTGCCTGGAGTAGCAGAACGGGGCACTGTGGTTCATCCGGGTTGGTCCTCTCCGCTCTTTTTCGTCTAGAATTTAACGCGGTTGACTTCCTCCTTTGCGGCTGCTTAAATCCTGTGATTGTTGGCTAAAAATAGCCACAAATTGCAATTCTTGACCCTCTGAGGTCTTTCTCAGGGGACCCACAAGTTCTAAGGATGGGCTCAATTGCCTGTTACTGGACAAAGTGACTTTAACTTGGCAGGTCTTTACCAGATTTTGCCAAGGAAGCCCTCCTAAAGCCCAGTTTCTGCTTTACCTAATTGGAAACGCTTTTCAAAGGAGTATATTGCGTTTATGCATTTGTTTTAACGACTACCAAACTAGATTCATGGCATTTTCCAGACTCTGGAGGTAGAAGTTGTTTGCTTTTGTCTTTGCTTTGAGTCTTTGCACTGCAGGGTCTGTTTTTCGTATTTCTGAAACAAATCCATGTTACGCTGTGCTCATAAGAGTAATAAAATAGTGTGAAACCCTAAATGGGTGAACACCTGAGTTATTTCTATGCTTACATTTTTGTGCGAGGTCTCGATTTTGTGAATGTTTGTTCTGGCAATAAAAAAAAAAAAAGCTTTAAAATAAGACCAGGGGATAAAGTTCCAGGACGCAGAAAAATGATGGCTGGCTCACACCATCCCTATTTTTAAGCTAAAAGTGACTCATTTAATTTTCTCTTTTTTGTATAGCTTTTGCCAGATTACTGTCTGAACCAAATTTGAGTCATATAGTCAAGGGGGAAATGTTTTATTTTTAAAACTGGAGAACAGTAGAAGCTGATTTCTTTTCTATACAGATGAATTTGAAACAAAAGGTATACATAGGGAGGAGGGAAAGAGGATTTTCCTTAATGTGACCGGAAGGCAAAGGTTTTCTCCTTCGGCATGGCGTCTTCAAAGGTCGGGATGGTCACAGCTACTCTTCAAAACCCTTTACTTAAAAGTCAGTAAAATAGCATCTGTGTTGGTATTTTGAGATCTCTTATGGGACAGGAAAAGGTTCAGAGTTTTGTGAGTAAGCCAGAATCTTCACTTAGTTGCTTCGACTGAAAATCACTGAAGAAGTGATTTTAGGTGGTGTTACTGCATGCTTTATTTTTTTCCTTAGCGATGTTTCTATTTTCAGACCAAATGGGTGGGGACCAAATGACCGTGTGCCAGGCCCATACATCCGGCCTGGCACCTGAAACCCGAGGCTGGTTCTGAGTGCCGCCTGCTGTGGGAGGACTTGAGCAGGTGTTATCGGGCCACTCTGATTTGCAGGCCTCTGTTTCAGTGATTAAGGACAAATGCCTGAGTTGAACACACAGATGGGGATGGTGGGGCTGGCCTGTCAGAGTGGGGCAAAGAGGTATGGATGTGTGCTTTTGTAGGAAGGGGCTCCTGGTATGGCCCGCAAGCCCACGTAGGTTTTAGGTCATCGCCTATCTTAGGTCCACGTCCCCAGCCGTGGGTTCTCTCCATGGCCGCATTTCCACGAAATGCTCACCGTCCCCACAGGCTGAGCAAAAAGTGGGCCCCCGCACTTGATCGAATCCCGAATGACTGTTGAGGTCTGAGCAGGTAGAGCGGGCCCCGTCCCAGGCACTCCTGGCCCACCCTTTGCCTGGACCAGGACTCTCTCCCCACGCCCCCACCCCCTGTCACCACATTGAGGAGTGGCTCGTAGGGAGGTAGCTGGGGTCCTCCCGTGCAGGTGGCTGTTTCTCAGGAGCTCACGGGAGGGTAGTGCTCCTTTCCCCTTCTCCAGAACCTGCCTGGGTTTCTGTGCGAGGTTCAGCTGCCAAGATGCGGCTCCACGTTTCAGCGGGCAGAGCCCGACCTGAAGTGAATACACCACCCTTTCCTCTCCAGGAAGGGCTTCCATAAAACTCAGATCCTAAGTTAGCGGCCTTGAAGATCCCATTCTGTGCCCTTTTTTCTAAGTGCCCTTCTGAGAAATCGAGAGTCTCGTTTCATTGGCAAATGCTGTAAAGGGCTGCATTCATACCTCCTCCCTTCCCGCGGGCCTGCCTGTTTCCGGACCGGAGCCTAAGGCCTTCTGTAGAGCTCCTGCAAGGGCATTCCCACACGGGCCACTCACGGGCATTTCCGAAATGCCAGCGCTGACATCCGGGAGTCTGCCCTCGTTACTTCTCCGGCCCAGCTGCCGCCTCGTCTCCAAATGACTTGGTGCCAATCCTGGGGCACTTTCGTACGGATATATGCTACCCTTTGATGCACAGAATTCCAGGATGTGCCAAGTGTCCCTTTGTTTTCTGTCTGCAAACCTCACTCCCACCTCTGAGCGGCCCTCTGGATTGGCTGAAGGAGGCTCCGTGCACATGTGTGGGTGCCTCCGCTTCCCCACAGCGAGGTTGTGCCATGATTCCCGGGGACGGCCAGGGACAACACGACAGCGTGGGGGCCCTCTGCTTGCGGGTCGCGTGTCCGCCCAGGGGGGCGTCCGCATCCTTGCCCTCCCGCCTGCTGGAGCCCACACCCCAACACACGCTTCCTCCCCGAGGACTTCTGCCTTCCTGGTCACTGTCCACGAGGGTGCCCTGCCTGAAGCTCCTGGGCCACACACCTTAATGGATGTTGCCAGGAGATCGGGAAGCATGCTTGAGGCTACGGTACATGGCGGCAGGCGTTTTCTTTTCCTGTTTTGCTCGTTGTTACAGACCCACTTCCTAGAGCAGCGGCTGGCAGGCAGGAGGCTCTCAGCGAATGTTTGCCCAGTGAATGGATAAGGGAACGGTGATGGGGGTCATCGAGAATGGTGAGCAGGAGGTTCTGCCAGACATGTGGGAAAATATTAATATATTTAGGAACATACACGTATCTTGGAAAATACTAATGTATTTTTCCAGAAGGCGTGGCGTAGTCATACTGGGTAGTTGGAGGAACGTTTGAGGGTGGTTATTTACAAAGGCTAGTGATGGTAAGTGTGAGCACCCCTTGGCCAAAAAGGGCGAGGGTGAGGACAGTTCCAGGACGCAGGAAGGAGGGAGACTGTCTGGAGAGGGCCGCCTTGAGAGGAGCTGTGGCCTTCAGTTAAGGGGCACTAGCAGCCCAAGGTGACAGAAGGGAGGGAGCCAGGAGGCTAAATAATCCAACCTCACCCTTTTGCCTTCCTTCGGGCTCCCACTGGGGCTCCTCACTGGTGACCCCCATTGGAAGCAGGAGAGCAAGAGAGTGCAGGTTTCATGGGCCATGGAAGTCAATGAACCCCCGGCTGGAAGCCCTGTGTTGAAACACAGAGTTACTTGCAGGACTGAACGTTCTTGTTTTGCAAAAATCACTGTTCATCTTCCATTGAGTAGATGTCACGTCTCTTCGCTGTACTTAGGCAAATAATCTCCCAAAGGCCATTGCCGCCGCTCACACCTTTCTACTGAAGCATCCCGATGACGAAATGATGAAGAGAAACATGGCGTATTACAAGAGCTTGCCTGATGCCGAGGACTACATTAAGGACTTGGAAACCAAGTCATATGAGGTATAAGTGGGTTTTCACACAGCCGACAGCAGCAGCGTGAGTGGCTGAGGGAGGAGGTCTGGATGAACAGCTGTTGACGTCTAAGGGCCTCTAGGATTTTTGATGACACTGATGAATATTAGGGCAACAAGAACGATGGACTGTTTCGCACAACGGTGACCCACTTAAGAGTGAGGTTTTACATTCTGTGAGGCACCTGAAGCCATCTTTCCTTTAAATGCTGTATTTTAGAAATAAGGTCATTTGATCGTTTGGTTTTTAAGATAGAGGAATGAACACACAGTTTCTGATGAGACTAGAAGACATATCTTTTCACACACACACACACACACACACACACACACTCACACACACACACACACACACCATATGTACTGAGGTGGAGAGGGAATCGGGGAGCGTGGAGGACTGACTTGACAGATTAGAGACTACTGGAATCTCTGCCTCTGCAGGGGGGAGTCTGATGAGAGGGAATGGGGAAGAACCTAACCCCTGTGAGCACTTGCTGTTGTCTGGACCTGTCGAATGTGGGCGCAGGGGGCATGGGTCCTAAGGGAGGGCAGGGCCGGGTTGAAAACAGAGGGATGTGTTGAAGGGGTCCATGGGCAGCTGGTAGGTTCCAACCAAGGCCCAGGGTTTCCTGTAGTGTGACCAGACTGCAAGCTCACTTTTTCACTGGTGGGGACCCTCCAAGTCTCTATTCTGGGGGCCCTTCAGTTTTCCAGGGAAGAATCCTCCAGCCTTTTGCAGGCCTGGTGGCGGCTCATGCTCGTCCGCTGGTGTCCGAGAGCCGGTCTGGGGAGAGGGATGGGGTCGCCGCGGCTGGTTCGGAGACCTCACCCGCTTCCTGGCTCTCCGCCCCATGCCTCCACCCCCGCCCTCCTATGCCTGGTCCCTGACCCTCCAGCCTTTATGGATGGGGTCTCTAGAAAAGGAATCACTGGTCTCTGGTAAGGAGCAGCTTTGGGAGGTGGGATCTCTTGGGCACGTAGGTGGGTGTGAGAGGAAACCTAGGGCTCCAAAAGCCCCGTTCAGACTTTCAGTCCTGCTTTCTGCTCCGCGCCTGGCGCCAGTCTCCGTGCTCGCCAGCGCCTGCAAATCCGACAGGCGTGCGGCGTAGTGGAGTGTGTGGTGTGTGGGGGTCACTTCCCCCCGAGACCCTCCTCTGCGATAATTTGGCTTTCTGTCCTTCCAAAAGTCGCTGGAGTGTCTTATCTGCCGCTCGCCCCTTTTTCATTCTCCTGTGCAAAGGGTTTATGCCTTTTAATCCTCTTCGCCACGGTGGCCGTCGTGGGGCTCGGGGAGCAAAGCGGAGCGCACGTGGTCGGTGCACTGCGCGTAACTGCAGCTTGGCTAGAGCCTTCTTTCCCTCTTCCAAGTCCTGCCGGCTGTGGTGGGGCTGCCCTCCTGTGTGCCCAGGGGCCCCTCTCCACATGTGGCTTTCTTCTTGTCGCCCCGGCCCTGCTGCCCCTGCAGAGCCGGCTGCCTGGGGTTGCTGCTCGCGTCCCCGGGCAAGGCGCCTTCAGTTCTCTGCCGGCCTCGTTTGCAGGGGATGCTGCCTGCCCGGGAGGTTTAGGGAGGTCTTGCCGCGCGAGCTGACACCTGAAGCTTGGCGAGAAGCTCAGGTCTGAGGGGTGGCCCTTGGATACCCCCGTTCTGGAGCAGCTGGAAGAGGACCCCGAGGGGAGCATTCCCTGCTTACGTCCCGGCCCGTCCTGCACCATCCACACTGGCAGGGTCGTGTATGCATCCCAGATCTCTGCTCATTTCTTCTGAGACCAGGCAGCTTCCCCGGCCCCCGTTATTTCTCTCTGTCTGGTCCAGCCGACGATGAGCAGAAATGCCTTGACTTTTCCGCTGCCAGGCAGGTGGCCACCGTCCCCAGCAGCTAGTGTAGTGGCTTTCCTATTTTATACGTAGCCGTTGGGGGAGGGGGCCTGCCACCTGCTGCCGAGCTTATGTGTTTTCTTCGGTTCAGTTTTAAAAATCAGCTTTACTGAGGGATAGCTTGCTTGAAATGTATTCACCAATTTTAAGTGTAGAATTCAATGATTTGGGGGGAAGGTGTGCAATTGTGTAAGCACCACCATAATCACATTATAGAATAGTTTCCTCTCCTCTAAAATGCTCCGTCAGGCCCCTTTCCAGTCAAGCCTTTGTCCCAACCCCTGATCGTGGCGGTGGGGGGGTGGGGGGGTGGGGGGGGGGCGGAGCCGGGGGTGGCACTGCTCTGATTTCTGTCACTGTAAGTTTTTCCTTTCTTCTTGATCTGAATTTGGTTGTATGACCCTGCCCCTCCTACTTTTGAATTAGATGAGAAGGTACCATTGTACACAGGACAGAAAAAGCCAGATAGAAGTCAGTTCCCGGTTGGCTTATGTGTGATTAAGGGTCGGCGTGGTTTTCTGGGCACTGAGGAGAGAACTCCGTGCTGGTCTGCCTCCTTCAGGCCTGCAAGCTCCCCGCCCCCCCCCCCCCCCCCCCCCCCCCCGTGCCTTCCAGAGCCTGTTCGTCCGAGCCGTGCGGGCCTACAATGGCGAGAACTGGAGGACGTCCGTCACAGACATGGAGCTGGCCCTTCCCGATTTCTTCAAAGCCTTTTACGAGTGTCTGGCAGCCTGTGAGGGCTCCAGGGAGATCAAGGACTTCAAGGACTTCTATCTTTCCATAGCAGGTTGGTGGCGTTTTGGTTTGGACCAGGGACCAACGGGACAGCCTCGTGTGGCATCTGCGTGCCTTCCTGGTGCCTGCAGTGGCCTCTGGGGGACGTTTGAGCGTCCCTCTGACTGGGTAGCTGGGGAGGTAATATGTAACCCACGCAGACCAGCCTTTGCCTTTCCAGGGGCTTCTGGAAAAATAACTGAGTACAGTGTCCAAGCACAGGCCTGGAAAGGGGGTCGGCCAGATCAGCCCTGCCCCGTCACAGATTCCCCACAGGCTTTCGGAAAAATAAAACCGGGCCCGAGAGCAACTCCCGACCCACGTGATATAAAGCATTGCCGTGTTCGCCGTCTCTGAGCGTGCAGTCCCTTGTGGTACAGCCACCGCCACCTCCCGCGGTTTCATCTTCTCAAACGGAAGTTCTGTGCCCAGTGAACCCAGCTCCGCCCTCTTCCCACCACGGCCCCTGGCACCACCGTCTACTTTCTGTCTCCACGAATTTGGCTACCCTAGGTACCTCGGATGAGTAGAATTCGTATTTGTCCTTTTGGGACTGGCTTATTTTACTTAGCATAACACACTCGAGTTCCAAAAATATCGTAACAAATTGCTCATCTTTTAGGTTTATTTATTTAACGTTTACTTATTTATTTTTGAGAGAGAGAGAGAAAAGGAGAAAGAGACGGAGCATGAATGGGGAGGGCCAGAGAGAGAGGGAGACACAGAATCTGAAACAGGCTCCAGGCTCCGAGCCGTCAGCACAGAGCCCGATGCGGGGCTCGAACCCACAAACCACAAGATCGTGACTTGAGCCTAAGTCGGAAGCTTAACCCACTGAGCCACCCGGGCACCCCTATGCTATTGATATTTTTTAGGACTATAAGCCACTCACTTTATAGACTATTCCTCAGTTTGAGTTTCTGTTGTGTGTCCTCACAATTACATTCAGGTTGCGCACTTTGGGCTGGAACGTTACGGAAGTATGCTTCTCAGGGTATCACATCCAGATGTACGTGGTATCTTTTTGCCCCTTACTGGTGACACTAATTTTGAAGCACTGGTTAAGGTACTTTCCAGTTTCCAGTCTCTCTATGATACTGTTTTTCCTTTTGATACTAATAAGTAATTTGCGAAGAGATACTTCAAGATTCGGACAATTTGTTGTCCGTTAAACTGTCTCCACCCCTCCCCCCACTACCACACATATACTGATTTAGCATGTATTGAAGACTCTTGCCTGATTCTTTTTTCTCTATAAAGGAAAATAGACATATATATTTTTTTTTCTGTATTTTTATGTTTACTTCTCTCATACCGAATAGGTACCATACTTTATACACTGCTCTGTTCTTGGTTTTTTCTACTTAGCAATATACCTTACCTAGCACGTGGAGATAGTCATTCTTTTTATGACTGACTCGACACCTCGAGGGGTGGTGGGAATAATATGCCCCAGTTTATTCAGTTACCTGATGGACATTTGGTTTGGCCCAATCTTTTGCTATTACATGAAATATTGCAAAGGGGGAACTTTAGGGTTGGTTTGTTTGTTTTTGCTAAGTGTAGGGGTATGTTTTCAAAGTCAACACAAGTGGGATAGACAGTTCAAAGAGTAAATGTCTCTGTAAATTATTTAGTACGTTAAGGTACCATTTTTGTATTCCTACCAAAGGAATACAAAACATGTACCGTCATCCTGGAGTCTTCTGCTTCTAACTGCGCAAAGGGAGAGGACCAAGGATCATGTGGGAGACTTCAGGGACCAGTCCCAGAAGTGGCACGCATTAGTTGTTGCTCTCCACGTTTCATTGGCCCAATTACCCATAGGGCCCCACCCTAACTGCAAGGGAGGCTGGGAAATGTAGTCTTTGACATCTCGCTCTGTTGTTATATTTAGGTCTACCTCTTCTCTTTTAAAGGCTGTGTAGATTCCATTGTTTGTATGTATCAGAGTTGAGTAGTCACTAGCCTGTTGATTGGCATTTAGGTTGTCTGTTTGCTGTTACAAACAGTGCCTGGGTGTGCCTGTGTCTAAGGAAAATTTCCTAGAGGTAGACTGCTGGGTCTGAGAATTTGTGTATTTTAACTTTGATACGTTTTGCCGAATTTGTCTCCAAAAAGTGTGTTTCTGTTTTGCTTCTATCAAGGGAATATGAGACTGTAAGTTTCACCATTTTCCCTCTAATGCTGAGTGTTATCAAATTTTTAAAATGTTGCCAATTTAACTTGCAGACGTGTGGAGTGACCATGTGGTACACGTGAAACTGATGTAATATGTGTGTCCACCATACTTCAGTTAAGCAAATTTTTATTTGCCAGTTTAACGCTTTAAGATATTTTAGGTGGGATTGTGTGTGGGTGGGGAAGGGGCAGAGAGAGAGGGAGGGAGAGAGAATCCCAAGCAGGCTCCCTGCTCAGCACAGAGCCTGACTCGGGGCTCAGTCCTACCGACCGTGAGATTTTTGGCCCAAGCCAAAAATCAAGAGTCAGAAGCTTAACCGACTGAGCCACTCAGGTGCCCCTGGATTGTGTTTCTTTTAAAAAAAAAATTTTTTTTTAACGTTTATTTATTTTTGAGACAGAGAGAGAGAGACAGAGCATGAACGGGGGAGGGGCAGAGAAAGAGGGAGACACAGAATCGGAAGCAGGCTCCAGGCTCTGAGCCATCAGCCCAGAGCCCGATGCGGGGCTCGAACTCACCGACCGCGAGATCATGACCTGAGCCGAAGTCGGATGCTTAACCGGCTGAGCCACCCAGGAGCCCCTGGATTGTGTTTCTTAATTACAAATGAAGTTTAACATATTTTCCCAATGTTTATTAGCCATTTTTACAATTTCTTTTCTGTG
This sequence comes from Prionailurus viverrinus, assembly GCF_022837055.1. Taxonomy (NCBI): domain Eukaryota; kingdom Metazoa; phylum Chordata; class Mammalia; order Carnivora; family Felidae; genus Prionailurus; species Prionailurus viverrinus. The sequence continues at coordinate 2,125,347 of NC_062569.1, read as the reverse complement.
AGCCTCCTTTGGCCATTTTTATATTGGGTGTTTGTCTTTTTCTTACTGACTTTGAGGAACTTTGTATATTAAGGATTTCAGCCCATTTATCATAACTGTTGTTGAACTATTTTACCTTGATTATCTTTACCTTTCACCGGGATTACGAGGAGAGGGGGGCAGAAGTAGTTTTAAGAAACTAATGAATGCAGGGGTGCCTGGTTGGCTCTGTTGGGGGAGCATGTGACTCTTGATCTCAGGGTGGTGAGTTCGAGTCCCACGCTGGGTATAGAGATTACTTAAAAACTAAAAAAGTGAAAAAAAGAAAAGAAAAAGGAACGAATGAACGTACTGCTCTGAAAATCTGTGTGCATTCTTTCAGATCATTATGTAGAAGTCCTGGAATGCAAAATGCAGTGTGAAAAGAACCTCACCCCCGTTGTAGGAGGCTATCCCGTGGAGAAGTTTGTGGCCACCATGTATCATTATTTGCAGTTTGCTTATTATAAATGTAAGTAATTATCTTCCATGAGAGCTTGGGCAAGGTGCTCAGCCCTGCTAAGACTCAGCTTCCCCATCTGTAAAAAATAGGGTTAAGAACCCTTACCTGTGGTTGTTGAGAGGAGTTGTCAAGGTCACGTCGACAGCCCCAGTGCTGGGCCTCGCACAAAAAGGTGGCAAGGCCTGGTGATTCAGGGCGCATGTCAGCTGCGTCACTTACTAATTTCTCTGTGCCTCGGGTCCTCATCTGTAAGTCAGAGATCATCGTATTAACCTCCTGAGGTTGCCATGAGGGGCCAGTGGGTTGACAGGTGTGGAATGCTTGGGGTATTCGTACACGGGCGTGTGACAAACCTCTGTCAACGTGCTTTGTTGAGTGGCTGTCCTGCCACGGCCACCTGCCGTTTTAACCCACCTCCTGTCCTCTTGAGGGTACTCTGAAAGCTTTGCCTGCTGAAGGTTAAAAAAGGGACCAAAAGGGGCGCCTGGGTGGCTCAGTCGGTTGAGCGTCCGTCTTCAGCTCAGGTCACGATCTCGCGGTCCGTGAGTTCGAGCCCCGCGTCGGGCTCTGGGCTGATGGCTCGGAGCCTGGAGCCTGTTTCCAATTCTGTGTCTCCCTCTCTCTCTGCCCCTCCCCCGTTCATGCTCTGTCTCTCTCTGTCCCAAAAATAAATAAATGTTGAAAAAAAAAATTAAAAAAATAAATAAATAAAATTAAAAAAAAAAAAGGGACCAAAAAAAAAAAAAAAAGATTTTTCTTCTATGTGTGCATATGTGAGTGTATACATATATATATTTACATTTTTAATTTTGGTAATCAGGATTGTCCCTGGGAAGGCTGCGTAGCAGTCATTTGCACCAGAGCTCTGTGAGGAAGAGAAATGGCCCCTTCCGGCAGTGACCCTGCCATTACGACAGCCTGAACCTCACCTAAGGATGCAGTGAAGTGTCCCGAAATGTCCCTTGCTTGGGACATCGCAGGTCAAGAGGAGGGTGAGGTGTGGCTTCATCAGGTGTCCTTCCCCTTGCACAGAGGGCAGGGATGAAGTTTTGTGTTTAAAAAATTTTTTTTAATGTTTATTTATTTTCGAGAGAGAGACAGAGCGTGAGAGTGGGAGGGGCAGAGAGAGGGGGACACAGAATCTGAAGCGGGCTCCAGGCTCCGAGCTATCAGCACAGAGCTGGACGTGGGGTTCGAACCCACAAGCTGTGAGATCATGACCTGAGCTGAAGTCGGACACTCAACTGACTGAGCCTGAGCCATCCGGGCACCCCATTTATTTATTTATTTTTAATGTTTATTTATTTTTGAGACAGAGAGAAAGACAGAGTATAAGCTGGGGAGGGGCAGAGACAGAGGGAGACACAGAATCGGAAGCAGGATCCAGGCTCTGAGCCATCAGCCCAGAGCCCTACGCGGGGCTCGAACTCACGGACCGCGAGATCGTGACCTGAGCTGAAGTTGGACGCTTCACCGACTGAGCCACTCAGGCGCCCCGATGTTGTTGTTGTTTTAATAAGCTAGTATTTATTTCATTTTCACAAAAATCTCTGTTGGTACCTCCCTGTTGGACTTTGAAACCCAGGGAAGAATCGATCAGGTCTCCGAGCCCTCTGAGCCCGGCTTGGTGCTGTATGCACAGGGCCAGAACACTGGGAGTTTAGGAGTGTTCCGGATACATCCAGGCTCTGGCGGCTCATGGGTCTTCGAAATTCTCACGTGCTCAGGAAATCACCCCGCATCTCGGAAACTGTGGCAATGACTTATGAACACTGGCAGACCAAAACCTTTACATCTGCTTGCTGCTTCGAAAGAAAATCTTTGCTTTCCGGGTTTATAGGTAAAGAGTATGAGTTAACGTTTGCTTCTTGAAATTGGCTTCTTGAAAGTCGGCCCTGTTGTGAACTCTTTCTACACTATCTGCCACACTAAATTTTTTGAAGGCAGGTGTCATTTATACTTGAACCCCGGCCCTGAAAGGCCTTGACCTAAGTGCCTTTCCCAGCCTTCTAGACCTGGTGAATGGCCTGTGCCCTTAAGTACAGGTTTTAAGGTTGTTGTCACAGGAAACAGCCACTAGGTGGCACAATTTATTCATACCCGAGTTTTGGTTACTCTGGCCAAGCTGAGCTTTTAGCAAGGGTAGTGTTCTGGGTTGTAAATTGGAGTGCAGTGTGTCAGGATAAATGCCCGGGGGCTTGTGGCTTATCACCTCTTTCCCTTTGCCCCCACCCCCACCCCCAAAACAAACCCCAGCCCCTGCAGATCCTCTATGCTGAAGGTGCCATCGGAGGTGGGGCAACTCTAATGAGGGATGCTAGAGGTGGGAACCCCAGTTTCCAGGACATGTCAATACCAGGTGACTTCACATCTTTTCCGGCCCAGAGGGCCCACCGCCTTTTGGGTTTCCTAGCTTTGGTTTAGCTGTAGGAGGGCTGCCTGGATCTGGTGATGGTGGTGCCATCTGGAGGGGACCCAGGTACGTGCTCCCTACCTCCCTCAGCCCAGGAGGACAGTCCAGGCCTTGGGAACCCAGCCTTCCCAGCCCAGGTCAGTGGATCCCGAAGTGCAGGCTAACAGACACTTCTGCAGAGGCGTCTGCCTAACGAGGAACCTCCGTGTTTGAAAACCACTCCCCAGGCTGCTCTGGAGACCCGGTCTGTGACCTGCCCGCCCAGGGGTGACTCTGGTCCGTCACAGGCTTTCCCAAGGAGGGGATGTGCACAAGGGGCTGGCTCATGCCGTTTCCTTTAGGCGGCTGTGCTGGTGAGGGGAATTTCAGGGCAGGGTTTGCTGATTTCCTGTTCCTCTTTTCTCCCCGGCCTCAGTGAACGACCTGAAGAACGCGGCCCCCTGTGCGGTCAGCTACCTGCTCTTTGACCACAGTGACAAGGTCATGCAGCAGAACCTGGTGTATTACCAGTACCACAGGGACAAGTGGGGCCTCTCGGACGAGCATTTCCAGCCCAGACCAGTAGGTATCAGGGCGCCAGGCATCACGTTTCCTGGCCTCCTCTTCATTCTCACTTTCAGGATACTGTTCCGCCTCTTAAGACGAAGAGTTATTGCAGAAACGAAGGGGAACTCCTTTTCTTCTGTTGTTTTTCTAGTTGTCGTTGTTGTTTTGTCCTTGAACATGTTACCGCTCTATTCTGATTCCTAAATCAGTAAAAACTACCAGTTTCAAACATTATGGAAATGTTTTACTCGGAAAGCGAAGTTCTTTCAAAGTCCCGTGCCTTTTCCCTACGTCCTGCCTTACCGCTACATACGTCTCATGTACACAGCACGTGTGTCTGATTTTATGGAAACAGGGTCACGCGTTACCTGCTCTTGTGCACGTTGCTTCGTCTTCCTCGTGAACATTTTCCGTGTCACATTCCTACGCCTGCTTACTTTTTTGCACCTCCAAGGCATCATTTAATTCCCCTGATGGACAGGCCCAGCTTGGCGTGTGTTGCCAGGACTCCAGGATTGTATCCTACTCTTTTTTTTTTTTTTTTGAGAGAGAGAAAGAGGGAGAGAGAGTGCGTGTGTGCGAGCAGGGGAGGGGCAGAGAGAGAGGAGGACAGAGCATCCAAAGCAGGCCCTGCACTGACTGGGTGGCTCAAACTCACAAACTGTGAGATCACAACCTGAGCCGAAGTCGGACGTCTAACTGACTGAGCCACCCAGGCGCCCCGCTCCTATATTACTTGTAAAAAAGCTTTTTAAATTGGCCTCTGCCCTTAACTTGTATTTTCATTGGGATTTTTTTTTTTTATTTTTTTCTTTTTCCAACGTTTATTTATTTTTGGGACAGAGAGAGACAGAGCATGAACGGGGGAGGGTCAGAGAGAGAGGGAGACACAGAATCGGAAACAGGCTCCAGGCTCCGAGCCATCAGCCCAGAGCCCGACGCGGGGTTCGAACTCACGGACCGCGAGATCATGACCTGGCTGAAGTCGGACGCTTAACCGACTGCGCCACCCAGGCGCCCCATTCATTGGGATTTTTTTGTGCTCTCCTGTCTGCCATCCATACGTTTTCCTTCGTACCTCGCTCCCCAGCCAACACACCCGCACGCTTTCTCTCTCTTTCTCTCTCCCCCTCTCTTACTCACTTGGGGCTGGCCACTCTTTCTTAATTGAGATATGATTCATATGCAATAAAATTCATGCTTTTAAAATGTACAGTTGAGGGGCGCCTGGGTGGCTCAGTCGGTTGGGCGACTGACTTCGGCTCAGGTCATGATCTTGCGGTCCGTGAGTTTGAGCCCCGCGTCGGGCTCTGGGCTGACAGCTCAGAGCCTGGAGCCTGTTTCGGATTCTGTGTCTCCCTCTCTCTGACCCTCCCCCGTTCATGCTCTGTCTCTCTCTGTCCCAAAAATAAATAAATGTTAAAAAAAAAAAATTAAAAAAAAACAAAATAAAATGTACAGTTGAGTGGTTTCTAGCACATTCACGGAGTGGCACAACCATGACCACTCTCCAATTTTAAACATTTTTATCTCCGAAAGAAGTCCAAACTGTTTCTCCCTCCTCCCGGTTCTGACATGCAAAGGTTGGTCGTAAAAACTGTTCTGTGTTTGTGTTGAACAGGAAGCAGTTCAGTTCTTCAATGTAACTACGCTCCAGAAAGAGCTGTATGACTTTGCTAAGGAAAATATAATGGATGACGATGAGGTAAGTTTGCACGGTTAGCACACGTCTGGCTCGGAGAAAATATTACTCACATCTTTGCTGAAGTCACTAGAAGCCCTAGTCGTCCCTGAAACAGAAGGGGACCCGGAGGAATACAGTCTCTGTGGGCGTTTTAGTGGAAGTCAGAGCTCTGGGGAGGGGAAAGACGGCTTTCTAGGAAACCCAGGCTGCAGCCCCACATTTCCTGACGGTGAGTGTGGAGGGCCCCATCCTAGACGTCATCCAGACATCATGTTTTAACTTTATAAAAACACAGTGGATTCTCAGTTACTCAGTGCTCCGAACACCCTTGGAAACACTCATCCCGATTTCTCTGTGATATTATTATTATCTCTTTTTTTTCTTTCTCTTTTTGTTAATTAGGTCCTTGCTGAGTGGCATTTTATCGTTCTCGGAGACAGCTTGAAATTCCTGATTTCAGCTGACTCCTTTTTGAGAAAGACTCCGCTCTCCTGCTCTCGGAGCATTTGGGGTGGGGCAGCCTAGTCACAGAAAAGTCCTTAGGGGAGGTATTTAGAGAGATGCATTTGAAACAAACCAGAACATGCTTCCTAAGGCCTAAGCCTAGGGGTTTGCGCGCTGTTGGAGCGTATCCTGGCCTGACCCCTCACCTCTGAGCTGCTAGGCTGCACCCAGGCGCCCGGGCCCTCCGGATCTTCTGTTTCCACTGCCCTGGTTTTTGGTGGAGCACCTCTAAGTGAGATACCATGGGATTTGTTTTCGGTGCACAAATTTGCACGGGGTGGACCTGTCACTGGTATTCATTGGAATTCCCAGAGCTTCATTGTTTCATTTATAAAATGGGACGAATAATGGGGACCTCACAGGGCTGGGGAAATGAAATACCATGCTGCATGTGGAAGTGATTTATAGACCAGGAGGTGATCGTTGTGGCATGTGTCTGAGAAGCAGAGCCTCAGATAAGGTCACAAGGATGCTGCAAAGGCAGGGGTGCTGGCTTGATACAAACAGGGTTGGCTGCTATTGTTTGGAATGTGGAGAAAACCATATTGAAAAAAAGGGAGAGTTGAATTCCTAATGGAAGCCACTACTGACATTTTGAGATGTATACCTCCACTTTTTTCTATCCATTTCCCAATATATATTCATCGCAAACCCAATTGTAATAGACATCATGGCTTTTCCATTTAACGCTGTAATATGAGAAGCTTCCCTTGTTATGTTTTTCTAGAACAGCTTTATTGAAATATTATTCGCACACCATAAATTATCCTTTTTAAAGTACAAATACAGTGTGTTTTTGTATACTCACAAAGTTGTGCATCCATCACTGCTATCAAATTTTAGAGCATTTTCATCACCCCCAAAAGAAATCCCAAACCTGTTAGTGGTCTCATTCCCCATTCTTTCTCCTCTGCCCGCTGCCCCCCCATCTCTGCCCCCAGCCTCTGGCAACCACTAATTTACTTTCTGTGTCTATGGATATGCCTGTTCTGGACGTTCATATAAATGGAATCATAGGGCATGTAGTCTGTTGTGACCAGCTTCTCTCACTGAGCATAATGTTTTCAAGACAACATTATGTATTTCAATTACAATACATGTTGTAATATGTATTATGTTACATGTGAATTTCCATTTTTATTGCTGACTAGTATTCCACTGTGTGGATATACCACTGTTTGGTTACCTGTTCCTCTGTTGATGTTTATACTGGGTTGTTTCCACTTTGGGGCTATTTTGAATAATGACACCATGAGCATTTGTGGGCATGTTTTCGTTTGGACAAAGGTTGTTAATTCTCTTACATAACAAAAGTACATACGTGGAAGGGGAATTGCTGGGTAATATGGTAACTCTATGGTTACCTGGTTGAGAAACTCCCAGACTCTTTTCCAAAGGGGCTGCACCGTTTTACATTCCCAGCAGCAATGTATAAAATTTCCAACTGGCTACATATTTGTCAGCCCTTCTCGGTGTTTGTCTTTTCTATATTAGCCATCCTGGCAGGTAAGAAATAGCATCTCATTGAGGTTTTGATGTTCATTTCCCTAATGACTAATGATGTTGAGCATTCTCTCATATGCTTACTGGCTATTTGTGTATCTTCTTTGGGGAGATGTGCAGTCTATTCGCACTCTTTGCCCATTTTTTTTAATTGGGTTACTTTTCTTTTTATTGTTGCATTATAAGAGTTCTTTATCTACTCTGGTTATAAGTCCTCTGTCAGACACATGAATTGCATGCAAATATTCTCTTGCAATATTCTCTGTGGGTTTTCTTTTCGTGTTCTTAATGGTATCTTAAGGCATAAAAGTTTTAAATTTTGATGGGATCCCATGTATCTGTTTTTTCTTTTTTTGCTTGTGTTTTTGGTATCAATCTCTAAGAAACTATCACTTATCCAAGATCATGAAATTTTACTCCTATTTTTTTTTTTAAGATTTCTATAATTTTAAGACTTTAGGTCTACAATCTATTTTGAGTTAATTTTACATATGATGTGAGATAGGGCTACAATTCCATTCTTTTACATACGGATAACCAGTTGTCCCAGCACCATTTGTTGAAAAGACTTTCCTTCCCATTGATGTGTCTTGGTACCCTTGTTGGAAATCAACTGACCATAAATCTGAGGGTTTATATCTGGGCTCTCAATTCTAATCCGTTGATCCAGATTTCTGTCCTTATGCCAGTACCACACTGTCTTGAACACTGTAGCTTTGTAGTCCGTCGTGAAACTGAAAATGTGAGTCTTCTGATCTCATTCTTCTAGATTGTTTTGGCTATTCTTAGGTCCCTTGCATTTCCATATGAATTATAGGATCAGCTTGCCAATTTCTCTAAAGGGCAGCTGGGATTTTTTATAGGAATTGGGCTAAATCTGAAGATCCTTTGGATAGTATTGACATCTTTTTTTAAAAATTATTATTATTTTAAAATTTAAATCCAAGTTGGTTACATATCGTGTAATACTGATTTCAGGAGTAGAATTTAGTGATTCATCCTCTACATAGAACACCCAGTGCTCCATCCCAACAAGTGCCCTCTTTAATACCCATCACCCATTTAGCCCATCCCTCACCCAAAACCCCTCCAGCAACCCTCAATTTGTTCTCTGTATTTAAGAATCTTTTATGGTTTATCTCTCTCCCTGTTTTTATATTATTTTTGCTTCCCCTCCCTTAAGTTAATCTGTTTATATCTTAAATTCCACATATGAGGGAAGTCATATGATATGTGTCTTTCTCTGACTTATTTTGCTTAGCATAATACACTCTAGTTCCATCCACGTTGTTGCAAATGGCAAGATTTCATTCTTTTTGATTGCCAAGTAATATTCCATTGAAAATGTATATACCACATCTTCTTTATCCATTCATCCGTCGATGGACATTTGGGCTCTTTCCATACTTTGGCTACTGTCGATAGCGTTGCTATAAACATGGGAGTGCATGTGCCCCTTCAAAACAGCATGCCTGTATCCCTTGGATAAATACCTAGTAGTGCAATTGCTGGGTCGTAGGATAGCTCTATGTTTAATTTTTTGACGAACCTCCATACTGTTTTCCAGAGTGGCTGCACCAATTTGCATTCCCACCAGCCGTGCAAAAGACATCCTCTTTTTCCATATCTTTGTCAACATCTGTTGTTGCCTGAGTTGTTAATGTTAGCCATTCTGACAGGTGTGAGGTGATATTTCATTGTGGTTTTGATTTGTATTTCCCTGATGATGAGTGATGTTGAGCATTTTTTCATATGTCAGTTGGCCATCTGGATGTCTTCTTCGGAGAAGCGTCTATTCATGTCTTTTGCCCATTTCTTCACTGGATTATTTGTTTTTTGGGTGTTGAGCTTGATAACTTCTTTATGGATTTTGGATACTAACCCTTTATCTGATATGTCGTTTGCAAATATCTTCTCCCATTCTGTCGGTTGCCTTTTATTTTTGCTGATTGTTTCCTTCACTGTGCAGAAGCTTTTTATCTTGATGAGGTCCTAATAGTTCACTTTTGCTTTTGTTTCCCTTGCCTCCTGAGATATGGCAAGTAAGAAGTTGCTGCGGCTGAGATCAAAGAGGTTGTTGTCTGTTTTCTCCTCTAGGATTTTGATGGCTTCCTGTCTTACATTGAGGTCTTTCATCCATTTCGAGTTTATTTTTGTGTATGCTGTAACAAAGTGGTCCAGGTTCATTCTTCTGCATGTCACTGTCCAGTTTTCCCAGCACCACTTGCTGAAGAGACTGTCTTTATTCCATTGGATATTCTTTCCTGCTTTGTCAAAGATTAGTTGGCCATACGTTTGTGGGTCCAATTCTGATTTCTCTTTTCTGTTCCATTGATCTGAGTGTCTGTTTTTGTGCCAGTACCATCCTGTCTTGATGATTACAGCTTTGTAATACAGCTTGAAGTCCAGAATCGTGATGCCTCCAGCTTTGGTTTTCTTTTTCAGGTTTCTTTGGCTATTCAGGGTCTTTTCTGGTTCCGTACAAATTTTAGGATTGTTTGTTTTAGCTCTGTAAAGAATGCTGGTTATTTTGATAGGGATTGTGGATAGTATTGACGTCTTGACAGTATTAAGTTTTCTGATCCATTAACATGGGATGTCTTTCCACTTCTTTAGGTCCCCTTTAATTTCCTTCAATAATGCTTTCTTACATTTCATTAAGAAATGAAATTTCGCTAATGGAATTTTTTCTTATTTTTGTTTTCAGTTGTTCATTGTTAGTAGATAGAGATACAGTTGATTTTTGTATATTGATATTATAATTCTGCAAATTTGTTGAAGTTGTTTATTGTAATAGTTGTGTGTATGTGTGGTTTTGCTTAGGAGGCTCTATATACAAGATCATGTTATCTATGAATAGAAGTGGTTTTATTTCTTTTCTTCCAATCTGGATGACTTTTATTTATTTTGCTTTGCTCATAGCCCTGACTAAAACCTCCAGTAAAATGTCAAATAGAAATAGAGAGATTGGACATCCTTGTTTTGTTCCCAATTTTAGAAGGAAAACATTTGGTGTTAGCATTAAGACTGCTGTTAACTGTGGGTTTTTTGGTAGGTGCCCTTTGTCAGGTTGAGAAAGTTCCCCCTTCTACTCCTAGTTTGTCAAATGTTTTTGTCATGAAGTGGTGTTGAATTTTGTCGGTTGCTTTCTTCTGTATCCATTGAGATGATCGTGTGGTTTTCGTTAACCTTGTTAGTTAATGTTTATTTTAAACATGACTTTTTAGTGACTAACGGTCCATGGTATGGATTTTTAAAGTTGAGCTTTTTGTTTTTATAAGCATTTTAGGTTGCTTCCAACTTTTTGCTTTCACAAATAACACAGCTGTGACTACATTGGTTACCTTTTTCCTGGTCATTTCCTTAGGATAAATTCCCATGGGTGGGATTCCTGGGTCTAGGGCTATGAATGAGGGCTTTTGATGTACAGAAACAATATATTTAGAAAAATTATAGGTGTTAGAACAACAGGAGAACTTTTACGATATTCACTCAAGCTCTCTCACATCACAGATGAGGAAATAAATTCAGAAAGGTTGAGTAACTTGCTCAAAGTCACACAGCTGGTTAGTAATCATCCATTGCTCACCAGAATTATTCTAGGCTTCAAAATTCCTAGGATTCTTGGACCTGACACTGCCATGATAAAGAAAGAAGTCTGTCGAAGGTCCTAGAAGCATTTAGCTTCTTAATCAAAGCTTTAGAACCGTGAGCAAGTGACTTTCTTTTCTATATATCAAATTATATTTCAGCTTATTTTCAAATCATATTGGGTTATTTCTATGTATCAAAGAAATAAGTATAATCAATACAATAAAATTATTAATTTAATCTTTAAGATTCCAAAGGTCAAAATACCACATTGAGACAAAACGTCAGTATGATTCAGCTACTGATATTAGGGGATTTCTCCTTTATTATCGTGAAATGTGTTGTAAGAGCTCCTGAAAGTTTTGCACACTCGTTAAGAATTTTGCAGACGCTAATTATAGTTTCAGAAACCTTATAAAGCAGGCTGAAATGGATGCATCAAGTTTCAGGATCTGATGGTTATTTGTTTCGGGAAGGTCTAAAAGAAATAGATTACAGTTTGCAGGAGTGATTTACTGAGAGGGAGTGCTCTCAGGAGGGAAAGAAGTGAGGGGCAGGGGAAGGAGCCATGAAACTCTGAGGTCTCCGCCAGAGTCAAGCTCAGCCTGATCCCGTGGGAGCTCCGGAGCACGAACTGTACCACAGAGCTCTTCCTGCATTTTGTACGCACCTTATCACCCTCTCCCTGGTGGTTGGCAGCCTGGAGGGCTTGGGGTGCAAACTCCCCCATAGGGCTGCTCCCTTTGGCCAAGGTCAATTGTCCAGAGAAGGGGCAGCTGTAAGCCATCAGCAACTAACACTCCCAGCAGCTGGGGGACGGGTGCACCCGAAAGATCTGAGCAAGGCCTCCGCTGTAACAGGCCACAGAGGGGGTAGTGTTTCTTTCGTCTGTATTGCCTTGGGTACTTATTAGTGAGCTAAGAGCAAATGATACCACACCCCTATGTCACAGCAGCCACACCGCGAGAAACGGTAACTCTGGGAACAGCTGTCATGGCCATACATATAATCCCTCTACTGTGTTTTCCTTTTGGGGCCCAGAAGGCAACGGAAGCAAACATCGTTTGTTCAATCGGTCGTCTTCCACTTCTGTCACTTTAGTTTCTAATCTCAGGCATGATACGGTAGAAATATTCGATGAAAATAATAAGACCCCCTTTTGTGTCTCACGTGCTCGGGAGGTTTCCCAATTATTCTCTGATGCTGAGAGGTTATAACGGGAAGTGTGGTAAAGTATCAAACGGAGCAAAGAGGCTCTTGGCCTGGGATGGTGACCTCTGTGAGGGAGGCCAAGCTGGCCCTCACCGGGGGGGGGGGGGGGGGGGGGGGCTGGCCCTCGTGGGAGTAAGACTCGGCCTGCTTGGTGATTCGCTCGTTCTTGGCGCTGAAGAAAATGGGTGTCCTCGGCTGGCGGCCCAGGTGTGTCGTGGGAGAGAATTCAATGCAGGGAGGAAACGAGAAAGTGTGCTGGGCTATCCGATTGAGGCTTAAGGCTGACTGCAGAAGGGGGGAGCGGGCGCTCCTGCTACTGACCGTGGGCAGGCGGGTCCCACGACACCCAAGAGACCGTCCTGTGAACGGAGTGACCGCCTCAGCCACACCAGGGATACGCACACATACCCTCTTCCTGTAGCAGGTGTCCGACTATGTCCATTCCAGGCTCTAGGGAAGGAAAGTCACCCGGGTCCTGGTCCTGGTCCTTGAAAAGCTCATGACCTGCTGGTCAATGTAGAAAGGGAGCAGGCAGAGGGTGCTCCTGTGGAGTAACTACCAAGAAGGGGGATGCCCAGAAAGGGGGGCTCTGAACGGGTCTTTCAGAGGCTGGCTCGACTGCCCCCCTCCCTCACACAGGCCACCTGTGGGGGTTGCAGAGCCCTTGACTCCAAGTTCCCAAGGAGTGGAAGCCAGGTCCCCTCCCAGGTAGAAGGCAGGTCCTCTGGGCCCAAGGGCAAGGCGGAGGGGCTGCTCCAGCCCACACAGGCAGCTGGCAGCGTCCAGCCCACGGTCTGGGGGCTGGGCCTCTTAGAAACAGTCGTGGCTCAGCAGCACTTCTAAAGTCAGGTAACCCACTTAACAGACGTGTCGTGTCGTCTCTTACAGGGAGAGGTTCTGGAATACGTGGATGACCTCTTGGAGCTGGAGGAGACCGGCTAGTCCACAGCAAAGAGAAGCCCCTGGATGTCCAGGGGACACAGATTCTGTCTGCCTTTCCCCAGTAGCCCACGTCGCCGATACCTCAAAGCCTTCTCTTCGCTCTGCGAAGTGAAAGGGAAGCCTCGTCTCTCACTACGTCTAATAAGGGGCGAGCACACCTGCCCCCCCACGCGCCTCCCACCTTCACACACGCCTTTCGCACTATTTTGGTTGGAAGCACGGTCCTCCATTTTTTCCCCCCAGAAAATCACAATTTTTTTTTTTTTAATAAGAAAAATACTCCTCAAATTAGATAATTGTGAAAACCTATTTTGGGCTTTCCGCTCTTTCAGGTTTTAGACTCCATTATCCCCATGCCCTGATTCAGGAAGACAGTGGAAGACACGGGCCAAACTTCTCCACACACCTCCCCCCCCCCCGACCCCGTGACAGCGTACAAGTGGTCTGACCCGCACCATTTCTGGCACCCACTGAAAGAGAAGCTGCGTAGATAGTGCAGGCTCCAGAAATGTGGCTTTTGCCCCACACTTCTGCATCTCCAAAGTCTTACAATGGTTGGTCGATCCCTGGGCACCATAGTCAGTTGCAAGTCTCAGAGTTGGAAATGGAAGAAAGCAGAGGGGGTCTGGTCTCATTCATTTTTTCAATAAATATTTATTGAGCACCTACTACATGCTAGACGTTGACGGGGGCACTAGAAGCGCCATGCAGAATGACGGGGAGAAAATCCCTGCCCTCCGGAGCCTACGTCCTCTAAGGGAGACAGACAACAAATAAATAAGAACAAATGTGTATAAACTATCAAGAGTGTTAATTGCTATGGGAAAAAAATTAGGCGCGCGGGCAAGGGGCCTGGAGATGAGGCCTGGAGTCTCAAATCGGATGGGCAGGGAAGGCCTCGCTGAGAAGGCGACATCACGGCCAGACTTTGGGGAAGCGGGTCTCAGGGAAAAGCATGCCAGGCAGAGGGAACAGCATGTGCAATGCTTTACAGGGAGAACACGCTCCCTGTGGCCACGGAGGCCAAGGAGAGGAGTGGGCAGGGGGAGAACGGAAGGAGATAAGTCTGACAGGTGTTAGTACATGAGGTGGGTCGAGCACAGACGGCTTAGGCCAGCGAGAGGCTTCTACTCCGGCTGAGGTGGGAGCCGCTGGGAGAGCGCCCTGACTGGACCCCTCCAGCTGCCACGTTGTGAAAAACCTGAGCGTGAGCCGGGCCGAAGGGAGTGCGGGCTCGGACCCGGGCGGTCGCGATGGGGACCTAAGAAGTGACCCATTGGATGTGGAGCATGAGAAAGAGGGGCTGACGGTGGCCTCCAGGCCTTTGGCCAGAGCACCGGGAAGGATGGCGTTGCCATTGGCCGAATATGGGGAAGTTCGGGGCGTGGGCTCCGTAAGGAGTTTGGTGCAGAGCAGCTGGGGCTGGGATGGGAGCCTCCGGCTGCGACCAAAACTTGAGAAGCTTCTCAGATCGGGTCTTCAACAGAGCCTGAAGCAGGGACCCAAATGCCTGTGGTTAATTGTGGGGGTACGTTCAGCAGGCACCTGTAAGGTCTCCATCACTGAGTCATTGACCGCCCCTTAGAGGGGTGGAGTGGACCTTCGCAGGCAAGAGGCTTGGTCAGCCAAGGGCAGCTCTCTGGAAAAAGGCCTGTGGACCCCTGGCAGGACCGCTGTGGAGAGGCACAGCGAGGGGGCCGGGGGGCAGGGGTGCGGGTCCTGACTCTCGTGAAGGGGCTCTGGGAGGAGTGCCACGCCCCCTGCTGCATCATGGGCAAGTGTGAGGCTGGAGGGGGTCACCTAGACTGAACGTGTGTGTTGAGAGGCCAGAGAAAAGGGCCAAGGAGGAGCCCTGGGGCTCTCTGCGAAGTGAGAACCCCACCAAAGAGACCGAGAAGAAGCCACCTTTGAGGCTGGAGAGTGGTGTTCTCAGTCTCATTCCCTCTTTCAATGAGCTGCTTAGTCTAGTTGGGACCCTCTGGGGATGCAGGGTGGATGAGGCCGGTGCGGCCTTGGGGAGACGGGAATTTTCCCACAGTGGCATGGGAAGAGAAGAAGGGAGAGAGAGTTGGGGGTCTTTAACGTAATGGGGAACAGTGGGAGGTGGAAAACGCAGGTATTTTTGGCTTTCCAGTCCCCTCCCCCTCCCCCCCATCTCTCTATCTCCCCCCCCCCCCCCCCCCCCGTTCCCCCATCTCACTATCCGAAGCTCCAGGAACACAGATGGGCGCTTGTGTTCCTCCTCCTGAGCTAGTCGGCTTCCTCCCTGGGGAGCACCACCTTTATGGAAATAGTGTTTTCACGTTTGAAACGTGAGCCGCAAACCTAAGCTACTTCAGGTTTTTTGGTTTTTTACTTTAATTCAATAGTGAAACTGCGGGGAAAAGGGGGCACTTGAGCTCTTACCTGCACCAGAGTCCTCCCGTGAGGTCCCCTCCCAGGGCACTCGAGACCGTGAGCGGCGGCTCTCTCTGGCCGGACTTGGCCTACAGAGCCTGCGCTCCCGGGGACCGTGGGGCCAAGGAGTCTGGGTGATTGGCGGCACGCGGGTCCCCAGCAGCCCCCACCAGGGCCCCCAGCCACGAGTCCGGTCCTCCGCGGGTCCTCCGCCTCGCCTTGCCTCCCCCCACCCCAACCGGACAGACTTCCCGTGGAAGCCGGTGGAGAGGACAGTCCTGGGGCAGGACTCCAGAGAGGGATCCAGGCAGTGGACGCCCCGCCCCAGGAGGCCTGGGCCGGTGGAGAGGGCACACCTGGTGGCCGTTGAACTCCCCAGCGAGCCTGGCCGCAGCCGTCCCAGCCGGGCGAGAGCAGCCAAGGACAGCGGCGCAGGACAGGCCGGCCGGGCGGTGGGATCCCCCTCACCTCTGCGCGCCCTGCACAGCTTCCATCTGGTCCTGCCCCTCTGAGCCGGGGCGAGCTCTTGGTGGAGGATGGTGTTGCGCACAGGGTTGAGTGGTGGTGGTGGGAGGGGTCCGCGTTCGCTCCCTGAACTTGGCCCCTCCTTATAGGGGGGACCGAAAAGCCCCCGTGCTCCCCCATCCTCGCAAGCCCCCGGAGGAAGAAGCCCCGGGAGCAGTCTGGTCCACACCACACGTTGCTCCATCGACCGATCGGATGGATGGATGGATCGCAGGCGGTGGGGCTGAGCAACTCACGTTTTCATTTCAAAGGAAACCAAACCAACCTTAAAGCAAACAGACAAAAAACCAGGAGGAGGTGGGTTGATTCCTCCACACCTACCGTGAAACCCAGTAGGCACGCTCTACTCAGCGACCTCAACCCAGCACCTCCCTGACAGCGTTTCTTGGAAGAGCCTAGAAGACTCCTGGATTGAGACTTGAGGGGTTCGGCGTGAGTTGGGCCTGTCTTTTGAAAGAACAAACACATCTGGAAGTTTG
Organism: Prionailurus viverrinus; assembly: GCF_022837055.1. NCBI lineage: Eukaryota > Metazoa > Chordata > Mammalia > Carnivora > Felidae > Prionailurus > Prionailurus viverrinus. The sequence goes on along the minus strand of NC_062569.1, from coordinate 2,109,070 downwards.
TGGGAGTTTCCAGGCCCGGCCTTGCTTGTCCTCTGACCCACCTGCACGGGGCCCAGCGGTTGTTCTGGGGAGTCTCCTCTGGTCGGTCCACCCCAGGGAAGGGGCCCCCGCCGGGAAGGGTCTAGAGGCCACCCACCCAGGCCCCCGTGAACGTTCAGACTCCACACGAGCAGTGGAGGGCCGAGGGGAGGCTTGTGCGGACTCGGGTTTAAAAGCGCCTAATTGCAGCCTCTCACACAGCAACATGCCAAGTTGTTGGTGCCTCTGAGTTTTGAGCCTTTCCAACGGCTGCCACAGGCCTGCTGGGCTCACCCCTGGGATCAGGTACGTTGGCCACGAAGGCCGCCTCAGGAAATGTTGCTTTTCGGAGTTCTCACCAAGGGAGTTTTAAGAGCACAAGCATTTTATTGAGCCCAACTCCGTGGCAAACAGAAAATGATCTGTTAGGTTGTCAGTGGGAAAGGGTTTTTTTTTATTACGACTGCCGGTGGAGTCAACGGAGGCCGGTTTCTGCCAACATTTATGGAAATAATGTTTTTAAGTTTTAAATGTGAGCTGTAAACCTAAGCTACTTTAGTTTGGGTGTTTTGGGTCTTTTTTTTTTTTTTTTTAATTCAATACTGAAACTGGGGGGGAAAGGTGGGTTGGTGCCAGAGAAAACATTCTCATTTAATAGTGTTTGCACATGGGACTGCGACGCAGTTTGTAGCGAGGCCCCGAGGAAAACCCACAACTAATCCTTCATCACAGCTGTCTGCACTCTTGATCATCTGCCATCGCCCCGAACAGCGACTTCTTTTTTCTGGTGACTCCGGGCTTGAATGACCTAGTGTGGAGACTTTAGGCTGTATACAAGGGCGGGGGAGAAAGGGAAAGGAGCCTCAAATAAGCCTCAGCCAAAGGTTTTGTGCAGAGGACTTCCTGTGCCCGCAGTCGGGGGCAAGGCGGTTCCCCACCCCATCCCCGTCCTCGTCCTCATAGCGGCTCCCCGAGAGGGACGACACCGTGAGAGTTCAGCATCGCCTCGACTGACCGGCTCCTGTCCCCGAAAAGAGTCAGGACTGGCTGTGGTTTGTGCCACAGTAGGGCGCCTCTCCCCTGGGGCAGGCTCCCCCAGCCCCTCCGGCTGCCCCCAGACGCCTCCCCCTCCCCCCCAGATATCTGGCTTTGGTGGCTTGTTGAATGAATGAGTTGGCTCGCGACTCTCTTGAGCTGACAGGGTAAGATACTGATGCCCATTTTATAAGACAAGGATAAGAAGGAAGCAAGCAAGCAATTTGGCCAACAAATACAAATACGATCAGTTTCAACCTTCCTTTAAGGGGACACGCAGCAGGCCAAACGAGAAATACTGTTTCTCCCCTCCCCTCCCTCGGCCAGGGGGGTGTGTGCCATCTCATCGTACTTACAGGAAATTAGAACTTGGAAAGTCTTTGAAAACAAAGATTTTTTTTTTTTTTTTTAATGTTTGGGTTTTTTTAGAGAGCGAGAGAGCGAGTGCAGGGGAGGGGCAGAGAGAAGGAGACAGTGGATCGAAGCAGGCTGTGCGCTATTAGATTGATGCGGGGCTCGAACCCACGGACTGTGAGATCATGAACCAAAATCAAGAGTCAGATGCTTAACTGAGTGAGCCCCCCAGGCGCCCCCCCCCCCAGTTTTTTTTTATTAAAAAATTGTTTTTAATCTTTTTCTTTAAAAAAAGTTTATTTCTTTTGAGAGGAGAGAGAGCTAGAGAGAGAGAGAGAAAGAGAGAGAATTCTAGGATTCCTCTGGAATCCCAAGCAGGTTCCTCACTGTCTACACAGAGCCCAACATGGGGCTCAATCTCACCAACTGTGAGATCATGACCTGAGCTGAAATCAAGAGTCGGTTCCTGAACCCAGAGGCCCCTAGAGAATCTTTTGTGTTTTTTTTTTAAACCATCATGATGTAACTAAGATATAAAATACATTTAGCAACTGTTTGGGGAAAGTATTTATTTTAAAGATCCCGGAAGCTTTGTGTTAATAAACCACCCAACCTCAGTTTTCATGAACATTAAATGTTTACCAGTCCCAAACATGAATCATGACATAAAATTTAGGTACACAATGTTTCAATCATTCCCTCTCTACATGCATTTTTAGATCCTATGACATTAATTTAGATGACAGTAAGTCACTAAAAATGTAAAAACTCATGCATTGGGTTTGTTTTCATGTAGTTCACGTCTACAGAATAATACATTTACATGTATTAATGTATCTGTAATAAATTTATTAATACATTCATATTAACATTCCCCATTTCTGGGTTAATATTCAGTCAGTGTTCTTGGGTTATGACATAATGATAGTTGAATAACACGATCCCAATGTTGAGATGGAGGTTATTTTATATAGTTAAAAATAGAAACGTTATCTTGTAATAGATTAGAAGAGAATCTAATTTATATATACATACAGTCTCTGCTTTTATTCTGTGGTGTTTTGCTTTGGCTACACATACAGAAAGTATTTCAGTCCTATTCTAGATTCTACCTGACGTGTAGGTGTTCCATTCGGTACCTTCAGGCCTTCACTTTACCCAGTGATGGCGACTAGGGTCTTTGACTTTGCCACACTGCCTCTATAGATATTTATTTTTCCAAAGCATGCACCCAGGTGCATTTTTCCAAAGCAAACAGGTGGCGGGGTGGAAAACATGGTGTGCGAATTTTCCACACGTGCGTGTGCAAAACACCACCACCAATTCTTCCATTGTAAAGGAGATCAGGATTTCATTGCACGTAAAACCCCTCAATTAGTGTCTTAAAATCAACGTAAGGCCTTCGTCACTTTTTTTTTTTTTTTTTACCACTGAAAACTATTCCTAAGAAGGTGACTCATATTATAAAAGCATAATGTGTTTCGTCTCTGGGCCAATATATCGGAGACCATTGGCGACGGCGCAGCAGCGGCTTCAAATGCTGCCACAGGTGCGCGTGGCGATGCCCGGCTTCCGCTCAAGGCAAGCCACAGGCGCTACTCATCTTCTGGGCCTCTGGGCCTTCAGCTGGCTCAAGCTCACAATTTATAGTCTAAAGCAATGGTTGTCCAACGTGACTGTGCTTTAGGATCAGCTGGGGGGCTCCTTAACACACAGCGAGCTGAGCCCCGCCCCCAGGGTTTCTGCTTGGGAGCTGATACTGCCTGTCTGAGGACCACGCTCTGAGAGCCTCTGTTGGACACGGTACCTGCCGAACCGTCCTAAGGTGATCTAGATACCATGAGATGGGGTGCTCCGTAGCCAGGAGGAGTCCATCCCGGACTCATGCTGTTTCCATGGAGCTCCCAACTGCCACGGCAGAGTACAGAAGACGTCAGCATGGGGAATTTCATATTCCTTTTTAATTCCTCTGCATCCCTCTACTTTGATATCCTAAGCCCTCGGCCCTCTTAAAAGATTACTTTCCTCCCGTGTCATTCCCTCTTGCTGGAGTTTGGAAAAATGGCGAATTCTAAGAGAGGAAACCAAGAACTGAGCTTTGTTAGTTCAACAAAAAACTCTATGGTATTCTTAGGCACAGACTGGTCAAGAACAACTAGGCCACTCCATCCGAGAGGAAATCGTGCTTACCGGTACAAAGATGACCTTGTTTTCAAAAAAACAAGGGTCTGTCCTACAGAACGGAGGGGACAGAAGTGGATGGCGTGTCTCATTACTTTTCAACTCCCCACACCCCCAACGAAACATCAGTCCTGAATTCTCTCCAAATTCAACAAACAGCTAAAAAGAAACCTCAAAGCTTCTAGACTACGCCCCGGTTCCTGGCTCATTTGCCCCCACAATGTCACAACGTTAAAAGGAAGTAGCCTATTATTTTTTCTATATCCCACCCCCAACAATTAAATATCTATCTCCTAAATAACACTGTTCTCAAATGTCAGGTTATCACACTTTTTCTAAAAATTTCACGTTGTGGAGTCATTTTTTTTTCTCTCTTAAAAAAGGGAAAGAAGGCAATAGCATGATGGAGTGGGAGATGACTTTTGACCTCACATGGGAATCAGGGCCCGAGCACAGGTCTGGGATTAGCGCAGCACATTCCGGGGCAGTTGGTTAGGGAGATGTTGATGTGTGTGATGACGCCACCAAGGCCTTCTTGTCCTACCAGGTGCCCCCAGAGACACTCCTTGGCCTGTAGAACAAAGACCTGAGCACAAGAAGGATGGGCCCGGCGCCACCTGTTTCATGGTCTAGTGAATCATCCGTGTTTATCGGCGAGACGTGGCACGGTTCATTTTCCTCCCAAGTGGCTTCGGGGGAGCCCGCGCTGAAGGAGGCTAGACCTTCTCCATCTCAATCTGCTGGTGGTAGTGCTGAGCCTGCCTCTGGCCCACGTTCAGCTTGTACACAGAGCTCTTGTGCTGGCACTTACGGTGGCCCCACACCGCCCCCACGCCTGCCAGGAGCAGCAGCAGACACAGGACGGTGACGATGGTGGCGACGACAGGGCCCCTGCCGAGGCCGGGACACCCATCCCCTACACACGGTTCCACGGTTGGCAGAAGCTCGTCACTTGCACGTGGGCCGGGGCTTTCCTGTCCCAAGAAGTCCTCGGACAGCAGGTAGGGGAAGCTGTCCCGGACCTCAGGAGCAATGGTTTCCACTGGAGTCTGGGTGGCCGCCACGACAGTCGAGGGACTGGGATCCGGCATCTGCTGGGCAGCAGTTGTTACCGTCTCCGGGGCAGAGCTGGTGAGTTCATAGGGGAGGGTGGCCACGGGAGACTTCTCTGTGGCAAACTTCCGAGGAACAGTTGACTGGTACCCAGGCAAGTCACCATCTCCCTCGCTGGGACTCTCCGTTTCAGACACATTTATCGGTCCGAGAGCCAAAGCTTCCACATCTAGCGTTTGAGACAGAAGAACTGAACCGCGGGTCACGTCCTCACGTGGTGTGAGCGTGGTACCTCCAGGCTTCTTAACTTCGACAGGAGTGGGCTGGTTGGGAGCAACTAGAACCCTCTCTTCCGGCCCTACTGACCCACCTCCCTTGTCCCCGTCCTCCTCTTCTGCCCCCGTCTTCCTCCAAGCCCCGTCGGTCACAGGGTAGCCATCTAACCAGGACTCATCACTGCTGCTCACCATCGGGTCCCCTGCCTTGCCGTCGGTCCTGCCCACAAACGTCCCTGAGTGCCCATCTGTGCTGCTATAGGCCATCTTGGCGTCAGGTTCGCCCGGAGCCGGTGTGATGCTACCATGCTTCTCTCTAGGCAGAAACTGCTGTTTGGTGTCATCATCTGTCCCCTTTTCCCCCTCAGGCTTGTGGAAGGGCTCCGCGGGAAGCCAGAACAGGTACTTGCGGCTCAGTCGGGATCCTGGCAGGTCTGTGGGGACGCTGCTCCCAACGACGGACAAGCCTGTAGTTGGCACAAAGGCCGTATCCTGGGCTATGTTGTCTCTCCCCACAGAAACGGAGACCAGACGGTCCTGCCGTGGAGCCTCCTCAGAGGCCTCTCCCGGACCTCTGTCCTCCTCTGCCTCCGTCCGGGAGTCCTCCATGAGCTCTCTGAGTGACACAGATCTGTCATCAGGGAAGTTATCTTCATAGTCAATATGTGCCTCAGCATCATCTGGAAAGGAGAAGGAAAAACTCCATCAGGTCCCGGAGCCGGTGGTGTAGAACCCAAGGACTAGAAAGTATAAGGACAGGGACGGATGGAATAACACTGTCCTCCACAGATGCTAAGCCTTCCCAGATGACAAACCCAAAGAATCTACATGCAAACTGTTACAATTAACATACGGGTTATCAAGGACACAGGGTCCATAGTCAGTGGAAAGTATCAATTGTATTTCTATATACCAGCAATGTACAGAAACAAACATTTTAAAAGACACCATTTGCCATAGCATTAAAAAGAATCCAACACCTAGGAATAAGGCTAACAAAAGATGTGCGAGGTTTGTACAAGGAACGGTACAAAATACCACTGAGCAACATTAAAGAAGACCTGAATGAATGGATATACCATGATCATGTAACAGAAGGCTCAAAACTGATAAGCTGTCAACTCTGTCCAAATTGAGCGACATAGATTTGATACAACCCTAATGAAAATCTCAGACTCGGACAAGCTGATGCTGAAATTTCTGGAAATGCAGAGAACCAAGAAGATTCCTTGAAATGTGCAAAGTTTCAAGATTTACTATTAAACTGAAATACTTTGTAAGACTCTGGTATTGGCACAAGGATAGATAATTGGGTTATATTAACTTTAGGGACTTCTGTTTATCAAAAGCTACCATGAAGACAGTTAAAAAGAAAGCCACAGACTTGAAGATATTTGCAACACATATCATCTCCAAAAGATTCACGTCCAGAATTGATAAAGAACGCCTACAAATCAATACTAAGTAGGCAGACAAACCATAGAGAAGTTGGCAAGATACTTGAGTTGGTATAGCACAAAAAAGACATCTATCTAAGTAGTCATTAAGCATGTGTAAAGATGGTCAACCTCATTAGCAACAGAGAAATGCTAATTACAGCCATAAAAATATGCCATTACATAGCACCAGAATGGCTAAAATTAAGCAGACGGACAGTATCTAGTGTTAACTGACGATATCTAGTGTTTGGGTCCCAACAGACATGCACATGAATGCTCATAATAACCAAAACCTGGAAATAATCCAAATGTCCATTCACGGCAGAACTGATGTAAATCACTGCGTATCTGTACGAGGAAAATCTGTACATCAATGAAATGAACAAGCCATTGCTTCTGACAAGGACACAGATGAATCTCACAGCCAGCATGTTGCGCAAAAGAAGCCAGACACAAAAGAATACACTTTGTGTGATTCTACTTGCATAAAGGTCAAAAATAAGCAAAGCTAATCTATGGTGTTAAAAGTCAGGTTGGTAGATAGAAGCAGTAGTTACTGAGTCTGGGGACAAGCAGGGCTTTGCGGATACGGGCAACCCACTTCTTGACCTGTGTGATAGCTAGTTTCTTTATTTTCTGAAAATTAATTGATCTGTTCCCTTAGGATTTGTATGTGTGTTATGTTTACATAAAAATGTATCTTTTAAAACGCGGACTTGCTCTTTGTAAGACTTCTTGAGATTATGCTGTGAAATATTCTAAATGAGCTGAGTAAGAATGAACAAAGGGCCCCACAGTTAGGAGAGCAGAATGTAGGGACAGCAGGTCAAGAAGGCCCAAGAAGCCGTGTCCTCAGAAGAGAGCAGCCCATGGGGCTTTCCCCATTCACAATGGTTTTTGAAAGTCAAGTCCTACTGGAAGTCATACTTCATGGCTCCCTATGACGTTGGGATACAGTAAGACATAGATGTTTAGTTCCTACCATGAGCTCCTAAAAGCCTTGGGATTTCCAAGCAATAGGAGTGAGAGGAACATTTTTTGTTATTCATAACACACTCCTCTTGGCCATACCTGAATTTATGCTAATGAGGTGACCCCTAGATGGCTTCCGGACGCGGCTGGTTGCCAGAGGAACCAACCAAGTGATTAGAGGGTTGGCAGACACTCTCGGCCCCGGCCTCTGACCTCTGAGGAGGGGGAAGGGGACTAAAAGACGGAGTTAATCACTAACGGCCATGATTGAATCAATGATGCCTAAGTAATGAACCCTCCATAAAACCCCTGAACTACCGGGTTCGAAGAGCTTCTAGGTTGGTGACTGCATCCAATGTGCTGGGAGGGTAGCTCCCCCTGACTTCACGGGGACAGGAGCTCCTGTGCCTGGGATCCTCCCAGACCTTGCCCTGTATACCTCTACATCTTGTTGTTCATCTGTATTCTTTATAATATCCTCTTATAATAAATCGGTAAATGCAAGTAAAGTGCTTCCCTGAGCTCTGTGAGCCTTTCTAGCAAATTACTGAGCTTGAGGAGACAGTTGTGAGAATCCCCAATTTACAGCCGGCTGGTCAGAAGTACAAGAGGCCCAGGACTTAGGCTTGGCGTCTAAGTGGAGGCAGCCTTGCGGGACTGAGCCCTTCACTACTGAGTAGCTAACGTCAGCACTGGATTAAATCGTATGACACCCAGCTGGTGTCAGAATTCCATGGTCTTGAGACCTGCCGCGTTGAGTTGCAAACCTTTGGTACGCGCAAATTCTCATCCGTCCTGCCAAATAAACACTAGGTTTCGCACTGAAGTACCATTTTTGCCTTAAAAACAGAACAAAACGAAAAAAAAGCTACTGTGACAAAACGTTTCTCTAAAATCTACCCAAACCAGCTGGACATTTAAGAAGCCCATGACTTAAATCTTTGACCTTAAGATAATGCAGTTATATCGTGTGAACGTGTGTGCACCGACTGGCTGAGGGAGGGAGATCACGAAAATGGCCACACCGCTCTTTCCTGCCCCGAGTCCTTTTGCAGTGTGATTGTGGAGCTCCTCCTTCCAGAAGCGGTGAGTCTCTTTCCAGCTCTCGAACTGGGACTGGCCTGTCACTTGCTTTGACCCACAGAAAACAGTGAAAGCCTTGCATGCTCACTCTCTTTCTCTTCCCTTCTCTCTCTCTTTCTCTGAAGCCTGCCAGCTGCCATGTGAACAAGCCCAGGGAGCCTACTGAGGGATGAGAGGCCATGTGGGGGAGAGGCGACCGGCACCAGCTGAGGCCATCCTACACCAGTCAACCCGGGGGCTGGCCACATCGCCCCGAGTGAGCCCAGCCAAGACCAGAAGAACGAGCCAGCTAAGCCCAGCCCAAACTGTTTACACAGGAAATCGCCACCAGGTAAATGAGTGTTGACTAAGCCATTACGTTTTGGGGGGTGGTTCATTATGCAAAAAAAACTGACACACTGGCCACGAGCTGCTTGAGGGCAGGGTCCCAGGCACTGTGTCAGCAGAGCAGAACAGCGCCCCGCTCATTAGAGGTATTCTTATGGGTATTCTTGAACAAGTGGACCCATGGCACTGGGAGAAACAGGAAGGAAAATCTACTCGGATCCCAAGATTCTCCTGATCTTTGCCTCGTAACTGCTCAGAGTGGAGATCTAGTTCCAAGAACACAGTGCTGAAACCCAAGGGGACTGTGGGCTCATTTTCAATTTACGAGGAATGCATTACACATAACCATGGTTTCTTCTATCAGCTCTGAAAGGTGCCATCATTGGAGTACTACTTGAATATACTGACATCCACATGGGAGGGCAACACACACACACACACACAGACACACCTTTCACACGCAGGTGAGCAAATCAGCCCACAGCCAGGCCCATGAGAACATCTCTTCTCTTCCCAGCCTTTCCTTGGTGCCCCTGCCCTATAATGTAAAAGGGCACCCTAACAGAACTCCCTCCCCGCTGCCGGTAGACTCACGTTGACACAGGGAGGTGACCCCTCTCCACAAAATTTAGTCCTCGCGCAAAGAAACTTGGCATTTCACACATCCAACAGGTCATTTCTGCCTCAACTCGGCTGTATCCAACTTGTTTTTTATTTAAAAAAAAAATAGGATGTATTTTATGGCATTGCAGACAGAATTAGCATCTTTGCAAAACAATACCCATATGCCAGTTGTCTCCCAGAGGTGCTGCCGTTGAGGATAAATATGGCTGTGTTCTCAGAACACAGCCCCCTTTCACGATGGGGAAAGGCAGGAAGCAGGTCTCTCCAAGACCATTTTTCCTCCAGAAGCTTTGCCCCACTTGAAATCGCAGACTATTACCTCATGCGCAATCTTAAGTGGAAGGCCTCTCACCACATGTTATTTTACCGAGGAGCATTTCTTTGTCGCCTCACTGCAGCCCCGAGATGCCAACCCGTAGAGAGCCCACACGTGGTCCTGTTTCCTTCCGTGGAACTCCTGTCGTTGCTGGTTAAATTCTGACCCTGTGTTTTCTCTCAGCTCATCGACCAGAGCTCACCGACCGTTGGGTGCAAGTTGGCCAACGGGACCCACGTTTGCAGAGCGGTGTCACAGTGGAAGCTGGCCGGGGGCCGGCGTGAGGGCGGGCAGCAGCACAGGGGTCTCTCTCGTGGTCCAGACGGCCATCGCCCTACAACCCAGAGGACGCCCAGACTCACGTGGCCTCGGGCAAACTGAACTCGGCCCAAATAGGTGACAGCTAAAAAGAAGTGTGGGTGAGGGAGACTCAGAACCTTCCAGAACTTCAGAGTATCTGTGGCCTTGACGAGTGTCCGTAACCTCTGCTCTGGCTTCCTCCCTTCTCTTCTCCCCCAACCCCGATTCCGTCGCCCTCAGCTGCAGTCTGGGGTGCTTCTTTGTCCTCGCCCCTTCTGACGGCTCTCCCTCTGTTCAACCTTCTCTTTCTTCTACCTCATCCCTCACACTCCAGGCGGCTAAATATGTCGCTGGGGCATAAGCAAACATTTCCTTATCCTCAGAGTGGATTATATGCCACACTTTACAACATCCAAGTGGTCCAGCTGAACCCACATCATGCATTTTCTCTACCCTACACCTTCAACATGAGGACACACACACACACACACACACACACACACAAACTAGGCTTGCTGAATATGAATTTTTTTTAATGAGGAAAAAACACGAAACACCAGGAAAAAGTTCTTACAAACAACCACCATGCATGGAAAGGGACATTATATTCTGCAGCAAACTCCAAAAGCCAGTTACCAGAGGAGAAACGGAAAATTCTGGAGAAGAGTCAAGAAGGGAGCATGATTCCACTCCCAAGCCACCCTCACCCTTCACAACCGTACCGAGGAGTCAACAAATCCCAGACAGAAGCAAAGTGGGTGGAAACAGACCAGTAACCTGCAGGGCGGGTGGTTCTGGAATCCAAAACGCCAGCACCTGCCTTGTGCAGGTGAAGCAGAGCTTCACATGGGACACGTAACCTTTCTGGAAAGAAAGCAGAGCCCAGATACTTTAAAGCAAACAGATAAAGTAAAATTACACCCCCTTCTAGCTACCATTCCCTCTTCAGATGAAAGGAAGATGCACGTAAAAGGCAAAAAACCTAACTTAGAAGAAAGAATTCACAGAATAGAACGAATTCCTAGCAACAGCCTCACACTACAGAACTTAAGAAGAAAGTGGGCACGGGAGCACCTGGGTGGCTCCGTCGGTCAAGCTCTTGGTTTTGGCTCCGGTCATGATTGGAGCGGTTTTGTGAGTTCGGGCCCCAAGTCAGGCTCTGTGCAGACAGCACGGAGCCTGCTTGGGATTCCTTCTCTCTCCCTCTCTCTCTGCCTCTCCCCTGCTCACACTGTCTCTGTCCCTCTCAAAAATAAATAAATAAGCTTTAAAAAAAAAAAGGAAGAAGAAAGTGGGTGCAATTGAACGAAAGTTCCAAGGGGAGGTGATAACAGGATGTTATATGAAAAGAGTGATTTTAAACTTCAGGAATCAGATTGAGGACCAATGTAACACAGAATGAAAAAACAGAAACTTCAAGGAACAGAATACCCTGAGAATTTTACAAAGCTGAGAAAAATAACAGGAAGACACGTATTCAAGAATCAATGCAAACCACAGGCAGAAAAAACGCATAGACCATTACGGGCAAGCACACCAATTAAAACTGCTAAAAACTTGGGGCGCCTGGGTGGCTCAGTCGGTTGGGCGGCCGTTGGGCGGCCGACTTCGGCTCAGGTCATGATCTCGCGGTCCGTGAGTTCGAGCCCGGCGTCGGGCTCTGTGCTGACAGCTCAGAGCCTGGCGCCTGTTTCAGATTCTGTGTCTCCCTCTCTCTGTGACCCTCCCCTGTTCATGCTCTGTCTCTCTCTGTCTCAAAAATAAATAAAACGTTAAAAAAAATTTTAAAAAATGCTAAAAACCGAGGCCAAAATAATTTAACAGCAACAAGTGAAAGGAGACACATAACCTTCAAAAAAGCAACCATATGACTGAGAGCGACTTTTCCAAAAAAAAAAAATAATAAAAGTGAAAGCCAGAAGACACTGTGATACCTCAAAAAAATTTTATTCATTTATTTATTTTGAGAGAGAAAGCATGTGCAGGGGAGGGGCAGAGAGAGAGGTGGCGAGAGAGAGAATCCAAGCAGGCCCTTGCTGCCAGTGCAGAGCCCAACGAGGGGCTCAAACTCATGGACCATGAGATCACGACCTGAGCGGAAACCAAGAGTCGCACGCTTAACCGACTGAGCCACCCAGGTGCCCCGACCCTGCGATACCTTTAAAGTGTCAGAAGAAAGTTAGAACTGCCAACCAGGACTTCTTACTTTGTGAAAATATCCTCGCGGAAAGCCTCTGCACTGAAAGCCCCATGATGTAGGCAGGAAAGAACACTGAAGCAGGTGAATATGAGGTGGGGGACGAATCTAAGTGAATACTGACTGCATAAAACGAGTACACACACACACACACACACACACACACACACACACACACTATTATTATTTGAAACGTGTGGCAACCGCATGGAAATTGGGAGGAGGTAATTGGAGTCAAAATATTTGAAGGTATTTAAACTGTTCAGGAAATGGTATCACCCTTTGATAAGTCAAGGATTTGTGAGTAACCACCAAAAGAAGAGTAAATGTGTTAGAGGAGTGCCTGGCTGGTTCACTCTGTAGAGCATGCAACTCTGATCTCAGGGTTGTGAGTTCAAGCCCCACGCTGGGGGTAGAGATTACTTAAAAAATTAAATTAAAAAAAAAAAGAGAGAATGTGTTAGAATGTAATAGATGGAGTGAATATAATAATTTTTAAAATGCTTAATCCCTCCAAAAGAACACAGGAAAGCAGAGGATAAAGAACAAAAAAACAGCTAGAACACAGAGAAAACAAATAGAGACAGTAATTTTAAACCCAAATCATTGATGATTAAATGTAAACGGATTAATGCTCCAATTGGTTGTCTGATGCTTATAAGAGACATACTTTAAATATAACTTTACGGGAAAAATTTTTAAAAATAAATATAACTGTGCAGGAAAGTTGAAAGTAAAAAAAAAAGAATGAAAAACAAATACACATAGAAAGACTAACTGGCAAAGAAGACTTTAAGCCAAAAAACAATACTAGAGAGAAGGAGGCTCATTTCGTAAAGATAAATGTTTCAATTTACCAGGAAGACATTAATTTTTAAATATGTGTGTTTTTAACGGAAACTCAAAGCATATGAATCTGAAATAAGTGAACAAGGTGAGCTTGGGCGGGTTAGTCGGTTAAGCATCCGACTCTTGACTTTGGCTCAGGGCCAGTTCTCACGGTTCGTAAGTTCCAGCCCTGTGCCAGGCTCCGTACTGACAGTGCAGAGCTCACTTGGGATTCTCTCTCTCTCTCTCTCTCTGCCCCTCTCCTGCTCGAGTACTCTCTCTCTCAAAATAAATAAATGCACTTAAAAATATGTGAACTAAAAAAAGAAATCCATAATCCATGATCGTAGAGAGAGGTTTTAAATATCTCTATCAGTAACAATTAGAGTAATCAGACAAAAAGCTAAGAATACATATTTGAAAAACATGCTTATCTAATAAATTTGGCCTATTTGACATATACGGATCATATCTAAAAACTGTAGAATACACATTCTTTTCAGATACACACAGAATACTTTTACAAAATTGATCATAAATGAAATGTCAACTGACTTGAAAGGATTAAGTCATATATATGTTCTCTAGCCATAGTGAAATTAGACAAAAGATTACTAGGAAATTCCCATATGTATGGAAATTAAGCAAAATATTTCCAAATAAATCATGGGTCAAAGGATAAATTACAATAGATATTAGAAAATATTCTAACTGAATAATGAAAAATGACATGTCAAATCTTGTAGGAAGCAGCAAACACTGGGCTAACTGGAGAAGTGATAGCTTTCAATACCTATTTTAGAAAAGAAGAAAGGCTGAAAATCACATTGATCTCAGAAGACTAGGAAAGGAAGAGTAAGTTAAACACAAAGAAAATAAAGGAAGGAGATTTTTTAAAAAGCAGAAATTAATAAAATAAAAACCAAACATACAATAAAGGGTCAATGTAGCCCAAAGTTAGTTCTTGGAAAAAAAAAAACCTACTGATTGATAGCTCAAAACATCGAAGTCCCTAGCAAGAGTACTTAAGAAACTCTTAGAAAGAACACAAATTAAAGCATCAGGAATAGGGGCACCTGAGTGGCTCAGTCAGTTGAGCGTCCGATTTTGGTTCAGGTCATGATCTCTCGGTTCGTGGGTTTGAGCCCCATGTCAGGCTCTGTGCTGACAGCTCAGAGCCTGGAGCCTGCTTCGGATTCTGTGTCTCCCTCTCCCACTCCCATTCTCTTTCTCTCTCAAAAATAAGTAAACATTAAAAAAAAATTTTTAATATCAGGAATAAAAAAAAAGCATCACCATAGATCTTTCAGATATTAGAAAAGACAGTAACAAGATTATGATAAATTTATGCCCCCCAAAAATAAAAAAAATATTTAAAAAAAAATTTTAACTTTTTAAAGTTTTTCCTTCCTTCCTTCCTTCCTTCCTTCCTCCCTCCTTCCCTCCCTCCATCTCTCTTTTTTCTATCCTTCTTTCTTTCTCTTTCTTTCTCCCTTTCTTTCTTGTAATCTCTACACCTAACATGGGGCTCGAACTCATGACTCCAAGATCAAGAGTTGCATGTTCCTTCAACTGAGCCAACCAGTCTCTCCCAAAACAAAAAATCCTGATGAAATAGACAAAATCCTGGAAGAAGCTCACCAAAAGTGCCACAAGAAGAGGGAGAAAAATTTTATGCCATTAACTATTAATGCAGTTGAATCTCACTACACACGGAAAACTTGGCACAGCCGGCTTTGTCAATGAATTCTATCAAATATTTATAAAGGAGGATAATTCCAATCTTACACAAACTCTTCCAGAGGACAGAAAAAGAGGAGATACTTCCAGACTGATTTTATACATCTGGTGTAACCTTGGGAACAAAACCTGGCAAGGACATGACGAGAAAGTAGTATTGCAGACCATTCTCACTAAACATAGATGCAAAAATCATAAACACAATGTTGACAAATGGAAACCTGTAGGCGTTATATTAAAAGGATAGCACATTACACCACCTTACGTTTAATCCCAGGAATTCATGATTGATTTATTTGAAAAAAGGAGTTTCAGAAAAGCAACTGATGGAAGTCAACAGGATAAAAACCCCTAGGATTTAGGAATGTACGGAACCTTCCTTAATCCGATTTTTAAAATATATAAAAACTGAGGAAAAAAGGAAAAGATTACTATCACATGCTAAAACACAGATGAACTTTGAGGACATTGAAATAAGCCTGTCACAAAAAGACAAATACTATCCAATTCCACTTATATGAGGTACCTAGAGTAGTCAAGTTCACAGAAACGGAAGGTAGAATGGTGATTGCCAGGGGCTGGGGGGAGGTGGGAGAAGGTAGTTGTTATTTAATGGTTTTGCAAGAGAAAAATGTTCTGGAGATCTGTTTGACAACAATGTGAATATATTTATGGCTAAGATGGTGAATTTTGTGTTCTGTGTTTCCCACCATAATTTTTCTATTTTTTATTATTTAAAAAAATGTTTATTTATTTATTTTTGAGAGAGAGAGAGAGAGAGAGAGAGAGAGGGAGACACAGAATCCGAAGCAGCCTCCAGGTTCTGAGGTGTCAGCATGGAGCCTGACATGGGGCTTGAACTCATAAACTGTGAGATCATCACCTGAGCCAAAGTCAGACACTTAACTAACTGAGCCACCCAGGCGTCCCTCCACCACAGTTTTTTTTTTAAAGGAAAGGATTAATAATATACCCTACATTAAAATTCTATTCATCAAAGATACTATGAAGAAAGAGAAAAGGCAACTTACCTAGTAGAAGACATTTGCAACATATATAATATACCTCAAAAGTTCGGGTATCTAGAATCCTATAGAGAACTCCTACACATCAATATGAAATAAATGGACAACCCAGGAGAAAAATGAGTGACAGAAATGGATAGGCACTTCAAAAATGAGATATTCAAATGGCCAATAAACATATGATAAGGCGCTCAACACCATTCATAATAGGGGGAATTAAAATTAAGTGACAGTACGACCTACACATCAGAATGCTAACAATTAAGAAGACGGACAATACCAACTATTGGTGAGGATCTGGGGCTCCCGGAGTTCTCACACCTGAGACAACAAAAATGTTCATCGACAGTAGAATGGAATATTCCACAACAAAGAAAAAGAACGAACTGTAGCTTCATTGAACAACACAGATGTGCCTCCCAGACACAAGTTGGACAAAAGAAGCCATACACAAGAGGGCATCCTTTATGCTTCCACTGAAATAAAGTTTAAACAGGGAAAACATAGTTCCTGGTCATGGAAGTCTTAGGAAGGCAATGACTGGAAGGTGACGTCGGGAGCAATTCAACAATGTTACACATCGTTAATGGACAACTACAGTAGGCATTCATTCTTCTTAGGATGTTTGTACTTTGAAAAGATTTCAAGAAAATACTGTGTGACCTTATGCATGTGTCACTTACATTAAGCTGTAAACCAGCTGCTGCTGACATTCCAATTAAGAAGTCACAGTCCAGGGCCACCTGGGGGGCTCAGTCAGTTGAGCGTCCGACTTCAGCTCAGGTCACCATCTCACACTCCGTGAGTTCGAGCCCCGCGTCGGGCTCTGTGCTGACAGCTCGGAGCCTGGAGCCCGCTTCGGATTCTGTGTCTCCCCCTCTCTCTGCCCCTCCCCTGCTCATGCTCTGTCTCTGTCTCAAAAATAAATAGGAACATTAAAAAAAGATTAAAAAAAAAAAAAGAAAAAGAATTCACAGTCCAGGGCGGACAATTAGCATTCCCATCGGGACACTCGCCCTCTAGATGTGTGCCTACGACAAGCACTTCTATTATCTGTGCCTTGCTCAAAGCCACGGCAATGCTAATTAGTGTCCTGAATATCTGAAATGACCACTGGTAAAATTAGTGGCCTGGTAACGACCACGATACGTATTAGAAATGGGCTCTCGTTGGCAAAGTGAGAGGTATTTATGAATGGAGATTGCCTAAGGATAGCTTGGAGACCCTTCTCATCCTTATGGACGCTGGGTAGCTCCAATGCATACCTTGCTGGTGCTTGAGACTTAAGCCCCAAACGGTCTCATTTGGGAATCATGGTTACGCATGGAAACTATGGGAGCAGTCTCGATCTGTGCGCTGGGCACACCTCCCTGGTCTCACTGCACAGTAGGTCCGGCCGGCCCCTCCCGGCCTGGGGCCTCTGAGAACAAGGAACTTTGCCTTTGCATACCCTGCACACAGCGTGGTGCATGGCACTCCATAAACATTTGTTGAATAAACAAATGAGTGGGTTAAGAGGTGAATTCGTGAGTGGTAGAAACCCTTTTGATGAAGCTCGATTCAGCCCAGAAGTCCATCGAATGGCATTATCTGATTCGTGATGGCAGCAAAGAATAGTAAAGGACCTCTTAGTTCCAGTACTGGGCATGATCGACGGCTGCTAAATTCCCTCTCCCGTATAACCCACCCCACGAGCTTAAATATGCCAGGAAGTCAAAAGGCACCCGGAGCGTGGGCAGTACATGAGTCGTGTTTTCTTCCCCCACCCCTCGTCCTGCAGGCAACAGCGGCCTAATGTATAATGGTAGAGCTGAGGGTTTGGGAAAGGCCAGTCCACTGTGGCCGTGAGCGGGCCTCCCCTGGCCTGGGCCCTTATGGTCAGTGTGAGCAGTGTGTGTGTGTGAAGGGTCCGCTTCCAGAGCCCCTGAGCCTAGAGCATCCCTGGGCAGCAGCCTGGGGCCTTGAACCAAGTGCTCCCTGTCTCCCTAGGTTCTCAGGTCAAGGTCCCGGCTCAGAAACAGGTTTTCACCACGTCACAGTTCTCCCGAACCTCAAGTGAAGACAAGGGCACTGGCCGTTTACCAAGAGGCTACCCCTGGGAAAGTATTCCAAGCCTGCTTTTCTCCTCATGAGTAAGAGTAAAGTTTGTTACTCATTGCATTGCAACCGAAAATTAGGTTCTGCCTTTAAGCTGGGAAAGTCCAGTGCCGTGCCTGTTGAGCGGCTCGTTCGCTCACGTCCCCTCTGCTTTCCTGTGTCTACACTCTCCTCCATCATCAAGGATGCAGCCATCCTCCTTGCCCCCTCCCCTCTCCCACGCTCCCCCTCAAACCTGTGCTAATACAACCTGGGGTCCCCTGAGTGGACCAGAAAGTCCGGAAAATGTAAACTTCACCGGAAAAAGCCAGACCATTCCCCGGGTGTTTACATTTCGCTGTTGCTTTAGGAAAGTGGAAGATCCAGAGAACCCAGGAGTAGGAGAAGGCTTGCTTGTGTCCTGCCTGCATCCACCCTGAAGTGCACGGGGTCACAGCCCAGAACCCGGAGGCTCGCCCCGGGCCTGCTGCGCTCCACCTCTTTTCAAGTCGTTGCATTTCCAGAAGCCCACACATTCCTTCTTTTTTTCTCTCGTCTTGGCTACACGGTCGTTAAAAATAGTAATTCCGAAAAAGACAACCAGACAAGCCAGAAATAACCACTGGTTCAATGAACTTCTGAACAAATATGGCAATATTGACGAGGAAATTCTAAATTCAGTTGCAGACTCCGGCTTCATTCTAGGAAGGAAGTGAAATCCAAAAAACGGAGACAAACAGAAACTGGAGCTAGTTTAAGAAAACAAAAGGAAGGCTTTCGAAAGGCGATAAAAGAGCCAAGGAACATGGCGGGAGAAGAGCCAGTGCACAGGGCCCGGCGCCCCCCTGTTTCTCTCGCTCCCTGAGCTTCAGAGGCCTGTGGAGGAAGCCCAAAGACCAGACAGGTGTTGGAAGGAGACCTGCCTGCTTTCACATCCTGGCTCTGCTGCTTTCTGGCTGCGTGACGCAGAGGAGTCGCTGACCTTTTGCGTGCCTCAGTTTTCCCATCTGTTAATTGGCGCTAACCCCTTCTACCCTCAGATTTCTGCGGATTCAGTGACGTAAGATGTGTAAGACTCCTCTCACGGAAACGTTCGCTGTCGTGGGTGGACGTGGTGCCACGGGTGCGGAAACCTGTGACAAGTCAGAGGCTTTCGTAGCTCGGGTGGGCACAGTTTATTGGATGCCAGTTGGACCTCAACCGAGTTGCTGGGAAAAAAGGAGCAAAACCAAAAAAGACAAAAAAGACAGAGATGGCCCAGAGCGAGCGTTGGGTTTTATGAGTGCTACGTGGGGAACGTCTTGTTTCCACAGCTGTGGCCGGCCAGGGAAGGGAAGGAGAGAAGCTATTTGTTGTTGGACTCAGAGGAGGTGGGGTGGGTGGGGTGAGGTCAAAATGGGTGTCACTCACTTTCCTGATATTCCAGACCACAAAGCGTAAACATATCCCAAGGAGCTTGGGGTGGAAAGTCTTTTTTTTTCTTTTTTTAAATTTTTTTTAATGTTTATTTATTTTTGAGAGAGAGGGAGAGACAGAGCATGAACAGGGAAGGAGCAGAGAGAGAGGGAGACATAGAATCCGAAGCAGGCTCCAGGCTCTGAGCTGTCAGCACAGAGCCTGATGCGGGGCTTGAACCCACAGACCGTGAGATCATGACCTGAACTGAAGTCGGACGCTCAACCGACTGAGCCACCCAGGCGCCCCTAAGAGTGGAAAGTCTTAAAGGATTTTCTGAGCCTGTCTTAACACTTGGTGATGCCTTTTGTCCGGGCAAGTTTGAAAGGGCCAACAAGGGGCAACTGACAGAGGGAGAGTCTCCGAGTCTTTCACTTCCGGGTCATCTGCCCTATGCTACTTTGCAGTAGCTGTCCTCTCCCACCCCGACCACAAAGACGGGATAAACGGCTGGGCCTGGAGCCCTGGGCGGAGGCCACAGGACCCCTGAGTGCTAAAGTCAGGAGAGAACGGAGGTGTGGAAGGCAATGTGAGGCCAGGACAGCGAGTAGGGGAGGGGCAGCATGCCAAGGGACAGACACAAGTGAGACTGTGTGGGCACCATCACCGGGCTCGTGTGGCCGGGGGTGGCCTCTTGGGGGGCTGGGAGGCCCGATGGTTTTCAGAATACAGACGACCAGAGACAAAACACAGCCTTGAAGGTGACTGTGGACTTGGCATCAGAAGACGCCCAAGGAAAAGCAACCCCAGCGTGGAAGCCTGCTGCATACACACTCAGGGGCCAAAGCCTCAGGATTTCTCGGTAATTAGGGTCACGACCGGTTAGACACTGAGGACATCAGAGAGGTATGACAGATATTTCCTGCTGCCCAGCTGGGAACAGGAACCAAGAAGATGTGTGGCTTTGGACAGGAGAACGGGAAGCTGAACGGCCAGATCCAGACCTGGCCTCTAGGAACCGAAGCTGGAGAGACACCGGCTCACAGAAGGCAAGGCGGCAGTTAAGTCAGCCCTCGCCCATGTAAGTTCACGGTCAACGACAAAGTCACGGTGCTTAAGCGAGAGACCTCACTGCCGCCGCTGAGGCTGGACCTTACCTGCAGTGAACGCACAACCCCGGGCAGCAGGCGAGCGAGGCACGTCCTGCACCCCCGCCCGGGTGTGCAGGCCCCTGTGGGTTCATCCTTGCTCATCGCGACACAAGCTTTTCCAGCCAGTCCCCACCCTGTTAACGGATTTCAAGCAAAACCAAAACCACCGATGGCTTCATAAACAGCTACGTTCTCCACTGCAGTCGTGGGGGCCGTTGATGTCCCCAGCCAAGTCCCCTCTCCCAGGCCGGTGCACCCATCCCCCGGCTGCTGTGAGTGCTGGCAGCTCATGGTTCACAGACAGGCCCTTCTCTGGACAACTGCCCTCGGTGGAACGAGAACCGGCCTCGGTGCCCCCCCCACAGCACGTGTGTTTTAAGTGCGACCTCCGCTCTCCAGACCCCGGGACAGCTGCTGGCAAGGACTAGCTTCTCACAAGGAACAGACAGTTGTAAGTCCCAGGACGCCCTTGGTTACTCGGTGGAATAGGGGCTAGAGTCAATAACATACAAGGAAGCGGGCAGGGAGCCAGAGTCACGCGCAAAGCCCCTCAGATCCCGTAAGTGAGGGGGCCTGAGTGCTCTCTTGGATCAGCATGAAGGTGAAGGGGGAAAGAACATTCCGTGAGATTCCATTCATCTCCCAGGTCCTGCTCTAAGTGGTGCAGCGGCAGGAACCCCATGCGGGTGTCCGTGTTTTCCTATGAGCGAATTAAGACTCGGGGAAGTCAGGAAAACAGTTCAGCCTCCCCTCCTCTTCCGAGCTTTTCCAGCGTCATTTACACAGACTGAAGTTTCTCCCGCCTTAAAATGATAAAGTGAGCACGCAAACAAAATAAACCCTCACAGTCTCTCTGGTCCCCCGATCCTCCCCCGGCCCTGCCCTGTGTCTGTGCCTCGTTCTGGTCTGGTCGTGAGCAGAGGCAGCAGAGTTTTTAGGATGACTCGTCTGCCCCCACCTCTTCCTCACCCCGCCTCACTCCTGTGCTCGCGGCAACACGGCCCAGGAGCGTCGCGCTCCCCACGTTCACACTGAGAACACGAGGGCACCCGAGCCTCCTTGTGCTGTGACGCTAAGGCACCCGCTTCGCTTTCATTACTTGCTCTCTGCAGCCTCTGGCATCGCTGAGCGCTTCTGCCGTCTGGAAACTCACACGGCCTCCAAAATTTCACCCGGTTTCCAGCTTCCCCTTCCACCGCATCATCTGCTGCTTGGGACTCCCTTGAGGCACCGGGTTCGTAGAGTTCCCTTTAGTGCTGGGACAGGCTTGCTCAAGTGCACACACAGAGCACCTGGGCCGGGCCAGACGAAGGGATGTGAAGTGGCCCCTCAGCTCAGAGCAGGCAGAGCCGTTTTCCAAACCCGCTGGGGTCCAGCCCCCGAGCAGCCCCTCTCCCAAGATGACTTTTCCCCAACTTGAAGCAGTTCTCTCGCCAAAAGATGGACGTTCACTATAAACCTCCATGTGCCAAAGGGAGTGGAATCCCTGGTGAGGATATTCTCGTAACACACACACACACACACACACACACACACACACACACACACACACACGCCCCTTATAATGACACGGCTAGTTTGAACGTTAAATCTACAGGGCAACGAATACTGTGAGAGTCTGTCTACTCAGCCAGGGATAGAAACCAGAATCCCCGCCCCACAGCTGAAAGCTCTAACAAGTCTGCCTTGCTGTGCGAAAATAAACACGGCAGCAGACACACAAAACCTGCATTTAGTTCTCACTCCCCTGGAGCCCGGTAAACAGCCCAGCCCCGGGGGCGGGTGGGCGTGGCTCCCGAGCCGGTCAGGCTCCAAGGCCGGAGCCTCACCAGAAATGAAGCCCGCTCCGCTCTGGGAACAGTCTCGGGGGGTGGGCTCTACTCTGGGGTGCCGCAGTCTACAAACAGGAAGCCGGGGCCTCAGGCCTGGTTTCCTCCAGCAGGTGAATGAGCAGAACCGGCAGGGAGGCTCCCGCCTGCCACCAAACAACAGCAAAGTCGCCACGATGAGTCAGGTGCTGAAAGATCACCCCCACAGTGCTTTTTGTTACTAGTCTGCAATTTCTTGTTACTAGTCTGCAACAAGGCGAGTAGATACCTGGAGAGCACGTTTTTAGAAGCCTTCATAACAATTTGGCAGGGGGATTTTATGTCTATTTATAAAAAAACAAACCAGTATTGTATTTGGGGCTTTAGGTTAGCTTTATATTAATTGGCTTTCACTATACTTTGTGCTAAAGCATCAGTCTGCCAATACTAGAAAAGAATTTTCAATGGTGCACAGAGAGTTTGAGAAGTAGTGAAATAGGGAATTTTAAACAATCCCATTCGTTACAAGATACTCCAAGAGGAAAAAGATAAGCCACGGAATGAGAGAAAATGTTTCCAACACACTGAAGAAAGCTTTATGTGGGGCACCTGGGTGGCTCAGTCCGTCAGTTGAGCGTCCGATTTCAGCTCGGGTCACGATCTTGCCATTCGTGGGTTCGAGCCCCGTGTCGGGCTCTGTGCTGACAGCTAGGGGCCTGGAGCCTGCTTCCGATTCTGTGTCTCCCTCTCTCTCTGACCCTTCCCCACTCATACTCTCTCTCTCAAGAATAAATAAACATTAAAAAAAACCTTACAAGACAGGTTTATGTAAGAGAGAAATCCTACATGACGTAAATAATTTGAATCAATTAGAAAAATGGGCAGAAAGGCTTGGATAGGCATTTTACAGAGGAAATGCTAATGCCTGCTGAACATGCGGTAAGTGCTCAACCAGAGAAATAACTACTGCAAGCAAGTGACCGCAGAGCAGTCCCTAGGTTGGCAAAGGTAAAAATGTCACAGTCCTGAAGGTTGGTGAGGAGGCTGAACAATGAGGACTCTTAGACATAGCTAGTCCAGAGAGTGAACTGGTCAGAATACTCTAGAAAATTCTGCAGCAGCATCCACTGACACCGAACACACGCTAACCCCCGGAAGGCAATTCCACTCCCAGGAACCAGCAGGGAGACGCTCGCGTGTGACCCAGACGACCCGGATGAGAACAATCGTGGCGGTACAGCTTGCAAATGACAACAGGCCAAAGGTCCGCCGGCAGACCGCAGGGACAGTGCTGCTGTGTTCACCTTTCGCAGACAGCAGCACAGACAACGAACCACAGCTCGGGCCACAGCACGGATGCATCTCATAGACAGGACATCACCCTAGTCTCCTCGTGGTTCCCCCGTGGGATCTGTGGGACGTTCTAGGGACAGACTGCCCAATAAATGCGTTACCATTGTGCTTCTGGACTCATTCCCCTCTGTGGAGCCAACCTCCGCTTGGTACCCAGAAGTCACGGAGTGGGGGGGGAGGGGTGGTCAGGAAGTGGCCCCCAAAGGAGCCTTGGGGTGAGAGGAGCCTCCTGAGGTCAGGGAACAATTCACAGTCCGGCAAGAAGCCATACGCCCAGGTCACGAGGAGGGAGGCCAGGCTGCGGCTGGGGACAGTGATTTCTGCTACAGGGAGAATCCCCCAGGGTGGTGGGGGGTGGGTGCAGAAGCCTGAGACCCTCAGGTTTACCCTCAGGTTTAATGGAGTGGGGACACCTGGGGGAATCAGATCAGGTTTCTGGTGTCTGATGTCCACCCGCAATTGTTAGTCTCAACTAAATATCTGCCTCAGGCTGCAGCCCCGGGAACAGAACGAGGTGGCAGGACAGAGGCGGGCAGCTGTCGTCGGTGGGGCCAGACCACACAGCTGTCTTGGAATATCCTCCCGGCTTCACCCTCCACCCCCACGACAGCCCCAGGACGGCTCAGGGGCAAAGAAGCAGGGCTTGCATGTGAGGCTGTGGACCCGCCCCGGTGGATGAGCCCCGGGCCCCACAAGAGTCACGAGCTCCTATCACAACCCTTAGCCAAGCCCTCAAGGTCCCCACAAAGGTTAAGCCCAGTCGCGAGACCCCCCACACTCGTGGAAGCCCAGCTTGCATCCTGCGTTCATGACCTCCCTCCGGTCCGGGTTACAATCAGGGCTCCTCTTTACCACAAGCACCCGTTACTTGGTTCGGCACGTTGATCAGATTTCCAGGGAAATAAGTTAGAAAGTTAACCTAAGGTCAAGTGCAGGCGTGGGCAGGTCCAGAACTCGGCGGGGGGGTGGGGAGGTCTGAAAGCCTCTTTCAAAGGTATCTTTGTGGAGAAGAGGCCACCCCAAGCTGCCAGCAGAAGGGGTGAGGCCCTGCTCACGGTGTGTGGGCGCCCGGAGGGGGCCCAGCCCGGGGGGCGGGGGGCCTTACCTTTCCCGCAGGCCTGCACCAGGCCGTACCACTCCCCGCAGCTGTTACACAGCAAGGTGAAGGCCGATCCGCGGCGGCCGGTGGCGGGGCCCGGGGCACACACGTACAGCAGCTCATCCCCGGTCTCCAAGCCCGTGCGGCCCTGCAGGACGGTGTGTGGGAACGAGGGCGGGTCTCCACACGGCTTGTCTGAAGAAAAGGAGGCAGCAGTCAGCCTTCCCCAACCACCAGGAGAAAACAAACCTGAAGGAACAAACAGCTCTCCCCCTCCCGGGTGCTGCCTGCACCCTGAACTGGGGTCACAGGGCCCACTTCGCCTTCACCCTGGCGCCCCCAGAGCCTGGCCGGATGCCTGGCACCAATGGGGCACCTGGGTGGCTCGGTCGGGTAAGCGTCTGGCTCTAGGCTTCAGCCCAGGTCACGAGCTCACGGTTCAGGGGTTCGAGACCCACGTGGGGCCCTGTGCGGACAGTGTGGAGCCAGCTTGGGGTTCTCTCTCTCCCTCTCTCTCTCTCTGCCCCTCTCCGGCTCCCCCCACTCTTGCGTTCGCATGTGTGCTCACTCTCTCTCACATGCGTGCGCGCGCTCTCTCTCTCAAAATTAAATAAACTTAAAAACACTTGAGTGAATAAATGTGCTACAAAGTGCTACAACTTTGTATCTTGAAATTGCCAGGCAACATGACCCACTAATGTCTCCTCGCAGGGAAGACCCAGAAGCGAAGGTCTAGCAGCAAAGCTCCTTTCCGTCTCACTAACGAAAGCGAACAGATAGATACTCTTGGTCCAAAAGCTAAAAGGCTACAGACCAGACGGTACAGCCGAAGGTGCCCCTCCCTTCCCCCAGCCTCTGATGGCGACCCCGTCACCAGCTTGGTGTATGCAAAGAAGCACAGATATAGGTATGGATACATACCAACATACGTACACGTGTCTGTAGACACAGATAGGTATAGTTTTGTGTGTGGTTTTAACCTAAGTTTCTAGCATATGTATTACCGATAGCTGTTTTTTTGGAGCAGTTTTAGGTTTACAGCAAAGTACAGTGGAAAGTACAGAGGGTTCCTATGTGTCCCCCGAGCCCGTACAGGCACAGTGTCCCCTATTATCCACATCTGACACCACGGGGGGCACACTTGTTACAAACTCTGAACCCACACTGTCATGCCACTTTCACTGGAAGTCCACAGTTTACATTCCGGTCCCCTCTGGGGAGGAGCCCCACGCTTCACTCTAAAGATGAAGAAGAGCCCCCCCTCCCCCATTCCCTGGAACCTCTTCCAGGGCTTTGCCCTCAGGCTGGTCCCGAGAGTCACTTTTGGGGAATGAGGCCCAGGTTTCCTTTTAAACCCTTGTTCTAAATGTCCTCTGAGAATGTTTTTACTGGTGCATTTTTTTTTTTTTTTTTTTTTTTTTACTGGAAATGAGCCTGTTAGCCATGAATGTAGGCTGGTTTGTATTAAAACTTGCAAATTGCTTATGAAAAACCCAAGACTTCAGCCAGCGACGGAGCACTGAAGGTGAGAAGAGGAGGATCCAAGCTTTCCTGCCTCTGCATCAGTGGGAGCCCTGGGGTCCGGCTCATGTGAGACCCTTGGGTTCAGAGGTCTGTGGGACAGATCCCAACATGGAGTCCGATTGTGTGGAATGAACTCTTAGCTGAAGGAAGAGGTTAAGGGTTACAGAGCTGGGGCTTGAAACACGGGTCAGACTCCACCCTCGAGGTGGGCAGGGCCACTCCTGGTGCGATCCGAAGCCCCTCACCTACCCGGTCCTCTCACGTAGGGACAGACACAATAAATTCCCTTCAAAGTACACAAAATAACTTCGTGTTCCCACTAAGATTTCTGGCTTCAAATTTCCCACCATTAAGTACGAGGTTATCTGTAGGGTTTTCATAGATATTCTTTATACAGTTGAAGATGTTCTCCTCTGTTCCTAGTTTGCTAAATCGTATCTTGAAAGGGTTTTGATTTTGTCAAATGCTTTTCTGCATCTATCAATACGATCATGTGCGTTTTCTTCTTTAGCTCGTTGATGTCATGGGTTATATTAATTGATTTTTGAATGTTGCACCAGTCTCGCGTACCTGGAATGAATCCCACTTGGTTATGGTGTATAATTCTTTCTTATAGGTTGTTAGATTCAAATTGCCTACGTTTTGTGGAGGATTTTTGCATTTATGTTCATTAGCTATTGGTCTGTGGATTTACCTTCTTGTCATGACTCTGTCTCATTTTGGTAATAGGGTAATGCTGATCTCATAGAATCTGTTAGAAAGCATTCGCTCTGCTTCTAACTTCTGGAAGAGGTTGTCTTAGTAATTGGTATTATTTCTTCCTTAAATGTTTGGTAGAATCTTCTGCGAACTCATCTGGGTCTGGTGCTCTCTGTTTGGTGAGGTTATTAATTATTGGTTCAACTTCTTTCCTTACGTGCAGGGCTGTAAACTAGAAGCCTATTTTTTCCCTAACGTTTTAGAGCTCTTTCCACATTAGCACTTTAAGTTACCCCAATCTTTTGAAAGGCTATACCATAGCAAATTATTTAATCATTACAGACATTTTGATTCCAACTTTTCAGTGTTTTCAAAAAAATTTTAAGTTTATTTATTTGTTTGTTTGTTTGTTTGTTTATTTATTTAGAGAAGCAAGGCAGGGGAAGGGAGAGAGGAAGAGAGAGAATCCCAAGCAGGCTCTGCACTGTCAGTGTGGAGCCCAACCTGGGGCTCAAACCCACAAACCATGAGATCATGACCTGAGCCGAAACCAAGAGTTGGACGCTTCACCTACTGAGCCACCCAGGCGCCCCTCACGTTTTCAAAAACAATGCTACAAAATGACCAGCTCATTTCGGCACATGTTTTATTAGGATAAACTTCTAGAAGCGGAATTGCTGTGTCCAAGGGATGTGGTGATGCTTGTTTTTCGTGTTCAAAGAAGGGAAATAATTTTTAATTTGAATTTCTTCTAGTTTTATGTTGGAAAGGAAAGCCTTTCAGTCAAACTACCTAAGAAGCATATTGCTTAAAGGAAGACATGCTAAAAAAAAAGAAAAAGATGAAAACAGAAAACAGGACTTGTGCCTGAAGCCACCCCAATTAGCCCGTCAGCTTGTAATTTTGGTAGCACTTTCTCAAAGAGAGTCGTGGCCATGCATGTTCTTTCACACAGGAGGTTTTGAATGAAAAATGGGGTGGTTGGACTTCGGGAAGCTGGCGCAGAGCACTGCACTTGAACCCAAATTGCCTTGACTGTGAAGCCCGGGAGCTCAAGTGTTTGCTTCACGGGTGGGGCAAGGAGGCCATCTGAAACTTGCCACAAACCCAGGGGTCCCCCCAGCCGAGCAGAGAAGCGGCATCCCTGGGTTCACTGGGTCTGAGCAGGGCATCCTGGGAAGAACGGACCAAGCCTCAGTCAAGCAGGCGGGCCCGAATGCCAGCTAGCAGCTCAGGGGCCATAGCCTCCCTCGCTCTCTCCACCATCCTCGGCCGGCCAGGACTCGTGCTGGACGTGCCAACCTTCTCTCCTCTTCCCAGGATCTAGTCCTGGAAACCGGAGGCTCTTGGTCCAACGCTCACTATCAAAGGACCGGTAAATCCCATCGGTCTCACACGGTGCTATCTGTGGGACACGACGCCAACTCCTTGGAAGGAAAATCCAGGGGCAGAGTCACTGTTCCGAGAGTCGACAAAGGGGCGCTTCAGGCCAAATTCACAGCCTGCCAGATTCGTGGGATCTTCTCCCTCAGAGTTAATTTGCAGAACGGCACAGGCTGGAATCTGGCTCGGGAAAACCGCCATCGTGCTGCTGAGGGTCTGCATACACACACCGTGTATTTCTGAATTTCCCGCAAATGCTCAAGACAGGAAACACACGGCTTCTTGGTGGTGTAGTTTCAGAAACTCCAGGACAACAGTTCCGTGCGCTAACACAACCAAGCACATGTCAAAAGCACCACCCGCGTCCAGGCACAACTCGAATCGTTTCTTTTCATTAGCCTTCCCATCTTGAACCTCCCGAGGGAGCTCGGGGAAGCAGCTGGCTATATACCCGGGTCCTCTTCTCTTCAGGGAAACTTCCATTTGGGCAGCCTTTATTTCTACTTCTCCATTATTCCGCAGGTAGGGACTGCGGTTGGTGGATTTTTCAGACCCTCAAGCTGGATTTCAGCAATTGCAACATAAAGGGCAATTTCTATTAGTTTCCCTTCCAAGAAAAGAGATTTTATAGAAGATCTTGTCTATAAAATCGTATTATAAAATAAACAAGTCATTTGCCAAACACGGCTTGTGAAAACCAGTTTCCACAGGTTTAGAACTCATATAAAACTTGATGCTTCTCTTTTGCGAAACTTGAAGCCTACAGACCCTCATTATTACTTTGCAAAACCAAAATGTAGAAATTCTGATACAAATGCTCAGCCTTTCCTCCTTCCTTTTGGTGTTTCTAAGCTACGTGAGGCAGCTGTCTTCGGGGCTAACCTACCCCGTTCCGTCCCACCCTACTCACCCCATACACAACCAGCGCTGCCCTCCCCATTCTGTCCAATTTTGTTCTTAGTCCCCAAGCTCTTCAAACTTGAACATGACCAGAATCATCTGAAGGCTGGTAGTGCGCGCGCGCACACACACACACACACACTCTCTCTCTCTCTCACATGCACACACACACACTCTCTCTCTCTCTCTCTCTCTCACATGCACGCGCGCGCACACACACACACACACACACACACACACTACTCTGAGTTTCTAACTCGGCAGAAGGTCGTGGTTAGGGCCCAAGAATTTGCATTTGTTACAGGTTCCCAGGTGATGTTAGTACTATTTGGTCCAGGGACCGTTCTTGGAGAACTACTGCTCTAGATAAAAACCTACCCCCCAAAACGGGCTAAACTAATATATGGCGATGGGAATCAGAACAGAGATTGCCTTGGCTCTGCTGGGATGAGGACAGGCAGAGGAGTTTTGGAAAAGGGCTCCAGGGAACTTTCTGGGGTAAAGGAAATGTTCTGTATCACAACTGGGTGTTGGTTACACAGTTGTATACATTTGTCAAAACTCATCAAACTTAAGATCTGTGCATTTTGCTGATATAAATCATACCTCCATGAAATAAGCCAATTTAAAAAATACCTCCCCTCCAGAAAGTCTGTAATTTATTCAGCATGAGGTATAAATGGGTGAAAGTTACTTACAACCTCTCCCAAGGGAAACTGCGTTTGACAAGGATCTGTGCCTTTTAGGGGAGTGGTTTCCAATTTGCAGACTTTCTACCCTAGAAGTATTATAGTATTTGCAAGGTGTGGGAAAGCTCATACACAGTTAAATCCTGTGTCAATCAATAAATTTAAATCAATTACTGTCACATGGAATCTACAAGAAACCAGTTCCGGAGTTTCCCCTCCTAAAAATAATTTTCAAAATTTCTAGAATGAGATGATATCATGTCTGGCATTTGTTTTAAAATATCTCAATGGGGGGCGCCTGGGTGGCTCAGTCGGTTGAGCGTCCGACTTCGGCTCAGGTCATGATGTCACAGTCCATGAGTTTGAGCCCTGGGTCAGGCTCTGTGCTGACAGCTCGGAGCCTGGAGCCTGCTTCAGATTCTGTGTCTCCCTCTATCTCTGCCCTTCCCCTGCTCATGCTCTGTCTCTCTCTGTCTCAAAGATAAATAAAAACATTAAAAAAAATTAAAAAAAAATTTAAAATATCTCAATGGGAGAAAAACACTGGAGAAAATAGATGAAATCAAGTTGGCAAAATATTGCCTACTGAAGCTGGGTGATGGGCACATGGGGATTGGTGATACTATTCTTCCTGTTTTTGCTTGTTTGAAAGTTTTCATGATAAAAAATTTAAAAATTATCCATATGGGTATTTCTTATACAAGCCAGAAAACCTAAAAAAATCACAGGGAAAAAATGCCACGGGAAAAATTAAAATTCTCTTTGAATTTCACCAATGATAACCATTGTTAACATGGGTTTTGTTTTCAGTTTTGCACACACACAGTATCTTGCCACACTGTGATATAACTGTTTTGTTCTGTAGCTTATTCATTTAACATTATATTGTGGTATTTTCCCTATCAACAGATAATTGAATCATTGGAATTTACTTGTAAATGACTATGTATTAATCCATTTGTAATGGATTTATCAGAGTGGACTCCCCTACTGTTAAACATTAACTTTGTTTCCAATTTTCCCTACTAAGTAATTAGTATCTTTGTAACATACTTTTGTACGTATCCAAGCTCATTCCTTAGAATAAAATGTTCAAAGCAGAACTGATGGATGAAATGGTGTATGAATTTTTTGAAAGGGCATACACATTTTTAAAGCTTCTGACAGGTTATGCCAAGTTGAATATGAGTGTTTTAAGAATCTACACCCCTCAGTGGTGTATAATCTTGCCTGTTTGTCCTCAGCACCCTGGGGACTATCATTTTCATAAACTTGGACAATTTCATGAACCAAAAAAGTGATTTCTTATACAAACATGCATATGTTTAAATTGGTAAAAAGAGTTGAATATTTATTGACCAACTGTATTTCTTAAAAGTATTTCTGTATTTCGGTCTTTACCTTATCAACCTACAAGAGATTTCCTTACATCAGTACAACAATGCATTGTCTCACCTTCCCAAATTCTTAACCAATCACTTAGCACTAACTATCAAATGCTCCACCCATCCTTGTCCCACTGATCTGAAGTCTCACCATCCACTACGTACTGATATACTCCCACTATATACTAACACTTAAGCACATTGGGTCTGTCTGGGTACTTCCAGCCTTCTGCTTTCGAGGATTTATCTACTGTGCCCTCTACAGTGCCAAATGATTTTGCTTACTGTAGCTTTAAAATGCATTTTGATATCTGAGCCTTTCTCATTATTTGAGGAATGGAAATACGTGAGTGAGACGGGAGGCTAAAATACAACGGAGGCAGGTGTGAGTTTAGGGCAGGCCGTTGTAAGCCGGGTAGGAAGTCTGGAATTTGTCCAGTGGGGAAAGGGGGACAGTTAAAGAGTTTAGAGCAGGAAAGAACACAATCCCCGTGGCACTTTAGGAGGAGCACAGTTGCAGGGTAGAGAACGGATTGAGGAAACCATCTGAAAACTAAAAGGCGCCGTGAGGAGGCCATTTGAGACGTCCAGGGGAGCAGGACAGGGGCCGACGTGACGTGCAGATGGCAAGAGCCAGGTGAATCCGGGAGATGCTGAGAAGGGAGGTTTTGGAGAACTTGTAACAGAAAAGTTGTGGGAGTAACGGGGAGGATGGGGCAAGGGAGAGGGCTAGGAGGTTAAAGGACATGAGCACAGTGCAGGACTGGTGGCGCTCGAGGTGCTAAAAGAAGCATCTGTAAGTTGCTGCGTGTGTGGAATCTGAGGCTTAGGGAGACCCCAAAGGAGGATTCGGATGAAAACTGAAGCCAGTGCGGAGTGAGGGGAGATGAGGGCCCAGGTGAGAGTCCCAGGAGGTGAGCAGACAATGAAGAGTTCATACAGGTCACACCGCTGCGGCCAGGCAGATACGCAGGAAACCCAAAGGAAGTCAGAGGAAAACGTGTTTCAAGGACGAAGGCATGACCCAGTACTTAAGGCTGCAGAGAGCAAGCAAAATGCACCACGGTCGTCCACAGGGAAGCCTCCAGTAGCCTTGGTGAGAGCGCTTGCACTCACGTGGTGGGACGGAAGCCAGAAAGCAGTGGACAGAGGGATGAAGAAACGATGGGAGGTGAGATCATAGAGACGGTGAATATAGAGGAAATTTAGGGCCACGAAGGGGAGGAGAGAGAGAAAATGGCAGCTAAAGAGAGCTGTTCAATGAGTGTATGAATTATTTTCTGAGCAGTTTCGTTTGCTCTGACTCCCGAAAGTAACGCCCTCTCTTCTGAAATGTTGACACCTTTCACTTGTATCATAATTCCTCTCTGTTTGCTTGCTGATTCCAACTGACCAGTGGTGTGCTGGTAAACACTAACAACAGGCTCCTGGTTGGGGGTGGGGGGGTGGGGATTGTCTCTGCCAGGAGGCTGACCCTGTCTGATGCAGCACGCAGTAGACAAGGTCTCGGTGCAATTTCTGACACAGTTCCCGAGAAATCGTGGTTATAAAAGGAGCCTGAAATAATTAAAGATAGGCAGAGGGATATATGTATGAGGATGCTCAATCGTGGTATTATTTATTACAACGAAAACCACACAACTACCAAAACGTCTGAGAACAGGAGAATGTCTAATTTAGGGTACATTCATAATAGGCTGTTGTAATAGCCGTTAAAAAATCATCCTTTGGAGCATATTCAGTGTCATGGGAAGATGTACATTACGGAGTGAAAAAGACAGAATGCAAACCTATATATGGTCCATAGGATCCCAAATTGGTGAACTAAATAAAAAATGCAGGGTAAAAAGATCTGTCTGACGATGAAGTACTTCTCTCAAGGCAGACTTGTCGTGAATGATTTTCATTTTCTTTTTTTAATTTTTTCAAAGTTTATTTTTGAGACAGAGACAGAGTGTGAGCAGGAGAGGGGCAGAGAGAGAGGGAGAGACAGAACTCGAAGCAGGATCTAGGCTCTGAGCTGTCAGCACAGAGCCCGATGTGGGGCTCGAACCCACAAACTACCCTAGGACCCAGCAATAGCACTGCTAGGAATTTACCCAGGGGGTACAGGAGTGCTGATGCAGAGGGGCACTTGCACCCCAATGTTTATAGCAGCACTTTCAACAATAGCCAAATTATGGAAAGAGCCTCAATGTCCATCAGTTGACGAATGGATAAAGACGATGTGGTTTATATATACAATAGAATACTACTTGGCCAAGAGAAAGAATGAAATCTGGCCTTTTGCAGCAACGTGGGTGGAACTGGAGGGCTTTATGCTAAGTGAAATAAGTCAGTCAGAGGAGGACAGATATCATATGTCTGCACTCATATGTGGATCTTGAGACACTTAACAGAAGACCATGGGGGAGGGGAAGGGGGAAAATAGTTACAGACAGGGAGGGAGGCAAACCACAAGAGACTCTTGAATACGGAGAACAATCTGATGGTTGCAGGGGGTGGGGGGAGAGGGGAAAGTGGGTGATGGGCACTGAGGAGGGCACCCGTTGGGATGAGCACCGGGTGTTGTATGGAAGCCAATTTGACAATAAATCATGTTAACAAAAAGAGAGAACCGTCTACTCTCAAAAATTCCTTACTGCTCTTAAAGAGGTGAGCATCCAGCTCCCTCCTCGATGACATAAAGGAAGGGAAGAACCCCTTCTCTGTTTTCAGGGGAAACACAGGCAATTGTCCAGGAGGCAGAGGAAGCAGTGTGCAGTGCTGAGCAGGTAAGGCGGCTGGTAGGAAGAAGCAGCCCGGCCAGGGGGGAGACAGAGGCATACCTTTCATGGAGCCTTGGGGGTGCACCAGGGAGGGGGCGAGAAGAGACGTGACGCCTGCAGACGTCAGGCCCTCGACCCCACAGACGAGCCGCCAAGAGAAGCAAAGCCAGAGAACCCGCGCGGAGGCCGCTTATGCCATCGGCATCCAGCTGGTTAAAAATAACTTCACTTATTAGTTTAAGTGAGATCACCAGAGGGCTGGAAACTCACTGTCAGTGAAACAAAAATACTGGAAGGCAAATAAGAAAAGTCTACATTCATGATGAGCTTTATTTCAAAAAAGAAACCCAGGAAGGAAGCTGCCAGGATATTCCACAGGCTCTGTTTTCCTTCTGAGCTCTTTAGGAGGCCCACGTCTGCCATTTTCGGAGTGAACACGCTCCGTTGTTCCCATCTTGCCAAAGAGAAGTGGGAGCACAGAGTTAAGTGCCGTGAAGCATCGTCAGGGAAAAGGCAACCTCAGGAGGGGATACTGTCCTGCTGCCTGTGCTGAACCACACCTCACCTCCACCACCACAGGAGCCGCAAGGACGCCCGTTCCCCTCGGCTTCTGCTAAGGCGTTACACCTTCAGCACACAGGTTTCCCTTGTTGACTGCGCTGTCAACAAAGGCTCCACTGAGGAAAAGTAACGGCTCCACTGAGTAGGGCGAGGGCTGCATGGGAGTGGTTTCAAGGCCCAAAAGGATGAAAGGAGGCTCTGAACAGGGACGGCGCTCTCTCCGAGTGACTCTGGCAGAATCCATCCTCCTTTTCTAGAATATTCAAGAGAGAGCAGCCCTCCATCCCTAACACCCCCTCAGCATGCAGTCCTCAGTCCCCTTCATGGCCCACCCGAAGCCTCCTCATAAATCAGGCCTGTAGGACCAAGACTCCAGTCTCCCCCACATGAGGCTATCCCTCTCGACCTGGAGGTGAGGGGAGGCCAGGCCAGGCTCAGGCAAAGTGTTCTGGGAGGCAGGACTCTGGAGCACTAAAGAGCCACACACAGTTCTCCCTCTACTAAAATGACACCGCCCTTCACATAGGCTGACAGCCATCACCAATTGGCTTCCCATGTTGGTTCCCACGATTCAGAGTGTTTTTTGTTTTTCCTGTTGTTGTTATTGCTGTTGTTTTTTGGAGAACTTCGTAGACCATTTTTTTGTTGTTGGAAATTTTTTATTTTT
Source organism: Prionailurus viverrinus (assembly GCF_022837055.1). Classification (NCBI taxonomy): domain Eukaryota; kingdom Metazoa; phylum Chordata; class Mammalia; order Carnivora; family Felidae; genus Prionailurus; species Prionailurus viverrinus. The sequence continues at coordinate 2,073,845 of NC_062569.1, read as the reverse complement.
ACATAGTTTAACGTTCCAGAAATATTTTAAGTATCAGGATTTCCACAAAGCTGTTTATCCAGGGGGGCACGGCACGGATGGCTCAGTCAGTTAAACATCCACGTGCGACTCTTCACTTGGGCTCAGGTCACGATCTTACGGCTGGTGAGATCGAGACCCGTGTTGTGCTCGGTGCTGAAAGCACAGAGCCTGCTTGGGATTCTCTCTTCCTCTCTCTGTCTCTGTCCCTCCCCTGCTCTCACTTGCTCTCTCTCGAAATAAACATTTAAAAAAACAAAACCCAAAAAACCCATTTATCTGGATTTACCAAGGTGTTTTCATTTCACCCATTTGCTTTATCATTTCCCCCTCTCTAGATAGATAAATAGATACATGATAAATATAGGTATCTATTTATACAGAGACAAACATATGTATGTTTGTGTATATATATCTATATATGTATGTATATCTGTATCTGTAATTCTTTCCTGAACCACTTGAGAGTATGTTGTAGATATGATGTCTCTTCATCCCTAAAACCTTGGTACACATTTCAAGAACAGGGATATTCTCTTATACAACTGCAGTACAGTTACTAAACGATTATCTAATTCCTAATCCAGATTCAGATGTTATCAATTATAGCTATTTCCTTCTGGTCCAGGATACAGCCCAGGCTCACAAATTATATTTTGCATTTTGTCATCAAGTCTTTTTAGCCTATTTTAATCTAGAACAGTTGCTTTGCCTTGCTCCTCTGAGACATTTTTAAAGGCATTTTGTAGACTGTTTCTCAGTTTGAGTTTGGCTAATGTTTCTTCATGATTAGAGTCAAACTATGCCTTTTTGGCAGGAATACCCCTGAATTGAAGTTGTGCTCCTCTGAGTGCGGTATATCAGAAGGCACATTGCATTGGTTTGGCAAAAACTCAGTAATTCTGGAGTTGCTATCACGGCTTTGAGCTTGGTGCCCTACGGGATGTGAATCGATGTTTCCAAACTCTGGCTTCACGCACTACACTTGCATAGACACAACCTGTCTGAAGGCCTGTGAGGCGGGAAGCCCAGGCTACCCTGTTGGATGATGATGAACAATGGTTCAGTGGCCCCTGGTGCCCTAGCCAACAGCCACCAACTCCCAGAAGCAAGGCCACCTAACCAGCCACTGACTGTAGACTCCTGAATGAGCCCAGCTGAGCCCAGCAGCAAAACACAAACCGCCGGTCCAAAAAAGGCGGTGAACTCAATAAATAGTTGTTTAACGCCACCACATTGTGGGGTGTTATGGTACGTAGCGAAAGCTAACTGACACCCCTTGTTATCAGGGAAAGAAAAGACTCAGAAGCCCCACATATTCACCGAAGGAAGAAAGTCATGCTCTCTTTCTTCTGGCTCTGTTCTGTCTCTCTCAGGGATCTGAGCTTTTGCCTGCGTTTGGGATTCAAAGGATCATTCTAATTTACTTAGGTGATTTTGAAAAACCATGGGTATTGTTCTCCCCAAGCCCTGCAGAGCAAGGCCACATCATTCACTAGCTCGACTGGGCAGATACTAGGAGACTCTCCCAACACACTCTTCCATAGCAATTAGCAAATGAAGAAACCCTTCTGGAGGAAGAGCCCATAGAGGCAGAGAAACCTGTCACTGATAAGCATCTAACGGGCACCAGCCAGCGCCTTGGGGTTCCCCTGGCTCTCTGACTTCCCAACTCCTCTGACCCCTTCCTCCGAGATTAGGATTGGTGCCTCTAGAATGCAGCCTGAGGGTTTGTATTTCTAACAGGTCCATTTGGTATTTCTCATCATCAGAGCGGTTTGGGACACTCTGCATTAGGAAAGCAGCTCTTGGGGCGCCTGGGTGGCTCAGTCGGTTAAGTGTCCGACTTTGGCTCAGGTTCTCACAGTTTGTGGGTCCGAGCCCCGCATCAGGCTCTGTTCTGACAGCTCAGCCCGGAGCCTGCTTTGGATTCTGCATCTCCCTCTCTCTCTGTTCCTCCCCTGCTCTCACTCTCTCTCTCTTTCTCTCAAAAATAAAGTTTAAAAAAAAATTAAAAAAAAAAAAAAAGGAAACAGCTCTCAAGCTGGACGATGTGTTAAAATCCCTGAAGAGCTTTAAAGAACCCGAATGCCCAGAACATTTATATCTGAATGTCTAGGGCTGGTACCCAGGAATCAGTACCTCTTAAAACCTCCCAGATGAGGCCAATGTGCAGCCAAGCACCACGCATGCTGATTTCCAGCACTGACGAGCAAGCAGCTGTCTTTTGCCCCGTTTGCACGTACACCCCCCTCTCAACAGCACGTGTTTCTGATAATGAAGGTGTACTGATTTCAGTGCACATGAGATGCTACCCTGGAGACTCTGCTGTGGTTTTCTCACTGCTCAGCCGATTTACCAGAGGGAAGCAGAATTGTCCATCCTAGGAGCAGTTTCCTAAATCCTGTAAATTTCCTTTTGGGGAAAAAATGATTTTTTTTTTCTCTTTAGTGTGCTGTCCACAGCGAAGACAGACCGAAGGACAAGCTGTATCAGCAACTGTAGCAGATGCTGCAGGGGTCTGCCCCGCATCACCTAGATGCCTTGATCATTTCCATGGTGGTTCCTGGTGGGCACTTTTGCATCTTTGCTGGAGGGTGGCACTCAGGCTACTGGAACCCTTTGCCAGCACACATTGTAAACCAGAAGAGCCTGGGGATTTACATCTCCCTGAAGCAGCCCTTATCCAATAACTGACAGGTGCAGTGGTGTGGATACCCCTGCCTTCTCACCCCTGATCACGGCAACTGGTGACCTTCACTGTCTCCTGAGACCTCCCGTAGGATCGAGCCAAAGTTACCCGTCACCTCACCGCCACTGTGGACTTTGCTGAGTGTGGCACCCCTGCTTTCTCTGCCCACTGCCCCACCGCCCTACTGGCTTTTCTTTGGAAGCCTTTCTCGTCGCAAGGTCTGCTTCCGGAGAATGCAGCCTCGGATGGCAACCACCATGCACACCCTCCAGAACCTTTACAAGGGTTTTGGCACTGACCTTCATCCTTCATACAGAGGGCATTGGACCTGCCACCAGGAACCGGGTTGCTTTCAATTCTCACGTCCACGGCTCTCATGATTTGCTGCTCACCCCTCCCCTTGCTGCACACGGTTGTCCTGAAACACACAAAGAAGACTGTGTCAGGGGGACTAAGAACGGGAAAGAACAATTCTTTTCTGCTGTCGGTTCGGAATCAGCAGACATTTTTCTGATTTAGGATCTTTGGCTGAAAGCATCCGTAGGGAAATACTCTCCCCAAACACATGTCTACGGTCAGGAAGACACAGGTGACACTTCAGTGAGGCCAAAGGTACCAATTCAAGTTTCAGAGGAAGGAGCTCATTGATCTTTTCTAGTGTATGGTTTTGTTTTGTTTTGTTTTATTTCACAAAATGCTGCTTTTTTTTTATTAGTTCCTTTCTTTGGGAGGGGGTTTTTCTGTTCCTTTCCAGATTTCTTAAGACGGATCGTAACTTAGTTTATAAACCTTTAGCCTTTCCTCTTCTCTAACACAAGCGTTTAAATGCTTTACATGTTCCTCTGGGTACAGCTTTAGTAGCATCTTACAAGTTTGAGTATGTTATCGTTTTAATATCATTCAGTTCTACATACATGCTACTTAACAAACCATAATTTATCTTTGCCCCATGATATATTTAGGGGTATCTTTGATAAACAACAAGTAGTAGAATTTTTTTTTAATCTTTGTTTTCTAAATGAAGCGCCCCATCTATTTTAATCTAATTTAATCACTGTGATCTCTGTGATTTGTGAATTGAAACCTGCCATCTTTCTATTCGTTCTGCGCATTCTTTCTTCCTCTCTTTTCTTTCTCCTATTTTGGTTGTTTGAATTCTTTTTTTTTTTTTTTTTTTTTTGGCATTCCCTTTTTCTGTATGGGTCTGTAAGTTATATGTCCTTTTACTATCCTCTTAGTGGTTACACTGGAGATTATGTATTCCTCCTTGACTTTTTAATATTACTTGCACCCTCTTCTCCAACAATACAACTTAAAAATACTTAAAATATTATGTGTTGGGGCACCTGGGTGGCTCAGTTAGTTAAACATCTGACGTTGGCTCGGGTCGTGATCTTGCAGTTCATGATTTCGAGCCCCACATCCGGCTCTGTGCTGACAGCTCAGAGCCTGGAGCCTGCTTCGGATTCTGTACCTCCCTCTCTCTCTGCCCCTCCACTGTTCCACTGCTCATGTTGTTTCCCTCTCTCTCTCTCTTAAAAATAAACATAAAAAACTAAAATACTATATATTAACATACTTAAAACACTTCCTGACTTATATGCCACTTAGTGTTTAGTACTATTATTCTTGCTTTATATAATTACACAATTTCAATTTACCCCTATGTTTACTCTTTCTATTGCTTTTTTGAATCTCCAGGCTTCCACCTGTAACTACTGTCCTCTTGCCTGAATATTAGCCTCTAGGGTTTCTTTTAGTGCGGGTCTGACATAATGAATTTTTTCACTTTTTGTCTGTCTGAAAATGTCTTTATTTTACTTTTATTCCTGGAAGATATGTTCACTGGGTATAAAATTCTAGGTTGGCAACAATTTTCTTTTAGCACTTTGAAAGTATCATTCAACTGTTTTGGGGCTTTCATTGTCCATTTATTGTCGCTCCTTGGAAGGTACCCCTTCTTATTACTACTTTTAATATTTTTCCTTCGTATTATTACATTCTTATCAGTTTCACCATGATGTGTCAAGTTGTGAATTTATTTGTCCCACTCATGTTTTGAAGGGTTTCTTGAATCTGTGCCTGGATGTTTTTCCTCAGTTGTAGATAAGTATTTTCTTAAGTTTTAGATAATTGCTTTTGTTCCTTCTTTCAAAATTCCAATTACATATTTCTTTGCCTCTTACCCTTTCTTCTGTATTTTTCATCCTTTTTTCTTCTTCTTTTTTTTTTTTTTCCTTCTGAATACTTCCTGAAATATCTTCCGGTTCACTAATTTTCTCTTTGGGTTTTTTTTTTTTTTTTAATCAGCTATTAGATCCATCCACTATGCTCTTAATTTTAGTTACTGTATGTTTCACTTCTGGAGCTTCCACTTGGTTACTGTCATAGTTTTAGTCTTTTGTCAAAATTCTCCTTGTGTCTTCTGTATCTTTGAACATTTGAAAAGTTATTTTAAAGTCTGCATCTACCAATGCTAATATCTAGAGCTTCTATTTGCTATCTTTTTTCTGGTTGCCTTGTCTCCTTATGTAACTGGTTAGGTTATATTATGTGGCAGGGTGCCCGGGTGGCTTAGTCAGTTAAGTGTCTGACTTCGGCTCAGATCAGCATCTCACGGTTTACGAGTTCGAGCCCTGTGTCGGGCTCTGTGCTGACGGCTCAGAGCCTGGAGCCTGCTTCAGATTCTGTGTCTCCCTCTCTCTCTGCCCCTCCTCCGCTCACATCTGTGTCTCTCTCTGTCTCAAAAATAAATAAACATTAAAAAAAATTTTTTTTAATGTTATATTGTGTGGCAAATCCTATTTTTCCTAAAATTGTTTGTGGAAATACATTGCCTAGGATAATGTCATCCTTCTAGAGAGGATGTTTAAAATCAGTTCCACTAGCTATATGGAACACCGGAGCTCCAGTATCATCTCAAGCCACACTCATGGCTCCAGAAGCTTTTAAGCCACGCTGCAGTTCCCGTGAGGGCCTGCATACTTCTTCCGGTTTACTCTTACTCCTGGGGTACAGCCCTGGAATGTCCCAGCCCAAAGCAAACGACTCCACAGGACCTGCCTACACAAAACCTGAATTCCAATCTCTGTCCCAGTCCTATGAAGCTATGTAAATTGCCGCTCGGTTTTGTTCAGTCATCCTTTATGGAATGAGCAAAGGCTTCCAGGAGGCGAGTGGCCCCCAATTTTGGATTCACCACTTTAGGGCTCCATCTCCCTCTGGGTTTATGTGTATAGTCAACTGAAATCCATGGAGACACAGATCACATGAACTGTACGTTTATTATGCCATCAATTGTAAGACGTGCCATACATTTAATAACTGGCCTTCAGGGTGGAGGGGGGATGGCTGAAATGTATGTATTGATGATCAGATACTTCTGGGTTCCAGAAACATCAAAATAGTTGTATTTTTAATACGTCGTGTTGTAAATCTATCAAGGAAGTATGTTTGTTACAAAGAAATATCATCTAAGCAATGTAGAGATCTACTAATATGTCCTAACACCATACCGCAAACCCAGAGAGGACAGACCTTTCCAAAGACCCACTCCTGATCTGTAAAGCCTGGGAGACCCAAGCCTGGCTTCAAACTGGCTCTTCGGAGTTCCTAAACACCCTGGTTATCTGATGTAATGACAGCAACAACGTTATGAAAAATATCCACACTTAACTACACTGTGGAAATATGCGTGCACAGGACCTATTTGTCTGTCCAGAACCCGGATGTAAAATGTAAGGCAGAGACAGCCACGGTTCCAGATTCACTGAAAAGCTTTGGGGGTAGCCTTAGCGGTCTTCTTTGTTCAACTGCTGCTTCACGTGTGGCCCAATTGGAAATGTAAGTCAGCCCGGTTGTGTGTGTTGTCTGTGGCCATCTGCCAGCCCGTCCTCAAGGTTATTATCAACCAAAGTAGTTGCTGGAGCCCGCTCCGCTCGTTCACATTCCTGTGGCATGAAGGAGACAGGAATGGCCCCTGCCTTTTCTGAGTATGACTAAAGAAGCAGTGACCAGAACTGATGGGAAGTTTTCTCCCGGCTGGCCACAAGAATCATTTCTCCGCAAGGATTCCTTTGGTCAGGAACTGAAGGCCCGAGGGGAATGGCTTGCCTCCGATCTGTGATGTCTAGGGCCTGAGCTGGGAAGACCCAGAAGCTGGCAAGAACTCAACAGCTGGGGGACAAGAATCACGGAGAGACACCTTCACTGGCATCTCTGGCGGTCGATGCTGGCTATGGACCGGGACCCCGGTTGGGGCTATCGGTGAGGGCGCCTCTGTGGGGCATCTCCCTGGGGCCTGGACTTCCTCACAGCATGGCCCTCTCAGGATAGGCAGACGTCTCACATGACACGTCAAAAGTGAGTGGCCCAGGAATCTGGGCATGGATTTTTCCGACCTAACCTCAGGAGTCACATGGTAGCACTCTTGCTGTATCCTATTGGTCCAGGCCATTCTATGCTGTGCCCAATTTAAAGGGAGAGGACACAGACCCGGCTCTCCATGGGAGTAACACGAAAGAACTCGTTCCCATCCTCCTCTTCGCAGGTATGTAGACGAACCCCCACAGGGAAAGAAGAGATCAAAGGTATACACCAAACAGTTAACAGCCATTACCTCTGAGGCGGGGAAGAAGACAGAAACTCACTTTGTACTTTACACATGTCTGTATTACTTGAACTTTTCACAAGCATGTACTGGTTTCGTGACTTAGAAAGAAACTCGGCACAACAAAGTCAGGGGGGAATACGGTGACAGAACTCCAGAAACGTGCTTTTATTTGAGAACTGAAAACAAGAATGTGCCCGAAGCCACTGCCCGCTGGCCTTGGCCCATCCTGGCACCTCAAAACGGTGACGAGCCCCCACAGGAGCCCTGGCGGGGGAGCGGGGGTGCGAGGGAAGGAGAGCTCTCCCCAGCGTGCCTGACTCACCCCAGGGTGCCATCTGCCAACCAGCCCGTGGTGCACACCGCAAAGGCACAGTCCTGGACCACCCTCCGCAGCTCGTCTGCAGACACCAGGTGCGCACCCCTGCTCCTGCAGGAAAGCCGGGCCGCCTCCAGCTCCAGGCCGCGCGAGCCGTTCTCAGATTCCAGCACAAACAGCTTCCCTGTGTGGGGACAGGCACGAACACGGGCTTACCCCAGCATCCACGGGGTTGAACCTCAGCACACTCAGCCCCTGGCAGACATGGGTCGCATCTGTGGTTTCCTGCTGGCCGCGAGTCCCCAGCGAGCAGCGACCCCCCCACTGTACTCGTCCCGGGACGAGGTGACGACACTTACTTTGGTCCTTTTACCTGTCTTACGCTCCTGTCGCCTTTAAGGACTTCTTTTTGGTTTTAAGTTTATTTTCTTAGAGAGAGACCGAGAGGGCACAAGGAGGGGAGGGGCAGAGAGAGAGGGGGGAGGGAGAGAATCCCAAGCAGGTTCTGCGCTGCGAGAACAGAGCCTTGATCCGGGGCTCAAACTCCCGAACCACGAGATCATGACCTGAGCTGAAACCAGGAGCCGGAGGCTTCACTGACGGAGCCACCCAGGTGCCCTGCTCCTGTCTCCTTTAAAACAAAATTAACCATCTGCTTTGCATGCTTCTCTGGACACACCCTACAAACCTTCCTTTTTCAAAGCTACTTTACAAACACCGTGTCATAAGGCCCAGCGTCCTAGTTGTCCCGGGCAGCTGGGCAGTCGGTGTCCAGGGGACGGACGTCGGACTCGGGTCTGCCTTCTTCTGCCTGCCCTGGCCCCGGGGGGGCCCCGTACACGGCAGGCCGCTTCCCCTCTCCCTGTCTCAGAACATCATCGGGCCCGTCCCGCACTTGTGCGGCTGCCACTTGGCCCGGGCCGGACGGGACAGCGGAGGCCACGTCCGGGGCACCGCGGCTTCCCGTAGCACCTCGGTAAACGGGCGTGCAGCGAGCCTCAAAAACGTGGGACAGGTGAGTGCCATGGGAACAGGAAAGCAGGCAGAGGAGGAAGCTGAGTCTGAAGGCAAAAGAGAGCTTTCGGCAAGAAACTCATGGCGGAGGACGGAGGGAGCACTGTGGTCTCTGGGAGCCTCCTGCAGAGGTGAAGCAGTGCCTGGGAAAACCCTGTCAGGTTTAAGGTAGGGGGCAGGAAAAATCCCGGTTAGAATGAGACACTTCGCTTCCCTCTTTTGGCAAAATTATCTCACTGTGTTGATTTTATTGGAATGAGACACGTCAGCTGTGATCGGTTCTGAGATAATTATAATAAATACGATAAGCCCTCAGCTTTGGGATCAAAGCCGTGAGGAAAATTAAAAAGTGTTTCACACGAAACGTATCTGTAGGTGACTCGTCCTCCCTTAGACTTGGTGCCAGTGTGCAGTACACGGTCTGAACAACTGTACTCGATGGCCCTGCCTGGAGAAGCATGTGCCCCAAGACACTTGTGTGTCAATGGCATTTGCCTCAGTGGGAAAAAATATTAGGAAAGTTAACTGATGCGCTGATAGTCAAGCCCTTGAAAGAGGGGGACAAAAGGGAAAGCCCAGGGCGCACATGAGGCAGAGAAGGCGACAGGCCTCTCCTCTCCTCTCCACCACCATCACACCTGCACGTAAATACACAAAGCTGGGACCGTGAGGGGTTGAGCTCTCAGGATAAGAGTGACCGAGGATAAACAGTACTCCCTCCCCTCATTCTCAAGGGACCGCGGGAAGAGTGTCTGAATGCCAGATACCCAAGCGCTAATACTCAGTGGGAAATGTCACCCTGACAAAAACTGACGTCTAAGATACTTTAAGCCGTGAATTTAGCTTAAAGTGGCTTGAGGCCGACATTTATCGACACCCGGTAGGAACACAGGGAAATCTTGTCTGGAGGGAAAAAAAAATCTTCATCGTAGGCTTCGGGAAATCCCATGCAAATATTCTTTCAAAGGCAATGACCACAACACTAAAACACAGCTAAGTGTTCAGGAGACGAGGCACCACGAGTGAGAAACCACATACACTGTGTCCAGCAGAAACTGACCTAAAGGCACATCTGATAGTGTTATTTATAGGCACAGATCATAAAACAATGATAATTACCACATCTAAAGGAAGAAAAGACAAGTCTGAAAATATCCGCAAAGAAGAGAAAACGACAAAAAGGGGCTTAGCTGAACTGCAAAAGAACCAGGCAGGACTTCTAGAAATAAAGTCACAATGATAAATCAAAAATGCAGTGGATGCTCTTGGCTGCATGTCAGACACAATCGAACAAAGAACTTATCCTTGGGGCGCCCGGGTGGCTCGGTGTTTGACTTCGTCTTCAGGTCATGATCTCACAGGTCATGAGTTCGAGCCCCACGTCGGGCTCTCTGCTGACAGCTCGGATTCTGTGTCTCCCTCTCTCTCTGCCCCACCCCCGCTCACACTCTGTCTCTCTCTCTCAAAAATAAAATAAAAACATTAAAAAAAATTTAAAAAAGAACTTATCCGTGAAACAGAAGTCAGAAGAAATCATTCAAAAGGTAGTAGAGAGACAAAAAAGATGGAAAATAGTAAGTTAATAAAAAGACATAAAGGAAAGAATGAGATTCCAGAAATAAATCTCCACGTTGACAGTCAACTGATTTTCAACAAGGGTGATCGAGACCACCCAATGGGAAAAGAAGAGTCTTTTCAAGAAACGGTGCTGGAACAACTCAACAGGCACGTGCAAAAGAGTGAAGCTGGACTCCCGCCTCACCCTTTACACAATAATTCACTCAAAGTGAATCAAAGGCCTAAATGGAAGAGCTAACACCATAACACTGAAGAGAAAACATAGGAAATCTTTGTGATCTTGGATGATGCCATGGTTTCCTACATAGAACACCAAGAGCACAAACAACCGAGGAGAAAATATACAAACTGAACTTCATCAAATTAAAAACGTTTTGCTTCAGAGAACAACATCAATAAAGCGAAAAGACAACCCACAGAATGAAAGAACATTTCTGCAAATACACATCTAGTAAGAAACTCGTATATAGAGTGGGTAAGGAACTCCCACAACCCAACAACAATTAAAGAGACCAAGCAACCTGAGTACAAATGGGCCAAGGACTTGAAAAGATCTTTCTCCAAAGAAGCCATACAAATGGCCAACAGGACACTGCTGACGTTGCTAACCATCAGGGAAATGAAATCAAAACTACAATTAAATACCACTTCAGGGGCGCCTGGGTGGCTCAGTCGGTTGGGCGTCCGACTTCGGCTCAGGTCATGATCTCGCGGTCCGTGAGTTCGAGCCCCGCGTCGGGCTCTGTGCTGACAACTGAGAGCCTGGAGCCTGTTTCCGATTCTGTGTCTCCCTCTCTCTCTGCCCCTCCCCCGTTCATGCTCTGTCTCTCTCTGTCTCAAAAATGAATAAACGTTAAAAAAAAATTAAAAAATAAATAAATAAATACCACTTCATGCTCTCTAAGATGGCTACTAATAAAAAAGAAACGACAGAAAATAACAGGGTTGGCAGATAGGTAGGGAAAAAATATCGAACGTGTATGCATTGCTGGTGGGATTGTGAAGTATGATTCACAACAACCATTTGCGGAAGGAACCAAAGTGTCCATCAACAGATGAACGGGTAAACAAAATGGGGTATAAAATACAAAGGAATATTAATTATCCTTAAAGAGAAGGAAAATTTGACAGATGCTACAACGTGGATACGTCTTGAAGACATTATATTAAGTGAAGTAAGTTAGTCAAATTCATAGAGAGAAAAAATAGAATGGGGGTTACCAGGGGCTGGGGTGGGGACGGTAGAGAATTAATGCTTCACGGGAATGGAGTTTCGGGTAGGAAAGATGAAAAAGCCCTGGAAACGGATGGTGGTGACAGGTGTACACCCATGTGAATGTACTCAAATGCCACAGAACTGCACACTTAAAAATGGCTAACATGGGCAAAGGATCTGAATAGACATCTTTAAAGAAACGGCCAATAAGCACACGAAAAGATGCTCAACGTTATTGGCCGACAGCAAAATGCAAATCAAAACCACAAGGAGATGTTACTTCCTATCCAGTAGGATGGCTATCATCAAAAAGACATTTTTGGACATAAGTGATGGTGAGGAAGTGGGTAGAGTGGAACCCTCAAACGCTGCTGGTGGGAACAGAGAAGGATGCAGCTGCTTGGAAAACCGTCTAGCATCTCAAAAGTTGATAGCAGTTTCTCCTAGAGTTACCACGTGACCCAGCAGTCATACTCTTAGGTGAACACCCAAGAGAACTGAAAACACATGTTTATATAAAAGCTTCTGTATATGCACTGGGTGTTATATGTAAGTGATGAATCATTGGGTTCTCCTCTAGAAACCAACACTACACTGTACATTAACTAACCTGAATTTAAATAAGTGAATAAAAAAAAAAGAAACTTCCGTATGAATGTTCCTAGCAGCGTTATTTATAATAAATAATAAATTAAGTCCACAATTATAAAACTGTGTGTATAATAGCCAAAAGGTAGAGTCCACCCAATGACCACCAACTGATAACTGGATCAACAAAGTATGGTCTGAATAGCCACACGAAAGAATATTATTTGGCAGTGAAATGAAATGAAGTCTTGACACATGCTACAAATGGATACAAACATTATGCGAAGGGAAAGCAGCCAGTCACCGAAGTTCACACATTGTATGAGTCCATTTACATGAAATGTCCAAAACAGGCAAATTCACAGACACAGGAAGTAGTTGCCTAGGGGTTGGGGGGTTGAGGAGAAACAAGTAAATAAATGCCAATGGGAATAGGGTTTATCTGGGGGCAAAAAAAATGTTCTAAAATTGTGCACAGTGATTCATAACTTGGTGAGCATGCTAAAGACCAGTGAATCACACGCTTTAAAAGGGCAAATTGTACAGTATATGAATCATATTTCAATAAAGATGTTATTAAAAAAGCCATTGCTAGAGAGGAACAGGTTCTGTTATGACAGTTATTTCATGAGTAATGTAAAATAATTTTGAACAAATAAATGACAACTCTAGACTAGAAAAAGGCAATATTAATAAAACTACAGGGAGAATTGGAAAAAATCCACAGTGCTTATGAAAATTTTAACCACTGGCCTCCTCAGGAATCGATGAAACAGGAAAAAAACTGGAAAGAACATATAAGATTTAAGCAACAAAATTAACACACTTGATGTAAGGACTGATGCACAATATGGCAAAGTATAGAATGTACATTCAGTATAGACACACAAAGGACATTTATAAAACTGATCAAATACTGAGCTTCAAGACAAATCAAAAAACATTTCAAGACTCAAATCATACAAAGCATATTAAAAAAATTTTTTTAATGTTTTTATTTATTTTTGAAGGAGAGACATGAGCAGAGCATGAGCAGGGGAGGGGCAGAGAGAGAGGGAGACACAGAATCCGAAGCAGGCTCCAGGCTCTGAGCTGTCTGCACACAGCCCAACGTGGGGCTCGAACCCACAAACTGTGAGATCATGACCTGAGCCGAAGCTGGACGTTCAACCTACTGAGCCACCCAGGCACCCCTATACAAAGCATATTTTTAAACGACAATACAAACAACCTAAAATGACTTGTTTTATTATCAAACACTTATACAGTGTTTACTATGGGTAAGCTCTTTATAAATTGCTTTATAAATATTGCTTTATAAATATTGCTTTATAAATATTCCTTTATAAATTGCTTTATAAATATTAAATTAATCCTTATAACAACTCTGTGATGCAGGTGTTATTATTGTCCTTATTTATAGTTAAGATTTGGTATGAATTATTTGTCCAAGATCGCACAGCTGGGATACAAAACCAGGCATTTTGGCTGTATCTCAAAGTTCCTAACCACTGTATTATATATATTGCCTCTCAATAGCAAAGTAATAACTAGGAAAATCCCCTTGTGGATGGAAATTACAAAATATACTTCTAAATGAACGATGGGTTCAAAGAAAACCACAATTCAAACAAAACATTTTTATGCAAGTGACAAAAACTTGTGGGGAAACTCAAGTAGTATTTAAGGGACATTTGTAGCCTCAAATGATCATATTACAAAAGAAGAGTTGTTGATAACCAATGATTTAGTTTCTTATCTTAAAAACATAGAACATAAAATTAAAGCTTCTAAAGAAGTAGAAGCAGGGAAATAACAAAGATAGGACAGAAATCAATGAAATGGAAAGCAGACGTACAATAGAGGAAATAAAGCCAAAAATTATTTTTCTAAAGAATGATAAAATTGCTAAATCCTTAGCCAAACTGATCAAGACAAAAAGAGAAAATGCAAATTACCAATATCAAGAATGAAAGGGGACATTACTACAGATCCCATGGACACTGAAGAGATAGTAAGCGATTATTATGTTATATATGCCAGTACATCTGACAATTTAGATGAAACGGACAAATTTCATAAAACAAACTTAGCAAAACTGACCCAAAATGAATAAGAAATCTGAATATGTCTTAACCTACTGAAGAAGTTAAGGGGCACCTGGCTGGCTCAATGGTGGAGCATGTGACTCGATCTCAGGGTCTTGAGTTTGAGCCCCATACTGGGTGTGGAGATTATAAATAAATAAACTTAAAAAAAATAAATTAAATTCATCATTTAAAAATCTTCCCATGAGAAAAACTTCAAACACATATGACCTCACTATCAAACACTAAACAAAACAAAACAAAACAACAGCTCACCTTGCAGCCACCTTTTTAGACAACAGTGGAGGGAACAACTTCCCCACTTATTTTAGAAATCACCATAATACTGACGTCAACACTTGACAAGAATATTACAAGAAATGAAAATTACAGGCCAATATATCTCATGAATGTAGAGTCAGTAACCGTAAATCTGTTTCTTACTCCAGGCTCAGCTCTAGGTCATCTCTTTTCACTACGAAATGTTTCTCTAGGATTCCATCCACACACATGGCTTCATACCTTACACAGATGACTCACCTTTTTGTCTTTAGTCCAGACCCTTCCCACTGACCCCAGCCACCTCTACACACCTCCACCCTCTCTCGCCCGCACAACTCAAATGGCATCCTATATGGTCTCTCTCTATATCCAGTCTTGCCCCGGTCCCATCCATTCTTCCTACATCACCATCAGGGCAATCTTTTCAAAATGCAAATCTTATTAGCCATTCTACCACTGGAAATCATCCAATGACTTCCTTCCCTTTTTTGGATTAAAAAGAAACTTTGTCTATGACGCCCCACCTCATTACACCCACTCCAATTTTCCTAGCATCATTTCAAACCATTTCCACCTCGGACTCGTGACTCCAGCCACTCTGTCTCTTATCACACGGCCCATTTTCCCTGCTCACAGATTTTGTGTGTGTGTGTGTGTGTGTGTGTGTATGTGCTATTCTTTACCCAGACACCTGTTCTTCCCCCTCTTTGCCTAGTCAATTCTTACTCCTCTCTCAGATCCTAATGCACCAAACCAGAATCTCCTGGTACAGGCTCTCATAGTACCTCTGTCCTTTAATTTAATCACTTATCAAAATCACAAGTTCACATTTTATTCACATAATGATTTGCTTACTGACTAACCCACTGGATGTTAAACTCCCTGATAGCAAGGACCTATTTCCCCTCACCATTCTATCCCCAACAGCAAGGATTGTACCTAACATATGATAGATGCTCAATCAATTATCTGTTGCATTAATGAATCTTTTCCTATAATCATTACCCAAACACAATTAATTTCCATTCAGTCAATGTGAAAAGTTCTCAGTTTCAAAAGTATTTTAAAAGCACAGTAGAGGGGGTGCCTGGGTGGCGCAGTCGGTTAAGCGTCCGGCTTCAGCCAGGTCACGATCTCGCGGTCCGTGAGTTCGAGCCCCGCGTCGGGCTCTGGGCTGACGGCTCGGAGCCTGGAGCCTGTTTCCGATTCTGTGTCTCCCTCTCTCTCTGCCCCTCCCCCGTTCATGCTCTGTCTCTCTCTGTCCCAAAAATAAATAAACGTTGAAAAAAATTAAAAAAAAAATAAATGAAAGCACAGTAGAAAAAAAGGGGGAAAATACAGGGGCAGATCTCTCTAATATAGGAGATGCATATCTCATTAGTCAAATGCAAACTAAATGTCTTTCATTTGAATTTATCTCATTGACATTTTTTAATGAGTCCATGGAGGTTTTACTAACTCCAAGTCTCTCTCCAGATGTCTGTGACACATCAAGTCTAGCTGAATGTTTCTTCTTCCTTCCACCACCATAGAGCACAAATAACGAAATGTGGAAAGCGAAGGTCGTTAAACATATATTTCGCAGGGAAAAGAATCCTTTCATAATATAGATTATAATTCTTCAATGGCTCTGTTATAAAAGTTGGAACTCAGTAAATGGAGTTTCTTGAAAGTAAGTGTACTTAGGGAAGCAGGGAGAGGAAAGAAAGGAGAAGGGAGAAACAGAGGCATTTCTGGCAAGGGATAACCAGAAAAAGAGCTGTGGTGTTTCTGTTTCTCTCTCCTTGTCCAATGATATTTCTGCCTTCAAGTTTCTAGGACCCACACTAAGCCAGATAGGCACAAAAAAGCTGATCCGTATCCACTTAGCATTCCACTTAAGCAGTTATAATAGGGTGAACCTCTAAAGCATCGTGGATTCAGAAGTACTTCTTTAAAACGAATTAAAGTTGGTACAATACTACACGGTCTTCAAAAGTCGATACTAACTCCTATTTATTCCACTTGCATTCATCAGGCGAAAAATACTATAGTAAAAAATTAACAGTGGGTTGGCTGCTCACAGGTATGGGATTCCGGTTCAGCGGATAGAAATGTTCAGGAGTCAGTGGTGATGATGGGACAATGCAATGTACGAGCTCCACTGATTATAAATGTTTAAATGGTAAATTTTACACGGACTACATCTCAATGGAAAAAAAACCCAACAGTCTTCAGGAGGAACCTTCAAAGTTAAAAATGTTTTCTTTTCTAACACTCTGAGGCTATGAAGAAATAAGACATTCAGCCTTAATTAGGAGCAAAGGGTTCTGCAAGCTGGCACTTCGGACAAAAGCACCAAGATTCTAAGATAGTATCTGGAGGTTTTTTTTCTCACTTTCCCCCTTTCCCTAACGACCACGCCTCTTTCTGGCAAGCCCACTCCTTTCACAGGAATTGTTTACTCAAAAAGCAACGACGTTTAAAAATATACAAAGCATCCCGAATCAGCCAAGCGTTTTTCTTCTTCATCAATCCAATCGGTCCCAAGCTTGGACTTTCTAGAAACCGCTCATGGATGTGAGAACTGCTGTCTTCTTTCCTCCCAGATCCTCCTGCACCAAGTCAATGGGGGTTTGTCCCAAAATGAAAATACAGCTGAATTAGCTTTTCAAAATGTAGCCGAGATAAGGCTCTGATCCTGCCAATTTAAGGGAGGCGCTGAAAGCTGAATTCAGGTTTAAAAAAAAAAAAAAAAAAGAAAAGAAAAGAAAAAAAGCAAAGAAACAAACAAACAAAACCAAAAAAGCGGGCCGATTCTCACAACCTGCAAGAACCTGTTTCTTGCCTATTTCTGCGGCCTCGCGTCACACGACATCCTCACCTCGCACGCTCGGCTCCAGCCACTCTTTAATCCCATCTCCCCTGCCCGTCACAGGGCCTTTGCACATGCCACTTCCCCCGGGCAAGGCACTCTCCTCTCCCCTTTGCCTGCTGATTCCTATACTCATCTTTCCGACGTTCTTGGACCAAGACAAACTAGCCGGTAGCCTTGTCAGCCTCGCCGCCGGGAGCCCCTTGAACGGACGTGGAAAAGCAGGTCTCCGCAGAGCCGGCTCCGGGGCGCCCTAGACGTGACTTCACCGCAAAGCCCTTTCATGACGACCTTCGGAAGGCCAGGCTTTCTCGGGTGCTCGGGGAGGGGTCGGGAGCCAGGGTGGGGGGGGGGGGCGAGAGGGGACCCGGAGGTCGAAGGAGGGCCGCGGGGGGCACCCCCGCGCGCCGCCTCGCCCCCCGGGCCCCGCGCACACTCACCGTCCGCCCGCACGCACACGCGCGGCAGCCCCAGCAGCAGCAGCAGCAGCAGCGCCGCGGCCCAGAGCGGGGCGCGGGGGCCGCGTCCCTCGGCGGCCATGGTCGCGGGGGTCCGGGCGCCGCGGGCTGGAGCGCGGGCTGGAGCGCGGGCTGCCCCGCGTGGGCGCCGCTCGGCCGTGCGCGCTGCGCTCTGCTCGGCCGTGCGCGCCCGGCGCGTCCCGGGGAGGAGCGCGCCGAGCCGCGGGGAGGCCGGGCGCCCGGAGCCGCCGCGCGGGGGCCCCCCCAGCTCCCGGGGGGGTGGGGGGGTGTCGTCCGAGGCGCCGGGGAGGCGGCTGGACGCGCGGCTCCGCCTTCGCGCCGGGCACCTGGAGGTCTCGGCACCGCCGGAGGCTGCGCCGCACGCCGAGCTCGCGGGGCGCCGCCGGGGCGGAGGGTGAGGGCGCGGGGAGGCGGGGAGAGCCGAGCGCCGGCCACAGGGACCCCCCCTTCCCCCCCGCCTGCCTGGGGCGGGGAGGGGCGTCGGCCACAGGGGGACGCGGTCTGGCGGCCTGACCCCGGGAGGAGGGTCCGAGCCCGAACGCCCACGTCTGCGCTCTGCCCCCCGCCTCCCCGAGGAGGAACACGGTGGTGGAAAGGGGCCTCCAGCCAGCTCGCCCCAAGGAGCCAGGCGCACGCAGCCGCCAGACCCCTCCGACGGTGTGGCTGCAAAGGCCCTGCGGGGGGGGGGGGGCATCTTCGGCCGCCTCCCTCACGTCCCCAGGTGCGCCCAGCATTTCTCCAAGGCGCTGGGGCGGTTGTCGCCCTCGTCGCCTCCCAAGCCAGGGCTCCTCCACCTGGACGGGGCCTGGACCTCGCGGTCCGTTAGGGGCTGGGATTCACCTGCTGAAGCGTCCTGCCGAATTCTGCCGCAGGAGTCCCTCCCTGCCCTCAGTTGCTTCCTCTTCCCGGTTCGCCCCCCGTCCGGTGTCCTAGCATCGGCCTCCCGCGGTGAGCGAAGGCGGCTTTGCGTTCTTCACGCGTGCAGTGATAAAGATCCGTGTTGTAACTCGGGCCCCGTGGCGCCGGACGGTTTACCAGTCCCTTCCGCCTTCGCGTCCTGGTCAGACGTGCCCACGGTGTGCCTGCCCCCGAGCTGGACCCGGTAGCAGGGAGGATCGGTCCTGAAAACGCTCAGACCCAAGTAACACAGGTACGTAAGGAGGACGAACAAGTGGTTGGTACTCAAAGGAACACATGCTTGGCCCCAGGACAATGCGCTAGGACGCAGACGTTGAAAGACTACTTTTTAAGGTAAAAACTGGGATTTGGGGTCCCTGGGTGCTCAGTTGGTTAAGCGGCTGACTCTTCTGCTCAGGTCATGATCTCACCGGTGCGGGAGATCAAGCTGGCTCTGTGCTTGGGATGCTCTCTCCCTTTCTTTCTGCTCCTTCCCAGGTCACATGCTGTCTCTCAAGTGAACAAACACCAAAAACAAAACAAAACAAAATCCACGGGGATTTGAACCCACACCTGATTTACTACAGGCATCATTTTTCAGCTCACATAATTTTTGAAATCTAGGGAAAAGATGTGTCCTCTCCTTGTTCCTCCCCGGATGTCAACTACAAGGCTATTATTTATTAATGAGTAATTCCTTTACGAATAAAACTTTGCTTTCAAAATACAAATACTCTTGGGGCGCCTGGGTGGCGCCGTCGGTTAAGCGTCCGACTTCAGCTCAGGTCACGATCTCGCGGTCCGTGAGTTCGAGCCCCGCGTCAGGCTCTGGGCTGATGGCTCAGAGCCTGGAGCCTGTTTCCGATTCTGTGTCTCCCTCTCTCTCTGCCCCTCCCCCGTTCATGCTCTGTCTCTCTCTGTCCCAAAAATAAATAAACGTTGAAAAAAAAAAAAAACCACAAAATACAAATACTCTAGGGTGTTAAATGCAGTGAGGCCTGACAACCATTCACATGTGAGTGTAAATTAATTTACTCAGTCACTTCTCTTCTAACAGCTATATGGTAGCCTAAGGAGTGGAACTTCACATGTCTGGGTTGTAGGGGACCTTTTAAAGCCTGATTATTGCTGAGAATGGAGGGGAGGGGCCAGGAGGCCCCTGCAGGAGCTACTGACTGACTTTCTCAGGAGCCCCACCACTTATGTGTTTAGAGTAGTCAATTGGCTATTGCTGTCTAATCCTAATGACACTTCAAAGTTGGTCTATTTTCAGATGCATCTTGGCTTGTCCCAATCTGGGGAGATGGCGTGCTCTGAAGGTTTGGTACAGCTGATTAGAAAACCATTTGGACTTTTCGTGCAAAGTTAAATATCCACCTCTCCTGTAACACAGAATTCTGCTTCTAGATGTATATCCAAAAGAAATAAAACTTATGTCCACACACAAAAAACTTGTACACAAATTTCATAGCAGCTTTATCCACAACCATTACAAGTTGGAAGCAACCCAAACGTCATCAACAGATGAACAGAAACCCAGACCGCATCGTGGTCACACAATGGAGTACTATTTAGCAATCAAAGGAATGAAATACTGGTACACTCAATAATGTGGTGACTGAGGGAAAGAAGCCTTCCGCAGAGCTCGAACTCACAAACGTTCGACGCGGGGCTCGAACTCACAAACCGTGAGATCGCGAGACCTGAGCCGAAGTCAGATGCTCAACCGACTGAGCCACCCGGGCGCCCCGCTGAAGTATTTGTCCAGACCTTAATCGCAAATACGGAACATTCCCACTCGTCAGAAGCTCCTTTGTGTTCCTACCCTGTCAAAGGCACCCACAGTATTTACTGTCACCACAGACCAGTTTTGCCCCTCTTGAGCTTTGTTTGAATGGAATCATAAAGTACAAACAGGTCTTGCTTCAGTCAGAAGTAGGAAGCCGTCACAACTTTGAGGCCCGAGGGCAGGAGGGGAGGTGGAGGGGTTAGCCAAACCCAGCCCGGGCCGTTGCCACGAAAGAGGCTTCCCGAAGGGGACGTTAGCCGTAGGTAGCAGAACAAAATCCCTGCCGCTTGTCTGGTAGGAAGGGCGTGGGGCAGAAGATACCCCACATCTCTGCCCTCCGCCCTTCGGATTCCTCCTGATGCCTCCTGTTGGCTGAGCCATTTGATAGGGGGAGGGGAAAGGAACACAGGCACCAGCGTCCTTAGAGGTCATGGTCTCAGGGTGCAGACTTGGCCAGAGGAGGGTGCAGAACGGAGCTGGAGACACAGTCGGAAAACAACCAGTAGGTCTACCCAGTGTTTTCTTTCGTTGGGATGAAGACAGTGCAGAATAAAACGGAAGTGCTGTCAGTTTCTGTATGTGAATTCATTCATATTCTCACCCGAAGATACGCTGAAGTATTAGCCCCCGTCCGTGGTTATTTTCGCGTAAGTGCTGTTTCACCTGAAAGGCAACTGGGAGAAGCAGACAGTGATAAACCGTGGGTGCTACAGTCCCCACTCCCGTAACTGGTCATGGGCCCTTATTTGACGATCATTGCAACGTTCCCCCATTCGAGTCTATGAGCCTCTTGGCCTGCATGACTGTTTTCTTTTAACCGGTGAGCGGGACCCACACTTTCATTCGTACTAGAGGATCTTTATTTGTTTATTCATTATTTTATTCGTTGGCCTTGGTTTCTCATGGACTGTTGTCATTGGACATGGGAGCCGTCTGGGATCTGGACAGTCTTTCATGCCATATTATGTAGCAGCAACACAACGTCCCCTTGGTAGTCAGGACCAATCACCAGCCAGTAGGGTGACCTTCTTCTCTGCCGGTTGGAGAGCAATCTTTGCTTCCAAGTTACTGGCACATGCCTGAGTGTTTACTGGTGGAAATATTTCTCCTTGGCCCACCCAAACCTCCCGATTCACGAATCTAAATGTCGTGGGGATGCTATGCAAAACCTTGGCAGGTGGATTATTATATATAATGCATGGGAGGTCATTGCCACTTCCACTCCTTGGTTTTTAGACGGCGTCTTCTGTCTGTAAGAGAAGTGGCCCCACGTATCGGCTGGTGGTTTAAGACATATGCTGTATCTGGGCAAATGCCCTCCTCTCTCAAAGTGTTGTCACCAGCTAGTGACCTCACGTTTCTATGAAGCCACCCGCTTCTGAGTAGTGAGGCATATAGTAAAAACAGATGTGGCTGGGGTAAGAGGCACCTGACAACTAGAGAACGGGTCCAATTCTCAAGGTGTCAGCCTGATTATTAAGGAAACCCTCTCCATTGAATGCCCCTGGGTGGGGGGCAGGCGGTGAGTCTACATCTATATTCACAGGCTGCCAATTCCAGTAGGTCCATACGGCTATCCTTGTTACTGGCCTATCAGTCTTGAACTTTTCAGGTCTTTGACCAACTATTTTAGGTACTATCCATAAATCAGGGTGGATTCATGAGTAAGGCCACCGGTCATGGAAACCAAAGTTTCACCCATTGGGAGGATTTTCTTTTGCTTTCTTTTTTTTTTTCATTGTGGTAAAATATACTTAACACAAAATGTACCACTTTAATCATCGTCAGTGTGCGCTCTGTGATATTAAGTACATTCATGTTGTGGTGCAACCCTCACCGCCATCCATCTCCAGAAAATCTTCAGCATCCCTATCTGAAACTTCGTACCCACTGAACAATAAGTCCCATTTCCTCAGCACCCCCAGCCCTGGCAACCACTCTTGCACTTTTGGTCTCTCTAGATTTGACTGTTCCAGGTACCCCACGTAAATGGAATCGTACAATGTCTGTCCTGTGTCACTACTGATTTTTAGTGCTGGACCAGAGCGGGGAAGGTTAGTGCCATGCTGTGGACACTCAAGGGTAAAGCAGGCCCAAGGATTTTCCTCCTCTGTGAAGTGAAACTCCACATGAGTCCACAGGTGTGGGCTGGGGTGGAGGAGGCAGAACAGTAAAACCAAGTGCCATGGAAATCTGAGCCACCGGCTCATCAATTTACTTGTCCCTTCCAGGCCCACGGACGTATACGCCATTTCCATTTGAGCGTGGAATTCTGCTATACATTTCACAATAGCTCATTCATAAGACCAGCTAAGGTCTCACACTTGCATGGTACCTGTGGTCAAGGAGCCCGATAGCAGGATACAAAGTGCTTATCAAATGGAGAGTAGTTGATTCAACTCTGACACTCTAGGGGTCTCCGTTGCCCTCCTGCTAGCTGTGTGCCCAAGCACCGTAAGGCATCCGTATCTCAGAGTATTGTGCCTTTTGTGACGTGAGGCCAAGGTGGCAAGGCAGTTTGTACTGAAACCTGGTTGCTACAAAGTTCCCTCTTGCTATGAACTGCTTTCAAAACTGTAAGCCTTATGGGTTTACACACAGTAACTGGTCCCCAAACCTTTGTAACTTTTTATTCATGCTGGCAGTACACACGTATCGATTTATCCCTAAATACAGCTCGGAGATAACACAATGAAAATCTCCTACTATCCTTGCTGGGTGAAAGCAAATGGCTTCTGATTGTGTTTGCTGATGGAATTAAAAATAGACCATTTACTTGGTTAATAACCCCCTAACAGGGGCGCCTGGGTGGCTCAGTCGGTTAAGCCGCCGACTTCGGCTCAGGTCATGATCTCGCGGTCCGTGAGTTCGAGCCCCGCGTCGGGCTCTGTGCTGACGGCTCAGAGCCTGGAGCCTGTTTCAGATTCTGTGTCTCCCTCTCTCTCTGCCCCTCCCCCGTTCATGCTCTGTCTCTCTCTGTCTCAAAAATAAATAAATGTTAAAAAAAATTAAAAAAAAAAAATAACCCCCTAACAGGTGCCCAAGCCTGTATTGATTTATTCTAGTAAGGACAGTATTCCTGGAAGAGCACGTATCAACACCTAATTCTTTTGAAGATAAGCCACTAACATTTCCCAAAGTCTTCTGGCTTCTGCTCCAGCAAACAGGAAAGAAACACCGAATGACCAAACGTCCCGGTTCCTTCCTCTTGCTCGTCACTGTTGTCCCAGTATCCCATCCAATTTCATATTTGACCCGGGTGTTTCATTTTCTGAAGAAATATCATCAAGAGTAGACTCAGCATAAGCCAGAATGATCGTCCTCAATCTTGCACTTCGGGTTTGTGAATGTTCTCATCTAATAGTGTGTGAGATAGGGGCGCCTGGGTGGCTCAGTTGGTTGAGCGTCCAACTTCGGCCCGGGTCATGATCTCACGGTTTGTGGGTTCAAGCCCTGCATCAGGCTCTGTGCTGGCAGCTCGGAGCCTGGAGCCTGCTTCGGATTCTGTCTCCCTCTCTCTCTGCCCCTCCCTGGCTCACACTCTGTCTGTCTACCTCTCTCTCAAAAAAAATTTAAAAAAACATTAAAAAAAAAAAAATAGTGTGTGAGATGCATGTACCGTTCCGGCTTGAAAAGTGATTAAGCGTGAAAGCTAACCAGTGGCCCATCTCATTTTCCCCGGCCTTTTTCTGATGCCATGTCACCAGCTTCTCCCTTTCAAGGACAGTATGCAGAACGATCAGTTACATCATCGAGTGCGCTCAGACACGGGTGGCTAGCGACAGCTTACTCCTTAGGGTCTGTGGTCGTGGCGGGAAAAGTATTCAAAGCTCCTGCCAGCCACCAGTCAGTTTAAGATGCATGAGGCCACCAGTCAGCAGGTCAGTGGGGAAAGTGGGACATTCTAGTTCAGGTTTATGTGCAATATGTGCAGAAAATGAAGGCTGAGGAATTCAGGCCTGGAGCACTTCGTGTGTAGCTTAAATAGTCTTGCTACTCAGAATGATCACTTATTGTATGGTGCAAATCTGCAACTACTTAGTCATTTATTTTATTTTTGGTAACTATGTTGCAATAAATCCTTTTGGTGGCAATGAATTTTAAGAAGGAAACGCATATTTAATGAAAAGTACTGTATTTCCCTTTCTCAAGATAGTTAGTAATGAACACGTAGGTTACCCAAAATATTTGTCAATATTTACCAACCATCATGGACCTGAGAAATATCACGGACAACATGAAAATCAGAACACATGAATCTGCTAAGGAAGCATCGGCAATCATTTCAAAAGTTTGAAGACAACATTTTAACAGGTACAATATCCATTCACATATCATTCTATGAAACATGACTTTTCTATTCAAATGACTTTTCTTTTAAATTAATTTCTTTCATTTTATTTCAGGTTTTCTTGTGCAAATACGTTGATTCCATCGATGCCTAAATGATGACAGTTTCACATGGTGTTACCAGATACTGTAAATAGAAAATAAGTCTACTCCAATAATGGTCCAATTTTTTTCACCAACTGTACGCATGAAATCAGAATAAGTTTTTTGGAAGCTCAGTTCTGTCAAAAGATAACATTTGACATTATTTAAAGGCTATCATATATTGTTTTATTTTTTTCTGGTGATTATATAAATACCAATAAATAATATCCACACTAAATTAAGAAACCTCTGGATGTTTCTAGAATTCTTGAATACATTGTGATGCCCATATAATCCATAATTTCAAAGAAGCCATGGTATCCTGTAGACCTGGGGAATTTGCTTGGATTATTTGTTTATTATTGAGTATATTTGACATATAACATTGTATACATTTAAGGTGTACAAAATGTCATTTTGATACATTTATATCTTGTAATATCATAGCCTTTGTTCTATATTATCACATTCCGTAATCATGGCACAGTATTGTTGTCCATATTCTTTAAACAGTGCGTTCCATCACTGTGGATACATTTATATCTTGTAATATCATAGCCTTTGTTCTATATTATCACATTCCGTAATCATGGTGCAACATTGTTGTCCATATTCTTTAAACAGTGTGTTCCATCACTGTGGCTTACTCACTACTTGTTGAAGTTTGTGCCCTTAAACAACATCAATCTTCTTTCCACCCCCAATTTATATACTTGTATCATTTATTCGATGTTTCCTCCCTCTGTCAAATCTCTTCTTTTGGATTTCCTTTTTTTTTTTTTTTAATTTGAGAGAGAGAGAGAGCGTGCTTGTGAACATGCACGGTGGGGCATGGTGGGTGGGGGCCGTGGGGGGCAGGGGAGAGAGAGAGAGAAGGAGAGAGAATCCTAAGCAGGCTCCACACTCAGTGTGGAGTCCAACAAGGGGCTGGATCCTGCGGCCCTGGGATCATGACCTAAGCCAAAATCAAGAGTTGGGTGACCACCCGACTGAACCACCCAGGTGCCCCTCTTCTTTCGGATTTCCTACTTTTAATCTCCTGGGATCATTCTTTTATTTTATTATTTTTTCTCCCTAAAGTTATGAGGATGGCTGAACACATGATCCCCAACACTAGACAGGTAAGATTGACAGCAGGTTTTTTTTTTTTTAATGTTTTATCTGTTTTTGAGAGAGAGAGCAAGCACGTGAGCGAGCAAGGGAGGGGCAGAGAGAGAGACACAGGAGGTCTGAGGCAGGCTCCGAGCTGGCAGAAGAGAGCCCGAGGGAGCAGGGCTCGAACTCACGAACCATGAGATCATGACCTGAGCCAAAGTCTGGTGCGTAACTGACTGAGCCACCCAGGCATCCCAGTAGTGGTTTAATAGTCACTTACACTCACAGCGTAGGGGAGAAGGACCCCGCATGCCATGCAGGGTCATTTGGGAACGAAGGGAACAAGTAGGGGCTAAGGGACGTAGGCTTTGAGGTAACAAGAAGGTCAGGTGTTCTCTGATCCTCCTGGGAGGATGTGATTGTCCTGTTTGAATAATTTCCTCAGGCTGGTGGGGAACTGGAACTCTCCGCTACTCAGAGAAAAGCAGACACTATGCCTGGTCCCCACGGTAAGGAGGGCTGTTTGGCTAAGGGACCTTGTCCATGGGATCACAATGGGGACGAGGACTCGAGGCTAGCCGTGTGAGAGCCTCCTGCTTTTACCAGATGCCATGACCACGGGGAACTGTTTACGGGCTGAGTTTCTCATCCTTGTTTGTTAAATGGGGATAATACTATCAATGCCCTTTGGTCCTCGCTTTGATGGAATAAGAGGTCCAGCGTGCTGTGAATGCAGTGAAGGAACTGGCTGAGCAACAGGCCTGTGGTTCATTCCCTTCACGACTTGGGAGAGACACCAGGAAAGGAAGAAGGTGACCCAGTCAGATACCTCTATAAGCATTGAATGACAGACCTCCCAGCAAACAATCTAATGATATTGCTGGCAGGGAAGTCTCGCCCTTGGAATGCTTTTGGAAGGATGTACTTGGGTGTCTAGGATTGCTGATGGTAAATAAGCCTTTAGTCTATGGCTCCACGGGGCACGGGTGCCTGGAGGTGTCACGTAAGTTACGTAACCATCTAAATAGCAAATGGAGATGTGTCGTGACTTAGATGGCTCCTTATGTGTCAGTGTTGTCACAGCACACATCCCTTGATGGCTTCACGTGTTGAAAGGTAGACAATGCAGGACCACCAGATATCTGAGGAAAACGTGTAATATGATAGAGACCTAACTAAGGAAATAAGGAAGAAGAAGAAGAAGAAGAAGAAGAAGAAGAAGAAGAAGAAGAAGAAGAAAGAGTTGGAGGAGGAAGAGGAGGAGGAGGAGGAAGAGGAGGAGGAGGAGGAGGAGAAAGAGGAGGAGGAGGAGGAAGAGGAGGAGGAGGAGGAAGAGGAGGAGGAGGAGGAGGAGGAGGAGGAAGAGGAGGAGGAGGAGGAGGAAGAGGAGGAGGAGGACGAGGAAGAGGAGGAGGAGGAGGAAGAGGAGGAGGAAGAGGAGGAAGAGGAGGAGGAGAAAGAGGAGGAGCGAAGAGGAGGAGGAGAAAGAGGAGGAGGAGGAGGAGGAGGAAGAGGAGGAGGAAGAGGAGGAGGAAGAGGAGGAGGAGGAGGAGAAAGAGGAAGAGGAGGAGGAGGAGGAGGAGGAAGAGGAGGAAGAGGAGGAAGAGGAGGAGGAGGAGGAAGAGGAGGAGGAGGAGGAAGAGGAGGAGGAGGAGGAAGAAGAGGAAGAGGAGGAAGAGGAGGAGGAGGAGGAGGAGGAGGAGGAGAAGAAAAACCCAGAAAAGACAGACAATGCAGGGAAAAGGAAACTTCAACACAATAACCTTACTGCCCTCTTGGAGATAAGACTCAAGAGTCTGGAGCCTGCTTCAGATTCTGTGTCTCCCTCTCTCTCTGCCCTTCCCCCACTCACGCTCTGTCTCTATCTCCAAAACAAATAAACATAGAAAGAAAGAAAGAAAGAAAGAAAGAAAGAAAGAAAGAAAGAAAGAGTTCTACCCTGCTGAAAAGAAAACCATCAGCCCCAAATGGCATCTCTTAAGTCAAGTCACCAAATCTGAACCTAATACCCAATTGCAGTTTCAACCTCCCCCAAATGTAGTCTTAATTGGTCAGTCAGGAATTTTCTGATCAGCGTCTGTGAGGAATCTATCACAGATGCCTTCTCCACCCACTCAAAACAAGATGAGGTAATCTACCTAATAAGACCCTTGCCCTTTCCCCTAAGGAAAGGTGGCCTTGCCTCAAACAACCCTTTCTTTTCCTTTGCTAATAACTTCGTGCCCCACCCTCCTTCCTATAAAAACCTTCTAGGTGGGATGCTGCCGGTCTAGTTCGTGAATCATTCATGAATCATTTAATAAAGTCAGTTAGATCTTTATATATTTACTCGGCTAGATTGCTTTTACAACCCTCCCCCTCCCAAAAAGGAATATTTAGAGACCACCGTAAGATCAGAAACGGAAAACTCAGTAGATGGCCTTGAAGATAAAGCTGAGAAATCTCCCAGTGAGGATAGTGAAAAGACAAAGAGATAGTGAATAGGGGAGAAAAAATAACATCCAGAATGCTCTCTGCCTGCACCCCGCCTTGACCTTTCCACGTGGTCCCCTGAGGCATGGCCAGGTACTTACTTCGGGACCTGCAAGCAATAAACTCTCTGGCTTTACTTAACGCGTGTTAATTTCACAAAGTCACAAGTGTCTGTGGAAAGTCCAAAGTCCACCCAAAAGTTTCTGAACTTTTCTGAGACACCTGGGTTTTGAATCCCTGCCCCTGCTGCTGATTTACAGAAAGTGGCTGTCACTTTATTTCCAGCCTAGTGTCCATTCAAATGTGGAATTCATGTTGGAGTTCCTTTTTCTTTATTTTTGCCCAAACCATTCCCTTAAAGCTTTACCTGCAAAATAGCCCTTTTAATCAAAGGATTTAGAAAAGAGAGAGGATATTTTTGCATAAGTGCGAACCACCTAAGACGGAGTATTAGATTTCCCTGTTTTTAGCAGTCCTACTGGACACTGTGCAATATCCTGTGGCCACCTTCTGCTCGTCTCTCCCCCTCGTCTCTTCTCAGGTCTCCTCGGCCCCTAGTTTCCCATAATCACATATAAACACAGCACGTGTAAACATTCCGTGCTACTTAAATTTGTACACGAGAAATGGAATGAGCTTAGACCCTCCCTGAGGGTCCATTGTTTACATTCA